>NC_067491.1:26702318-27057318 GCF_947179515.1 Apodemus sylvaticus | reverse complement strand
CACTATAAATATTTTTAAATATGCTTTCATTACACTATTTTCTTTTGGCAATGTGAAATAATCCAAGTATTTCATCTTTCTTTGCTGGCTATAAAAAATAACGTAATTCTTGCTACATTAACCTTTAACTTTAACATTTGACAACTCTCTCAATATTATTTTAAAGGCTGGTCAATGGAGATATGACCACATCTCTGCTTTGAAAAGGTAGCATTGTAGAGCATACAAAGACATTGGAGAATAAGTTATTTCCATCAGGCAAAAGAGGAGGAGGAAGACCTAAAACAAGGTCCTGCCCACACTCCACACACACACACACATACACACTCCACAGTTACACACTTCCTCCAACAAGGCCACACCTTCTAATAGTATCACTCCCTGGGCCAAGAATCTTCAAACCACCACACTACTTATTGGACTTGGAACAAGTGGTGAGGTGGAGAAAGTTAGTTAAATCATTTTCTCCATAAAATACTTATTCTTAATATCATATCAGATTATGGGAGCATAAGCCAGCAAACTAGTAAAGTTTCTTCCTCATGGAGTTTATAGACAAAGAAAGGAGCTGAACAACAATCAAATCAAAGTACTAATCATTGTAACATTGCATTTACAATAAATTAATAAATGTCATATCAAAAAAGAAAAGGTACACGCTAAAAGAAAAGAAAAATACCAGTCCTGGCAGTTGTGGTGGGCACACTTCAAGATTTTAAGAGGCTGAAGTTGAAAGATCTTGAGTCTTGAATAAGTGTATTTAAGGCTAAGAAACACAATCAAAGATAGAAATAAAGCTTACTTTTGATAAGTTAATTGGCCTTTGACCAGAAGATGAAATAAAAAAGTTCCAAGTTATAAATTCTGATATTACAATGAATCCCACATGATGATGAAGTGGAATGATGTCACCACTCACTTGAAATTATGGTGTTTTGCTGATGTGATCATTTATTCTTCATCTTCATGCTAATGTTTTTCCCCCCACTCAGATGTTGCAAGAGCAATCGAACTACTGGAAAAGCTACAAGAATCTGGAGAAGTACCAGTGCACAAGCTCCAGTCTCTCAAAAAGGTGCTTCAGAGTGAGTTTTGTACAGCAATCCGAGAGGTAGGACGCTGAGAATTTAACAACTGCCTTCGGCCATATGTCTTCTGAGTAGAAAACATGTTTTGTCATATAAACAGTTGAAATTGTTAAGCTTGGAAGTACATCTTTGCTTTCTGTTTTTAGCTCCTTGGACAGATGATAAAATATAATTTAGTCTGCTAAACTCTTAAATTAGATCCAGGCAGAAATTACACAATTATTTAAAACTGAACATTGATTTTTATGATACCGGCAAAGGACCTGCTTCAGCAAGTAACTGTAGTGTGCATTCTAATCTACTGGGCAGTCACATGAAGGCACGTGGAAATTCAAATAGAAATAATCATAATTAGTGAAGTATTTTCTTACGGGTACACAAGTACATTTTTCATAGTTAAGACTTAGAAAGTAATTTCCTACCAATTGAAGTTATGCTTACTCAAATATTAATGCCTAGTGCGATAATGGAAATATTCTCAAATAGACTGCCATGCCTTTGTAGCAAATCTGAATAATGCTTCCTGACTAATCATTGTTTTTGTTAAATGAGGTAAAAGATGGGTGTTCATATGACAATTTAAATTTCATAAATCAGATCTTGGTAGAATTAACTTATTCAACTGATTAAGTTAATTGGTCACAAGACAATCTCCTTGAGATACATAAGCTATCTCATTTATTTATTAACCTATTATCCCTCAACCATCACTCACTAAAAACCCATTAATCAGAAACCATAGCCTATTAATTCAGCTTAGCTGTTGTTTTAGTAGTCATAGCCAATGGATCTTCTACTGGTCTCCTCCTAAAGGCCACGTGAACCCACTCAATACCAGAAACAGTTTGTTTTAGCACAGGATGCACATCTCTGAAGGACAGAGGCTTCTATCTTCCTTTGTAATTGCGAATGGATGTGGCTGAGAATGCATTTATGAGCATGAATAGGTACAAAGGACCTACTTCCCTGGGGCCAAGATGCACATACTCTGCAGATGTAAACTCTACCCTCTGCAATGCATTTAGAGTTTCAATTTGGTGGGGGTTTGCCTTATACTATGTTTGTGTTCAGTTTTTTTTTCTCCCATGAAATTGATTACAATTTGCTCTTATTGGTACTGAATATAGTCTAAATAAATAGCTGTAATTACATTACTGAGTTTCCAACCAGTCAGTTAATCAAAGGCTGAAAGGAAATTTCTCAAGATGCACTAGTTCTATGGCAAGTCTTCACCTTAGTACCAAATGTACAAGGTGCCCAGAAACTGGTAGGTTCCTCTCAGATAACCTCCTATAAAGGCTGTAGAAGTTACCACCTGAGTTCTCCAGACTCTTTTTCTCAGTCTTTGAGTTCATAATCTCTTGAGGCTTTGTAACCAAAGACTTTTCTTTTTTCAGAGATTCTATCATCTCTTTTGTGTCATACCATTCTGGTTTCTCTGACTGAAGGATAAGAAACATAAAATATCTCTCCTCACTAACTATATGACTCATGATCAATTCAAAGTCTCCATGTTCACAAAACTTGCACTCTTTGTCAATGAAAATGGTATAAAAGAACTGAGAGAAGAAAAAAGAGATCATGATACCATAGACAGGAGAAAATCAGGAACAGAGGTGATAGAGTTCAATTTTATCCATTTAAGGTCAGAAAAAAAAGAATAATTGATATATTGAAAAAAGTCACATACACCCCCAGGATTTGCTGTCTCAGACACAGCAAATCACAAATGTAAAACTTCAAAGGCACTAATGGTCTCAATGTATGAATAGACTAGTCTAAAAGGCAGTATAATTTCATGCAATGAGCAAAGTACATCCCCTAGAAGCAGTCCAAGAATAGGTTATATAAAGCTTCAGAGGCCATATAAAAACACTGGACTTTATTTCCTGTGAGGCATTCTGGGAGAGCTTTGACCTGATTTGACTTGTTCTGGGAAAGTCTTTCTGGCTAATGAAAAAAATACAAATACTGGTACAAAAGTAAAAGCAAGATACCAGAAACAAAGGACCAAGGACAGCAAGTTAAGAGATGAGATGGTGGCAGACACACAATAGCAGGAAGCCGTGAAATGTTTCACATATTTCTGAAATGAAAATGAACTGAGATTGATGAGTAATTAAGTATCTAACATTTAAGAGACAGTATTATCAGCAGGTTCTTAGTTTGGGGCTTGGAAAATGGATAGACATACAGAAAAATGTTATAACGAAGCACCTTATTTAGTACAATCAATACATGGTAAAAGCTAAGAATTCAAAAAAAAGGTCCACTAAAAAAGAGAGTGTAAACAAATTAACTACCTAACACTGTATAAACTTGAACTGGTACAAGTAACTTTATGTTCACACTAATGTAGATAGTCATAATTGTGTTCTTAAGAGTCAATACTTACAAAATCATATTGTCTGGCCGTTGTGTACTAGTGGTGTAGAATTGGCTGTGAGCTACAGTCTGCAGTTGTCTTCCTTATCATCTCTGCATTGCATTACATTTGCCGTGGGAAGCAGTGGCAACATTGTAACACAACAACTTGAAATGGTATTTCTAAGGAAAATGCCTCTAAAGGACGATACATCAAAGAATATGAGTATATGCTGCCAGATAGGTGAAACAAAAGCCAATAGAGTGACTTGAGGAAGTCCGTCAATAAGTTCCAAAATGCTAAATAAGCTTGGGCCAAGAAAATTTTCAACCCTAGTCTCTGTATGGCAGGCATGGAATCTCTTAAATTTTTGATGTCCATTTAAATAATCTTTAGCATTTTTTAGTGCTACAATGCGTGTCTGTCTACATAAATTTCTGCTACCTAACACTAAAACTGTATTATTGGTATTAACTGACAGAACAAAAACAGATACAGGTCATACAATTGCCAATAACATGCTCAAAACAAGAAGGTAGGGTTAGGCCTTGTAAAGACTGCGTAATATAAGCACCATCATTATTGTTGTTATTGTTAACATTTCAAAACAAGATACTGACCACACAACTGCCCATAACATGCTCAGAATAAGAAAGCAGGGTTATCCTTTGCAAAGAATACCTTATATAAATGCAACGATGATTATCCTTGTATTATGAGGTAATTTCATACTTTGCTATACAAGTAGGATGAGCCTACTGAGTCAACTCTTGGCATGTGTACAATGCTTTTAAAAGAAGAGTTGAATGAAATTTTATATTTTATGCTGAAAATCAGTGTTCAGAAAATATCAATAGTTTTCTTAACTGTTTTTTCAGTAATATATAATAATAAAGTCTGAAAAATGCATATTAATATCAGTATTGAGAGGGGGACTGTCAACATATACACCTGACAGAGGCGTTGCTCTATTAGTAGATGAGTGTAACACATTAATATGCCAAGTCACATGCAGCATTAAATTCAGCATACAGATTTTTTTTGACAATTTTTTTTTCTTTTTTGGTTGGATTGTTGACAGATATTAAAAGAACTCGATCAATGATTAAATTGCACCCATTCTGTGAATAACCTCAGAGTACATGATCAAGTAATAGAGTAATATGTAATGCTAAAATTCTACTATGAGATACATCTATACAAGCAGATAAGAAAATACACAAGAGTTGAACGAATGATGAAATAAGGATTGTATGACACTGGGTATTTTTATGATTTTTTTTAAAAAGTAACTTGAACACATTTTAGCTCTGCACTGAATAGAGAACTATAATAGTCTAAATTTTAAAGTTGAGGAACAAATTTAATGATTTCAGAATGGCAATGTTTCATTTCATAGGAGCAATTTAATAACAGAATGGTCACCAAGACAGGATTTTTCCCCCTAATATTTCATGCTCTGTGTGTCACATAAAGAAAGAAGCATATAAATGACCATATTTAAGAAACTAACTATTCATAGTTCTGGTAGGTGCTATGCATGCTAGTTAGGAGACAAGTAATGAATTTTACATGGCTGGAACCCTGCAAACTGCAATTATGATTTATCTGCAAGATATGTGGGCTGGAACAATGGTGGTATGGATGTTAGGAGAGCAGTGGAGTACTTTCCCACTGAATCCAATGCCCACCATGAGCTTGAACACATACCTTATACTGTTAATAAGGTCAAAACCTGAGTTAAGACAGATCACAGGACCAAAGAGGAAATACACTATTATTCTTCTAAGTAAACACAGCAATAAAAGGGCCCTTACTGAGCATATTTGAGCAAGTGTCCTGGTGGAATGGAAGAATATCTTTGAGGTATATACCCAGGAGTGGTATAGCTGGGCCTTGAGGTACAGCTATTCTTAATTTTCTGAGAAATGACCTAATTGATTTCCAAAATAAATGTACAAGTTTGCACTCCCACCAGCAATGGTGGAATGTTCCCCTTGTTCCACATCCTCACCAGTACTGTGCTGTCACTTGGGATTTCGACATTAGTCATTCTGATGGGTCTAAGAAGGAAGCTCAGCGTCATTTTGATTTGCATCTCCCTGATGACATTTCTTTATAAGTAGCAGATGTGCCGCCTGGTCTCCCTGGGGCCCACAACAAGTAAAGCAGGGTTTGGGTCTGACTCTGTTGTCTCATTTTGAAGCCCTTCGCCCTAGGTGGACCACTTTGTCTGGCCTCAGTAGGCAAAGATGTACCTGGTCCCTCTGTGAGATGATGCGCCCAGACAGGCTGGGTGGGTACACATGGGGGTGGCAGGGCATCCCTTCTCAGGGGAGAAGAGGAAGGAAGAATGGGGGAGGGGTTCAAAGTGGGGCCTGGGAGGAGGGGGACTGAGATCAGATTTAAAGTGAATAAATATAGGGGGAAGGAGACAAAATATCTCCTAATGACATATTGCTGTTCTCATAGCTCAATGCATCCCACAACCCTGAGCAAATAAGATTGTTCTTGCAGTAGATGGAAATTAACACAGAGACCCCCCAACCCTTTAAGAGTGAGAAACTTTGGAGTGCTCAATAAATGTGTTTTTTATATCCTTCCCCTCCAAGGCTCAGGAATCCATGTAATTAGAAAGAAAAGGAAGAAAGATTGTAAGAGCCAAGGAGAGAAGGCAGTGTTAAGGAAACAGCATTTTTGATACTCAGCTGGGTTGATGTGCAGAGTAACTCCTAGAAAACGTGCTGGCCCGCAGGAGACTGGTACAACTCAAGCAAGACAGAATCCCAGTTCAGAGAAGGCGAGGCGAACACAGGGGCTACCCCCAGTCAAGAAGCTGTTCACAAATGGCAGCTGCTGGAGTCGAGAAGGATCGGTTTTCTTCAATGGAATAACACTGGGTATATCAGGCACCCTCAGGGTGGCCCTCTACTCAGGAGTAGATGGCTGACATAAATTGAACTCCATGAATATCAGGGAATTTTCTTTTGTTTTTGATTTTGTTGTAAGAGAAAGCAAATGAAATTGGGTTAAGGTAATCTTGGTGGAATATGAGAACAGGAAAGAAGATGATAAAATATACTGTGTTTAAAGTCCCAAATACAAGATAAAAATAATATAAACTAAACCATTACCAGAGAACGAGAGAGAGCAAGAGCTAGAGAGAAAGAACTTTCTATTTCAGTAACTGAATATAAACTATTTTCATAGCCAATGCAATAAAAAAAATGTAATTAGTAATTTGGTTCCTCAGACCATATTCCAGATTGTAAAGCATTTGAGCTTCAGACTCTCCAGGATCATGTGGTCCAGACTTAATTGGGATAAACTGCCAGGAATGGCTCATGGTGAGGGTGACCTCCAACCTTTTTTACTGTCATGTGCATGTTTGAGCCAAAAGTACAAAACACAATTATATGGTCACCCAAATTATTTTCCTTGGCCAAAATGAGGCCAGGGGTAGGGACATTCTCGTGGAGGAGAAAGGGGGCAGGGAGGAGGTATGGGATATGGAATAGTCGGAGGGTGGACCAGGAGGGGAATAAAATCTTGAATGTAAGCAAACAAACACAAGATTAAAAAAATTCTAATGTAAAGCGTAAGAAAATATACCACCTCCATATGCATATTTTGCTGTCATAGTCTATAAATAGGATATTTGAGCCAAAATATCCTAATTCTCATCTATGACTTAACACGCTCTAGAGTTGGATTTCTCCATCTTCATTAAAGGTAGACACGGTTGTCCCAACTGCTTCCTCCCCATGGTTTGTGGAACCCTCACTATGATCTGAATTCCTATGGAAGCCACCGAGTTAGTCCCTGACTAACTTCCCTGGGTAGTTTATAGTATGAGGTCGCCAGTCTGCTAGGGTTTCAGAAGGAAACATAGATGGGATAGTCAACTGTAATGAACACACACCCAAAGCAGGAAATTAATGCTTATTACTCCCAGTCCTCAAGACTTTAAGATTATAGTTCCAAAGCATAATCAATGGTATCCTGACTGAACAAATCTCACAACCAAACCAAAATCTATTTTGGTAAAAGGCTGAAATCAGTATCTTTAATTGATATGATATACTGATATACTCCCTCCCCTCCTTTTTAAAATTAAAAACAGGGCACAAGATGGTGGCTTAATTGCATTTTTCCTAACATTCACAAGGCCTTATTTGGATCCCAGTGTCAAACACAATAAACTAAACTAAACTAAAAGTAAAGTAAAATAAATAAATGAATAAATGCACATGAAAATTAGTAGGCAATACAAGTCCAGATGACAAACTATGTACCTTATAAGTCTTTGAGGAATGGAAGTTATATTGTTTCTCTATTCCTTTCTTTTGTTTCTGGGGATAGAATTCATTAGCCCTCCATCTATTCCCCATCTAAATCTTATACTATTTCTCTATATAAAGTTTTCATATCACAGACTTAAAGGTA
This sequence comes from Apodemus sylvaticus, assembly GCF_947179515.1. Taxonomy (NCBI): domain Eukaryota; kingdom Metazoa; phylum Chordata; class Mammalia; order Rodentia; family Muridae; genus Apodemus; species Apodemus sylvaticus. Next base: position 27,049,419 of record NC_067491.1, on the reverse strand, counting down.
TAAAATAAAATATAAAGGTATAAAATAAAATACTATGATGTTATCAGACTAATGTTTAGTAAGACATGTTTTCCCCAGGGGATATGTTTCCCAGCATGAGTTGGGTGAACACATTTACAAAAGTCAGGATGCATAAGCTGATGGTGTTCTATAAGGCTCAGTCTACCCGGTGAAACAAAATGTAGAGAATAGCTTCATAGAGAGAGCTTATGATTATTTAGACGATAGAGCATAGAAGCTGAATTTCCCAAAGAAACTTGTACTAGGATCAGGGGTAACAAGAGACTGGACAAAGATCACAGAGGAAAAAGCTGGAAAGAAGCAAGACTGAAGGGAATCAGGAAGAATCGGAGTGAAGGCCCAGTGTAGGGGGAGAGAAGGAAAGGACACAAGCAATAAGCGATACTGTGCGTTAGTATCGTAAACAGACAAATGTGCGAAGATTGTAGATGATGCATTCGGGCAAACCTAGGTCCACTCTTCTGTCAGTTACTTAATTATATCATCTTTGTACTTCCTAAATTCTGGAAATGTAAGACCCGATAAAAACCAAGGGCGCCCTAGCGCCCCAAGCCTCGGAAGGCGACACCCATATCACTCGCGAGAAGCTCTCTTGATGCAATAAGCTAGAAGACTTTTATTCCAGAACTCTGGGTTCAACAGCCGTACTCCACGCAGGGGTAGAGGACTGTGGACCCCAAGTGCAGAATTGCGACAGCTTTTATAAGTTTACAACAAAGCCTGCGAATCACAAACCAATCATTCCTTAGCATCGAGAGCCTGTGAAGTGCGAGCCAATCGATTTGTACCACGCCATAAATTTTTAGGCCAATCAGTTTAAATTATCAGAGCCCACGCTCTGTGGACCAATTCATTTCCTATTTTCTTGGAGGTCTATATCTCCGTGAACTCCTGGATGAGAGTGATGGCGTAAGCAGTTTACAGAAGCAAGATAAGCAGATAATTAGCTCATTTCCAGTTACCTTACAGGGCCAGGATCACCTATTCAAGGCCTTTTTGCCTAGCTCTTAAGAAAGGGTGGGCTCTGGAATGTGACCTTTTACCTAGTTTCTAACAAAGAGCACAAAGAGAAGGCTCTGGAATATGAAGTGATTGGGGTTCCTTAGAAGGCTGGAGTTAGAGCTTCTTTGGAGCGAGATAGCATTTTAAACTTCTGACTTCTTGGGGTCATTAGAGAGTTAGGCTGTATTTTCTATCCTTTCACAATCTTGATTGTGTCTTCTATTCAAAAAATAGCATAAGATAATAACTTTATGGAAAGACTAAATAAAATGAAACAAAATATTAAATATTTTCACAAATAGAATGCCAAGCTAAGAGTAAATGCTCAGTAAATGGCAAAAAAAAAATGTAAGAAAGATTTCCTGAATCTTCTGATAATAATTAAAATGTTTGATATCTTTTAATAGAAATAATAGTTGAGACAAAAAAAAAGTATCCTCACAGTTTCTTTCTTGAATCATGGGGGCAAAAGATGAAGCTTTTAATAAGAGGCATATTATATTATATTGTATTATATATCTTATATATAATACATATTATATTTATATAGTAAGAGGAATATTAAGAGAGATGTTGACATACAGTATTGCTTTTGAAATATCTCACTCAACATAGTAAGAGACCTAGATATACTGCCATATGATGACCAGGCATAGAACAGTGATGATGTCATAGGAGAGAAATCATGTGCAACATGAGATTTGTTCACCAATTTTATTGGATAAGGGGAATGACAAGAAGCCATTACACTGAACCACATAAAAAAGTAAATCAAGAGCATAGATAACCAAAGCTTATGTGAGAATATCCATTGATGGCTTCGCTAGAAATTTAAGTGTTATAGCCATAACAAAGCATGTCTAACAAAGGATAGAGCATATATTTCACAGAGAGATTTTCATTTTTATTTGCATGGTATGATTGGATATCTGATACATATATTGTTTGTATATCAATAGATCAGTGCAAGGAGCGCTGCCTACTGCATTCATGGAGTCCTGGTGTTGCAAGGATTCCAAAGCTCCTTTTTAGGTATTTTGAAATGTAAAATACCTATGTGGTTAACAGCGATCTCCCTTCTGTACAGCAGAACACCAGAACTTATTTCTGCTGATTGTGATAACCCTCTCCCTCCACTCCTCCTCCAGATGTTGTTTTCCTTCGTTCCCACTAATGAGCTGCTTTTTGAGTTCACATCTGAGGAAGATTATGCAGTGTTTGTTGTACCACTTGGCTTCCTACTTTCTCTAACTGAATACCTGAAAGAAGCAACTTAAGAGAAGAAAGAAATCTGGGCTCACAGTTTAACAAGGCATGTGGTCCAAACACAGTGGCTGACAAGGGAGCTGATCACTTTGCATTCTCTACCAGGACACAGATGAATGTTGGAGCAACTCTAGTTGTATTGCTTTGTTGTGCATGTGCACGTGTGTGCATGTGCATGCATGCTTGTGCTTGCCCCCTTCTGTGTGTGTGTGTGTGTGTGTGTGTGTGTGTTTAAATTTTCATTCATTCACTCTGGCACCTAAATTAACAGTATAGGATCTCCCACTTTCAGGATGGTCACCCTTTTCTTAGTTTATTGTGGATGATTGGAGCCTCCCTCACATATTCCCTGAGGAGTGTCTGCTGATTAATTTCAAATCCAATCAAATTGACCGCTTTAATTAACCATTGCGTTTGATCTTCTGTGCATAGCTTCTTTCCCACAATGCCCTGAAAGTTCATGCATTTCTGTCTCAAATAGTAGGATTTCATCCCCTCTTTGAATGGTTGGATCCTATTCCATCCTACAGGATGCACCACATCTTCTCTATGTATTCATCCTTTGTTAGAGACTTAGGTTTGTTTTGATACTTTAAAAACAGTTCCATGTATTTATTTACTTGCAAGGAGGGCCACATCAGGGCACTGGTGTAGAGGCCTGAAGACCAACAGCAGGAGTTGGTTCCCTCCTTCCAACATGTAGGTTCCAGGAATTGAATTCAGGTCCTCAGGCTTGGTGACAAGGATCTTTACCCACTGAGCTTTCTTGTAGGCTGTCTTTTAACTCTTAGTTCTTATGAGTAGTCCTTCAATAAACACAGAAACACAGGTCTTTCTTTCACTTTCCAATGTAGTTTCCTTTGGGTAACTTTGGGTGTACTCCCAGACTGAGAATGCTGAGTCATACATTGGTTCTATTTTTAATTTTCTCAAGAACTTCTCGTGACATTTTTTAGAGTAGTTTTAGAAATGAGCATTTGAATCAACAGTGTTCTGTATCCCCTTTGCTCCCCGATCCTGAATAATTCTGGTAATCTTTTTCTCTGCTTGACAATAGCCAGCCAACTAGAATGAGGTGGGATCTAATCATGGTTTTATTTGTATTTCCCCAGTGATCATGGACTTTTGTCTGCTTTAAGAAATGCATACTAATCTCTTTCATTCATTTTTTTTACATTAAATTACCCTGCCCAATTTAATCCTAAGTCCCTTCAAGACTCTAGATATTAGCTCCTGATTAGAGGAAGAGTTTGTTAATGCATCGGGCCATATGCAGGATTCTATAACAGGAAATCCTAAACTGAAGATTATGTATAAACATGATAAAGTAAGAAGCAACATATACAAGTATATGTATGTATATATATACTCCACATTTCCTTTGTATTTATATATATACATAAACTTATATATATGCATACATATATATGTGTGTATGTGTATATATATGTGCATGTATATACATATGTGCATACATATGTACATGTGTATACACACACTCACACTCATATATATATATATATATATATATATATATATATATATATACATACATACACAATAACAGTTTTTGTTTAACTTTTGTTATGTTAAATTCCTTCCCTTATCCTGCCAAAGCTACAGTTATTTATGGCAAAATGTGTGAGGTTGGTTTCTGTTTTGTTTTACTTTGCTTTTACTGTTTTAATGAGTTTTTTAATGCTTTTCTTTATGTACAGGTAGAGTTACATGGGTTCTTCATGTACAACCATAATCCTTGTATGAACATATCCAGGGTACTAGCACATTCAACAGTATTAATGAAAACATATCTGCTTTAAGGTCATTCATATCTCTTTCTCTTCACATTAAACTAAACTGGAAAATGGCAAAGAAAAGGCAGAGGGTAGCCTCCACATTTCCTTTGATTTTATTTGCGTTGCCAACTAGAGTGGACATAAAAGCCAGACTGTTCTGTGCTAAGTTTCCTACCAATGAGCATACACAATCAGGAGAGCTAATGTCTGAATCTCGTGAAACTGCATAATTTTTTTCATTTACATTTTCATTTTTGAAAAACCACAAACTTTAAAAGGAAGCACATTACTAAGTTTATATTTGCGTCATCATGAAAGTCTTGACACTTTTCCATGAAAAAAAAAAAAAAACCAAACTAAAACAAAACAAAAAAACCTAAATAACCAGAGAAAGCTTCATCAACTTAAGTGACCAAGAAATGCTTGAACTTGTGGGTAGATCAAAAAAAGAAGAAAACTCAAGTAGAGCCTCTGTTCACTTGCTATAACCTCCTCCTGAACTCCGACATTTTGCTAATATTTGAAGCCAATTGTGGTGAAAATAACAGCTGTGCTGTTCCCATTTTGTGTGCAACTAGGCGAGAACTGCCATTGTTTCTGGATTTTATGTAGCATGTGAAGGCTAATGACCCATGGTGCAACTGAGTGATGCTTCCTGGATACCTTTAAAGGCCAAGTTCTTCTGACAGTGAACTGTTTTTTTAATGAGGCAAAAGTCCTAATGGAAGAAAAGTCTTGGCAGAGCCTGTAAGTGTGGAGTACATGTGCAGTTCTCCATCCAAAAATCTAGTCTGCTCAGTGTGGTGAAGCCAGGGGCACTTACGCTTTTGCCATCAGTATGCATTAGTGTCAAAAGCTTTGCTTCTCCCTAAAAAGATGTCTTTCTTTTTACCAGGCCCTTAAAGTGTCCTAGTAATTTCATAGCTGTATCTTTGGAAATATATTCTCTGAAGGTTTTATTTATACATTGTTTTAGTTACCTGAAGAATCATGGCTTTTGCAGAGGAAAACTATTCATGTATATAGCTGAACTAGGGTCAGAAGTTTCAATGTGTGTGTGTCCGTGTGTGTCCGTGTATGTGTGTGTATGTGTGTGTGTGTGTCTGTTTGTGTCTGTGTGTGTCTGTGTGTTTGTGTCTCTGTGTGTGTGTGTGTTTGTGTGTGTGTGTGTGCACAGGAGAGAAGGATCTTAGAACAATTTGATGAGAAAATTTTATTTCAGTGACAAGACTTGGTTGTAAATGTGAGGTTTGAAGTTGAGGTCTAGCAGTTCCATATACTTGCAATTAAAGTTTTCTGCTGGTGGGAGACTCCAAATGCCTGCTGTTTTAGAGCAAAAAGTTACAGATGAAAAGATGAGAGCCTTCCCTGATACAAGAGAGAGGTCGAGGAAGGTAAAAGTAAGATACCTACTGCAAGGTATACCCAAGAGACTCTACAAACACCAGGAAAGAGAGCAGGACTCTTGCAAAGGTCACTTCTGTTTAGAACATTCAAATTTGAGAGCGGGATTGAAAATGCCTTTCCTTGCTAACAAAGGCTGCTGATGACAACTTTACAAGATGATTTTACTTCCCTTGAATACAAAGGACTGTGGAAAGCTTGACTTCAACTCAAGTGTCTTAGAGAACCTCAAGTGTCCCAGTGAGAGCCATGCTGCCTGTGCTGGGTGTTTGATCCTCTTTTGTATTAAAAGTCACATAAGCTGCGACTTGGAGTGCTCCCTGCTATTGAAATGGGCACAAAAGTGATTGAATACTAAAAATAACAGGAAAACACCCTCTAAATTTTAATGTCTGACTAAGCCAATGAAGGGTACTACTCAGGGAAATTTATTACAAACAAAAATAAATCATTTTAATTAAGCAATTTGGCTTCATTGATCTTCAGAAAGTAGCCTTGTACTTTTATTAAAAAAAAAAAGTTTATCCTTTGCAGTATATGACATAAACCAAGGACAAATGCAGGGGTGGGAATGAATGAGCAGCTAAATATATTTTAGTCCATGTTTTCACTGCTACAAAAAAGAATGGAAGGAAGGAAGGAAGGAAGGAAAGAAGGAAGGAAGAAAGAAAGAAAGAAAGAAAGAAAGAAAGAAAGAAAGAAAGAAAGAAAGAAAGAAAGAGAAAAAGAAAGAAAGAAAGAGAAAAAGAAAGAAAGAGAAAAAGAAAAGAAAAATACCTGAAACTGCACATAGTTGATCAAGAACAGATACTAGAAAGCTAGAAAGTCTGGGATCAAGGTGGCAACATTTAGACCTGTTGAGTCTTCTTGCTTCACACCCACATGACAGAAGGTAGAAGGGCAAGCCTGGATTCTAGCTTAGTTGCTGAATAGAGCTTTTTTTTTAAATAAGGACTTCCTCTCACAAACAAATAAGCAGCTTTTATGACTTATGCATATGAAATCCTTATTCCATGAAACTATCCCAATGACAGGACTCAATTTCTAGCAAAGACACAGTCAACCTATAGCAACCCGCAACAGTGGATTTTATTTAAGATAGTCCCACAACTTCATCAGATTCTCAAAAACAGTCATCACATACTTTCCCATTATTCACCCTCAAATAAAGACTATTCCCTAATAAGAGATTAGGAGACCAACATGAAATATTGTTCTTTTAGTTTGTTCTCTAAAGTCTTACCAATTCCAACTGCAGTTACACAGCCTTTATTTTCTTCGTGTGGGTTGTAAATCATCTGCATGGAAAGATGGCATCATATAATGGATGATAAGGATGGTAGAAATATGTGAAGATTATGTGTGTGAGGGTGTAATAGGAAGAGGAGGTGCAATGGGATATTTAAATGTATGCGAGACATTTAAATAATATGTATGAAATGAGAGTGAAGGCACTTGAATATCCACCAGTGAAGTGGTATCTCATTGCAGTCAGAATTTGTATTTATTTGATCATTAAATTGCTGAACATCCTTTCTCATAATTATGCCCATATGTGCTTCCTTTTCCCTTTCTGCATAAATACTATGCATATTAAAATAATAATTATAATAACAACAAAGAATAGATGTACTCACTGCAATTGCTTTTGAAGATATGGTTCATAATTTCATCAGGGAAATTGTAGCAATAGAATGATGACATCATTCATTAAAGAGTTTTTAAAATGCAATTGTATCTTTATGACAAGAACTTCAAGACTCTGAAGAAGGAAATGGAAGAAGACCTCAAAAAATGGGAAAACCTCCCATGCTCATGGATCGGTAGAATCAATATAGTTAAAATGGCCATTTTGCCAAAAGCAATATACAGATTCAATGCAATACCCATCAAAATCCCAACTCAATTCTTCACAGAGTTAGAAAGAGCAATTATCAAATTCATCTGGAACAACAAAAAACCCAGGATAGCTAAAACTATTCTCAGCAACAAAAGAAAATCTGGGGGAATCAGTATCCCTGACCTCAAGCAATACTACAGAGCAATAGTGTTAAAAACTGCATGGTATTGGTACAGTTACAGGCAGGAGGATCAATGGAACAGGATTGAAGATCCAGAAATGAACCCACACACCTATGGCCACTTGATCCTCGACAAAGAGGCTGAAAACATCCAATGGAAAAAAGATAGCCTTTTCAACAAATGGTGCTGGTTCAACTGGAGGTCAGCATGCAGAAGAATGCGAAGTGATCCATCCTTGTCTCCTTGTACTAAGCTCAAATCCAAATGGATCAAGGACCTCCACATAAAGCCAGACACTCTGAAGCTAATAGAAAAGAAACTGGGGAAGACCCTTGAGGACATCGGTACAGGGAGAAAGTTTCTGAACAGAACACCAATAGCGTATGCTCTAAGAGCAAGAATTGACAAATGGGACCTCATAAGGTTACAGAGTTTCTGTAAGGCAAAGGACACCATCAAGAGGACAGATCGGCAACCAACAAATTGGGAAAAGATCTTCACCAATCCTACATCAGATAGAGGGCTAATATCCAATATATATAAAGAACTCAAGAAGTTAGACTCCAGAAAACCGAACAACCCTATTAAAAAATGGGGTACAGAGTTAAACAAAGAATTCTCACCTGAAGAACTTCGGATGGCGGAGAAGCATCTTAAAAAATGCTCAACTTCATTAGTCATTAGGGAAATGCAAATCAAAACAACCCTAAGATTTCATCTTACACCAGTCAGAATGGCTAAGATTAAAAATTCAGGAGACAGCAGGTGTTGGAGAGGGTGCGGAGAAAGAGGAACACTCCTCCACTGCTGGTGGGGTTGCAAATTGGTACAACCACTCTGGAAATCAGTCTGGCGGTTCCTCCGAAAACTGGGCACCTCACTTCCAGAAGATCCTGCTATACCACTCCTGGGCATATACCCATAGGATTCCCCACCATGTAATAAGGATACATGCTCTACTATGTTCATAGCAGCCCTATTTATAATTGCCAGATGCTGGAAAGAACCCAGGTATCCCTCAACAGAAGAGTGGATGCAAAAAATGTGGTATATCTACACAATGGAGTACTATTCAGCCATTAGAAACAATGAATTCATGAAATTCTTAGGCAAATGGATGGAGCTAGAGAACATCATACTAAGTGAGGTAACCCAGACTCAAAAGGTGAATCATGGTATGCACTCACTAATAAGTGGTTATTAACATAGAAAACTGGAATACCCAAAACATAATCCACACATCAAATGAGATACAAGAAGAAAGCAGGAGTGGTCCCTGGTTCTGGAAAGACTCAGTGAAACAGTATTTGGCAAAACCAGAATGGGGAACTGGGAAGGGGTGGGAGGGAGGACAGGGGAAGAGAAGGGGGCTTACGGGACTTTCGGGGAGTGGGGGGGGCTAGAAAAGGGGAAATCATTTGAAATGTAAATAAATTATATCGAATAAAAAAAATAACAATAAAAAAAAAATTCAGGAGACAGCAGGTGTTGGAGAGGGTGTGGAGAAAGAGGAACACTCCTCCACTGCTGGTGGGGTTGCAAATTGGTACAACCACTCTGGAAATCAGTCTGGAGGTTCCTCCGAAAACTGGGCACCTCACTTCCAGAAGATCCTGCTATACCACTCCTGGGCATATACCCAGAGGATTCCCCACCATGTAATAAGGATACATGCTCTACTATGTTCATAGCAGTCCTATTTATAATTGCCAGATGCTGGAAAGAACCCAGGTATCCCTCAACAGAAGAGTGGATGCAAAAAATGTGGTATATCTACACAATGGAGTACTATTCAGCCATTAGAAGCAACGAATTCATGAAATTCTTAGGCAAATGGATGGAGCTAGAGAACATCATACTAAGTGAGGTAACCCAGACTCAAAAGGCGAATCATGGTATGCACTCACTAATAAGTGGTTATTAACCTAGAAAACTGGAATACCCAAAACATAATCCACACATCAAATGAGATACAAGAAGAAAGGAGGTGGGCTGGAGAGATGGCTCAGCGGTTAAGAGCACTGACTGTTCTTCCGAAGGTCCTGAGTTCAAATCCCAGCAACCACATGGTGGCTCACAACCATCCATAATGAGATCTGGGGCCCTCTTCTGAAGTGTCTGAAGACAGCTATTGTGTACTTACATATAATAATAAATAAACCTTTAAAAAAAAAAGAAGAAGAAGAAAGGAGGAGCGGTCCCTGGTTCTGGAAAGACTCAGTGAAACAGTATTCGGCAAAACCAGGACGGGGTACTGGGAAGGGGTGGGAGGGAGGACAGGGGAAGAGAAGGGGGCTTACGGGACTTTCGGGGAGTGGGGGGGCTAGAAAAGGGGAAATCATTTGAAATGTAAATAAATTATATCGAATAAAAAAATTTTAAAAAAATGAAGAAAAAAAATGCAATTGTAGTTTCTGTTTCTGCAACTTTATCCGAGTAGACACATTTTTTTTAAAAAAAGAATTATGTGTAAAGTGTTTCCAACATGTCACTTTCTGGTAGCAAGAAGAGGGTCTGTGGGACAGGAACTTTATTAAACTGTAATTGCTCTAATGGGTCATTGATCTTAAAATAATCTAAACAACCCTCACAGTAGTGTGCAATTCCGTAGAAGGCTGTTAATGTCACTGTTGACCAAATACTCAACCCAAGCTTTTATTTGCTTTTACAAATGATAAAATAAACAGTACATATTTCAAGAAGCTTATAATTTACATGTACTTACACAGTAGTTCAAAATAACAGACTCCTTAGAGAAGCTGTGGTTGATATCAGACGAAGTGAACATGCTGCCTTTGGTTGTGATCATGGGAGGGGAACTAGAACTTCTATTTTGGGCACCATAGCTGATAACTGCCTTCCCCGCCCCCAGCTGAAGAAGTCACTTAACCTTTTCTTGCTTTAGTATTGCCAGAGTAAATAGAGGCAAGTCTATTTCTATAATCTCATTGAAATTGTTAGCTTACAGATTGATATTTCTTCATCCAGCTGTCTGTTATTCAAACAGTAATTAATATATATCAAAAGAAATAAAATTGCTATCAAATATGATCCCAATATATGCAAGACCCCTATTTCGCTCTATGTTTTTCTTTCCTCTATTCTATTTTCCGTCCTTTTCCCTTAAAACAAGTATTTTAGATTTAAAGATTTAAAGACATATATATATTAAACATACTAATATATTAAATATGCTTATTCCAACTTTATTTATTGAAAATGTTATAATGAAAAGTTATAAATATTATTTAATGAAAATTATGGTAATGAAATCATCCATTTTTCTTAATTAACAATTTCAAGATTTAGTCACATATTTGTGTTGTGATTCATTTGTATTGACAGCTGAATAAAATTCTCTTGTGAAGAATAATATACATCATTAACATACTCTCCTTTTGAAGGTGATTTAATTTATTTCCATGTCTTTACTATGGGGAATGATATACATTTGCCTCATGTTAGAGGACCACAAACTCTCATGGGTACATATGAAAAAATGGGCTAAAAGGTATGAGAGTAATTAATATTAAAAAAATGAGGGCCATTGAGACATTACAATCGGCAAGATGTTTGATGTGTAAACATGAGATCTGAGTTAGAATACCTAGAGCCCACAATAAGCCAATGGTCTTATAGCAAGACCTTAACTAGAGACATAATTCCTGAACCCTCAATGCCCTGACATCCTGGAACAGTAAAGGGACAAAACAAGAGACTGTCAGAAACAAGGTTATAGGGAATGACAGTTGGTCTGCTTCCAGTTATATATAAGATATTCACACACATCATACACACACACACACACACATATACAATGGCAGGTGTTTCTGCTGTGACTGACTTGTTTTTTCATGTGCTTTTCATGACTAAAATTCTTAGTTTTACATGCTCATGTCTTAAAATAATCTACACTCTTTGGAAGCCTTATATCATTTCCATACTACGTAGACCAGGCTGGCCTCGAACTCACAGAGAGAACTTGCTACCCCTGGCCTCCCTTCTTAACACTGTCATTAAAATGCTGAGCAATGGTGCTTAGCTCAGCTCAACCAGTTTCCTTACATAGAATCACCAGGTCTCTCTAGCCTGATATGTCAACAGGTTATGATGGCACAGAGACAGCAGTGCCACACATGTTTCTACAGAATTCTTAAGCTAACTTCTGAGGAATGTTAATCAATGAAGAGGCAAAGGGAGCAAGTTTCCCATTGATCATTGATTCCTTATTTAAGAAAAATATTATTTTCTACTGAAATTTCTCTAATAGTATTCAGTTCCCTTATTTATGAGAAAAGACTTAGTCCTGGTAATAACCAACAACTTCGTGTCTAACCAACAACTGTAGCTCACTGAGAGAAACGGAATGCTGGAGATTAGGGAAGGACCTTACTTAAACAAACTAGAAAATCTTTCCTATCTACAATTATAATAAATATTTGCAATTTATTTACCAGTTCAAGTGAAAAATTGCCAAGAAAAAGCAAGACTGGAAGACATCTAAAAGATGTAGAAAATTATGGACAGTTGAACTTGTCGATAATAAATATTTAAAATATTTTAGGATAGTCCAAGGAGAAGACCATAATTTATTAATTATTGTGGTTGAAATATTGTAATTATGGGTGTGATTTAAATCATTCTTATGACATTTTATACAAAATACCTTGTCAAGGAAAGGCAGGTATTTACACAGTAGTTAGAAGGAAGAGAGCAATTTACAGCATTCATTCACCTCAATTGATTTGGGTATGTTACAACAGACAAGAGAGGCATTTTACAAAATCTTCATGACATTAGAACTTCAAGTAATACAATCACCGAATCACACTTGGTATTTAAATTTTATGTAAATAAAGGTAAACTTTGATAATAAAGAATCTCCTTAATATATTAGATTAATCACAATGGCATAATAATAAAAACATGTGATTTATTTGAATTATGGCTTTATAGTTAGTTCTCCAAGCGCTGGCAAAAATTCAGTGAAAAATTGAAGTGTTCACAACTTGATCCTGTAACTATTTAAGTGAATTGTCCCTAACTTAAATTTCAATAGAGTAAATGTTGTCCTCTGTTAAATTATAGCTTTAAAGGCAATTTTAGAGCATTTATCCTACCTTTAATTTCATTAAATAAATAATCATAGTGAACAGTGAAAACATGTTTTTGTTATCAATTATTATGCTTATGTTTTAGAAAACATTACCATTTTATAAAGGAATTTGAATTCATTTTCCCCTTTACTCTGTATTCAATGATGAAAAGTTTACATTCTATTTTAAAATGCTAAAAGCAGTTGACCACCCAATATTAACATTAGTTTTAAAAGTTATTTTACAATGCATACTTCATTAAACATGAGCCTAGAAGCAAAATGTGAATGATTTAGCCATCTATATATCAGGGTATTTTGACTATTTAAGGAAAAATGTCGACACGTATAGAACTATTGATTTCCTTCTATACTGATTGGAAAAGCATTTATTACATTGTATGTCAATGTACTTGATATCAGTGTTCTTATTAACAACTACAAAAAAGGGAAAACTGAAATTTCTGATTGCAATGATTAATTTAAATATACAAAACTATTTTATTGCATTTTAAAGAAGCTGCATAATAACCAATCTTATTTTGCTTTGAAAACAGGGAAATAATCTTTTAGAGATACTATTTCAGACACTGACTTTTAATAAGCAATATTTTCAGTTTAATGCCACAGGTCATTTAGGAAATAGATTCACCAACGGGTTTACAGTAGTTCCAAGGGACAGTTCCTGTTTCCTTCTTTTCTCCATTGACTCCCCTTTGCCCTGGCCTCTAAAAACAAAGAAATAATGCAAAGACCTGGCTGGCCACCTTAACTTTGTCTTCTGCTTTCTACTCTAGCTTTTGCTGCTAATTCTAAGATTGTTTTGATTGGGCATCAGATTTCTGTCTGTCTTCCTTACATGTCAAGTGCAGGGCATTTTGAGATGTAGTATGCCTGGTTTCTGACACTGAATACTAGTCTCTGTGCTAGGTTTTCTCCAAGGATGGAACTGAGTCTAAGCATGTCTCTCTCACAGGAGCTTTTCTGAGACATGCGCCAAGAAAAATCCTGCCCTCTAATGACCATATCCAAATATTATGTATTTCCAATTTGTTAATTAATGCTAAGCAATGATCTCTGATACACAGCTGGGCAGGTCGCATCTCTGGTCTCTCAGGTCAGAGACTGTTAGACAGACAACAGGAGTCACTCTCAGATTAGTGTACTAATTAATTCCAGAGAACTCCTACTTGGACTATATCAAAAGACAAGTAACACATATACCAGGAATATGGAAACCCCTGTAGTTTCTTTCATCTCTTAGCAGCAGGAAAAAAATATGTCTCCTCATCCTTGCATATGCAAATGCTGACATGTTGGAAGACCTTTGTAAATGATTACCTTGGTGCTAGGTAGGTGGTCTCTGGTAATTACTGTTACACTCTTGTGGGTGGTGACTGATGCATTATCAAAGAAAAGAAATAATGCCAAAATCAAATCAAGTTGTTATCTTTTAACACAAGAAGCTGAAAACATCTGTTTCTCGTCTTCAATTTGTTTGGCTATAAGTATATACTTAAGAGGTAGATAGTATGTGTATAATAAACCTAAAATACTCTTCAGTGAAATTTGACGTGCTATTTTGTTAAACTGGCAACTTGAAACACATGTTGTGGGATTTTTTTTCTTACATGTTTGTAGGTACGGAGGACACTGCTGGCGAATTTAACCAAGCGTGAAAGAAAAGGAGTTGATATTTTGTGACACTGAGTTCTTATATAACATAAAGAAGGGAGAAAAGGAATGAAGTTTAGAGTAAAACCTTGCCACCCAGGAAACTGTAGTTTTCGATAAATAGTTGTAGTTTTCAACTGCTATTGCTCCGAGCCTAGGTGTTGCCATGGTTTTTCAAGGGTGAGTGTCTGTGTTGCTGGTGTAGGCTTTTGAGGCTATGGCAGTTTTAGGACAACTGTGAAAGCAAATCTCTAAGCAAAGCCAGCCTTCTAGAACATCTTTTGGAGTAAACACCTGGGACCTTGCTGGAAAGATGAAAATCCTAGAATGATAGCACGGATTCACTTTATCCTGAACTTCCTTGTTATTATTAGCATTTCTTAGTGTTTTATCTACAGGTTCTTGGCTGCTCACAAAGAATCCCCTGGAAAGCTTTCAAATATCCTTGGCCTAGTTCTTCCCTCAGTTCAGTTTGGTCAGTATTTGGTGCTGGGAGCCGGATGGACTCCAAGATGTTTCAAGGGTCTCCAGGTGATTTGATTATGTAGCAACTTTAGAGACAACATCTGCCTTGAACCATCCCACATTATAACGTCCATTTCTGAGTTCTTCTGAACCCAAGCAAGGAAATTTAAACTAAATTAAAACACATGGAAAGAAAAGACTGTCATAAAAAGACATTTTTATGAGAAGCTAAAATGGATAAATAAAGAAGCTGTGTTAAGAAAAGCCATACTGAAGAATGAAAAAGCCACTGGGAATTTTTAAAACCGATTCTCAACTATTCAGAAGTCAAACTGAATAATATTCAAATGTAATCAAGGACCTGTTACCATGATAGACTAGTCTCACTGATTATTTCCTTTTATAAAACCTTATGTCTATCAAATAACCTTTAATTTATGTAAAATAATTAAAAGTGAGAGACTCTCTCTTTATTAATGTTGGTCTTTGAAGAATATTCACTGAATGGAGACAAATCCTTGTCGTTATTATTTACAGTTTCTTTTTTTTTTATTCGATATATTTTTATTTACATTTCAAATGATTTCCCCTTTTCTAGCCCCCCACTCCCTGAAAGTCCTGTAAGCCCCCTTCACTCCCCCTGTCCTCCCACCCACCCCTTCCCACTTCCCCATTCTGGTTTTGCCGAATACTGCTTCACTGAGTCTTTCCAGAACCAGGGGCCACTCCTCCTTTCTTCTTGTATTTACAGTTTCAAAAGGGAAGAGGAGTTATACTTCTCATTTGTAATAAACTCCACCAAGACAGATCACACACAGAAACACACACATATTCACACACACACTCACATACACATACCCTCTTTTACACACACATATACTCTCACACACACACACATACATACATAAATACACACATGCTCACACAGTCACACACATTCACATTCACAAATGCATACACATACATTCTATCATATACACCTAAAACATACACTACATACACACTCTAAACACACAATCATACATACTCTCTCACACATATAAACACACACACATAAACACACACATACACACATACATTAGATAAATCCACACATACACACACACACACACACATACATTCTTTAACCACTGATACACTTTATGTTGGGTCCCTTGCCTAGTCCACAAATTCCCATTTAAGAACCCATCTCAAATGGCCCATAGTGGCTTACACACGAACTGGAATGATATAGGCAAAACTACTCCCACGTGTCAGTATGAATCCTGCCAGCAATTCTGACACCTAGCCAGCTTGAAGAAGAAACCCTTTGAACTCCCTGGAAGTTGTGCTTCCCCTGATCTTGAGGAAAGGGATTTCTCATCATTCTCCCCCAGGAAATACCACATGCTTTTAATTCTCAGCTCTTCTTTATTCCATATCCAGTTGCCTGTTCATCCTCACATTCATAAGACATTAGAGTCAAGACCTTGATGAGTGTTTCAGTGCTAATACGCACAAAGATTAGATACTTGTGGCACTCTCATAACCCTATTGCATGACGTTCAGTGATGAGACAGGAACAAATATATCCTCACTCCAGACAGGACACCGATCAAGGGGATGATGGTACTAATCTAGCTGAGTGAACTTGTTAGAATTACTTACAGGATCACCATTGAGAAGGTTTACATATAGGAACTTGTATTAAAAGAATTTGCATCAGTGATAGGTCTATTTGAGGACTGATAATATCTCACGATACCTGAATACCTGGAGCTTCCTGCCCAACTTGCAGGCAGCTCTGACAGATATTCTCTTTCCCCTCCAAAACTTACTGCTTATAAAATATCAGGGAGACATTTTATCAGTCTCATAGCTTTCTAAGATTTCTGAACCTTGTGACTTTCTTAAGCTTTCTGGATTTTCTTCTAGGAGAGAATGTTTCAATTTGTAGGAGGCAGCTATGCAACTCACATTCTGTCCATGTTTGTGATCACATATCTAATTAGCCATACAGTGCAAACTTGACAGCTGCCAGAGAAAAATCTCTAGTGTTATGTATGGCTTTCTTGACTCTTTGTCTTTTATTATTGATGTCATTACTTTCCATCATTGCTCAATCATGGGACCCAGTCTTTTCCTTGTCTACAAATGATAATATGGGTTATAAAACCCACAGGTTATAAGAGAGCATACATTTTCTCTTTTATCACACAGCAAGACAAACCACTCAGTTTGAAATTTCAGGCCTTAGATTTCACATCTCTCTGCTACATCAACATAGAAATTCTTCAATTTTATAATAGGTGATTTGCCCCATAGATAATAAAATGGATTAAATGATCTTATTCATCTAAATACAAGCTTTTAAAATGTACTTTCAGGTGGGCATGGAGAACACAAAAAGGGAAGGGTAGCTTCCCTGTGAAATAGCTCTACAATCCACGGATTGTTTTCACTTAACACTGAATTATGCTAACAATTATCTCAGATAAAAATGAATGGGCAGTGTGACAGGAATCACCAGTGCCTGAAAGACACTGTATGTCCATCCCAAATTGGTAACACCATTGGGAAAGGTGACTTCAACCCAAATAGAACTTCCTGAGCTTATTTGCCCTTCCCCTTTTGCAAACTCTATTTTTTTAAACATGATTTAATCCAAGAGATATGAAAATACAAAGGCAGATCCCTGTCATCCCCAAAGGCAGGTTAATAATGCATTCAGCTTCAAATCATCCCTCACATTGATAAAACTGACCTACTTTTCATCTCTCAGAGAGAAAATGTCCTATGAAATTTTTTTTTATATAGAAATGTTGCCTTTCTGTGCCTTTATTCTTTCATACTATAATTAAAGCTGGCATATCACTTCAAAATGTTAAATGAAACTTGGTTGCTTTTCAGGTCT
Source organism: Apodemus sylvaticus (assembly GCF_947179515.1). Taxonomy (NCBI): domain Eukaryota; kingdom Metazoa; phylum Chordata; class Mammalia; order Rodentia; family Muridae; genus Apodemus; species Apodemus sylvaticus. The sequence goes on along the minus strand of NC_067491.1, from coordinate 27,031,781 downwards.
GGGCTTTTCTAATGAGTTAGCATCTCTGTTGACTGAGCCGAGCACGTTCTCTGCCTTGCATGCCAGGGAATCTTCCTGACAGTTTTGATCGTGATGCAGATGTTTTGCTTCATGGTGATTTTCCAACAATGTCCCTAATGAAAAGGCATGCCTACTTCCTGGCAAATAAAGTTTTTTTTTCTTTCCAAACAAAATTTTCCAATGGCTTCACCCTATCATAGCAAATGTAAACAATGATTGCTGTCCCCAGATCGTTTTTTTTTTGTTTGTTTGTTTTGTTTTGTTTTGTTTTTGCTGAGTTCTGTTGCATCAATAAAGTGACCTACTTCTCTTCTTTTATTCTTTTTCCCCATTTGGTTTTGATACAAAATCTTTTTTTATACAAAGATAAAAAAGATTTTATTAAATCTCTCTCTCTCTCTCTCTTTCTCTCTCTCTCTCTCTCTCTCTCTCTCTCTCTCTCTCTCTCTCTTTAACTTATTCACTTTACATCCTACTCACTGCCCCTCTCCTAGGCACAACCCTTTTCCCCACCCTGCCCCTCTGAGCAGGGCCCCTCTGGATAATCCCCCCTTACACTATGATATATCAATACTCTGCTAGGCTAGGTACATCCTCTTCCATTGAAGCCAGACAAGGCAGCCCAGCCTGCAGAGCATATCCCATAGACAGGCAGTGAAAGGCGAAAGGCATTGCCAATAGGACAAAATAGCTGCCTATAGATCAGAAAAGGATATTTCCCAACCCTACCTCTGACAGAGGATGAATATCAAAAAATTTTAAAGGACTAAAGATAGACACCACCAACAACCCAAATAACACAATTAAAAATGGGGTACAAAGCTACACAGAGAATTCTCAAAATTCTCAACAGAGAAATCTTAAATGGCTGAAGTACACTTACAAAATCTCAAGTAGGTCCAGAATGGAGTGAAGATGATCATAGTTACAAGCATTTGAGTCTCCTAGAAGTGATCTGCCACATTATCTCAATCCTTATTCTTGGTTATTTGTTCCACTTTCAACACAGACATAAACAGAGATGGTTTAAGACGTAAACGTAAACTCCAAGGTACACTACTCTTAGAGTTAGGGTAGGAATGCCTTTTGTAATTTAGTAAAATACATGGAAATAATGAAAGGAGATCTGATAAAGAATGGATTAACAAATATTTTTAAAAATTGAAAATCTATAAAATTCAACTGAAATTTGGAGAAAGAAAACTTGAGATTTGATTTAAGGTATAAATGATGCAATCCAATAGCAAATCTCTTTCAGAATCCTCCTAAATGATACATGAGTCTGAACAAGCCTACTACTGTTGTGTATTGTGTAAAGATGGTCCTTGTATTACCCAAATGCTGATTTTTGTGTCCCCATATCTAACTACAGTCCTTATTAGGAGAACCTCTTATCTAAATGTTGTGTAACCATTTCTTCCCAATTATTACTTGATGGGTCAATAAAGCTAGCAGAGCAGGGGAGAGAATAAGGCTGGACTTCCTCCCAGACAGGGAAGGGGAGAGAGGCAGAGTGGAGATTATCTACTGGGAGAGAGTCCAGTGGGCACCACAAGAAAGCACCTTGTACCCAGAGAGCCAGATCAGTACTAAAGTGCAAATATCACAGGGATTTCAAATGGGAGATAGCCATATTAATTTAGAGGGTTAAAATTGAGTAGCATTGCTCAGTTGTTGTGCCCCTTAAAGATTGTTAAATAAATAAATAAATAAATAAATTGGTCGGTCTCAATTAGTTTGGAGCTAGCTTGGTGTGGTATATATACCAATGGAGTACTATTCAGCCATTAGAAACAATGAATTCATGAAATTCTTAGGCAAATGGATGGAGCTGGAGAACATCATACTAAGTGAGGTAACCCAGTCTCAAAAGATGAATCATGGTATGCACTCACCGATAAGTGGATATTAGCCTGGAAAACTGGAATACCCAAAACATAATCTACACATCAAATGAGGTACAAGAAGAACGGAGGAGTGGCCCCTGGTTCTGGAAAGACTCAGTGTAGCAGTATAAAGCAAAACCAGAACAGGGAACTGGGAAGGAGTGGGTGGGAGAACAGGGAGAGGGAAGGGGGCTTATGTGACTTTTGGGGAGTGGGGGTCAGAAAAGGGGAAATCATTTGAAATGTAAATAAAAAATATTTCGAATAAAAAAAACAATAAAGAAAAAGAAAAAGAAAAAAATCTCCAGTGCTCTTTTATAATAACACTAACAACTTAGGTACCCAAATGAAGGGGAGAAGACTAAAATGATCTAAAAATAATGACAAATATTTACAGTGTTGTTCAGAATTATGTTGATTTAGTAAACTAGTAGTTGAAGGCTTTCTTCCAAGATCCATGATTTCACTTGCGCTGGGTAATTGGCTGGGTTTCCAGTATAATGCATGATTTTTTTCTTCAGTTGAGCTCATGAGCTCATCTAAAATCCAATTAGAGAGCTGTTGGTTACTACTGAGGTATGTGTGCCACTACCGCACCCTTAGAGTTAATGTGCCATGTTGGTGATATTGGTTGATAGTCATCAAAGCTGGATAGCACTTTGGGTTGCTTCCCTTCATTGGAGGCTTGTATGAAGACTTCTGGTACCATGAACCAGTTCTCAGGGAGGAAATTTTCAAACCAATTTCCAATCAGAGACCTCTGGATCCTCTGTGGGAAGTGCATGGAGACTTCAGCAGGAAGGGATTCCATTTCAAGTGGTCATCTAAGGGCAATGGCAAGAATGTGTATGCCTGGGGAGCCTCCTGAACAGCTTTCACCAAGAACTAAAAAGGGCTTCTGATATTGGGATTGTGTTAAATGATCTTTTGACTCTTGGAAGAAGAAATGTGTGGCAAGACTGAAATTTTTCATTTAAACTATATATGTATATTTGTGTGTATTAGAGGGCTTTTTAGGTAAATGCTTAAGGATTCAACTACTTATGTCCTTTGTAGACATCTGTTCTGTTATTTTACCTCATCATAATCACCATCCCTTGCTCTTCCTCCTCTTCCTCCTCTTCCTCCTCCTCCTCTTCTTCTCCTTCTTCTTCTCCCCCTCCCCCTCCCCTCCTTCTGCTTCTCCTTCTTCTTCTCCTCCTCCTTCTCCTCTTCATCCTTTCTTCTCTTCTTCTTCTTCCTATTCTTCTTTCTCTATCTTTCTCCCACTCCAAAGCTAGAACTGCTCTCACCCCATTTTTTTCATCAGATTACTTCTACCCTACGATTATACTCTCTGTTGCTTCCCTAGCCTCCAACCCAGCAATGGATTCCTTTTACTTTTCTGGTTTCTGCAGTTACTCCTAGATACAAAATCACATTTGAATAATGGGAACTAGGAGCCTCAAATGACAGAAAACATGCGTGAGACTTCTAAAAGAAAATATAGCCAATACTGTACATGATATAGGTGCAGAAAAAGGACTTTCTGAAGAGGACTCCCATTTGTCCAAAAATAAAGGAGAACAATTGACAAGGGGATTTCATAAAACTAAATTTTCTGCACAGCTGAAGAAACAATAAACTGTAGGAAACCTACAGAAAGGGAATGAATTTTTGCCAGCTATATATTTGGCATATATGTCAGATACAAGAAATGATGGGTGGACAAGGATATCACCATTGATAGTTTTGCCAAATTATCTAGTCACGCTAGAAATCAGCATAGAGCATCAGTTCTTGACCTATTGGTCTCAACCCCTTTGGGAGTCACTAACCAGCTATCCTGCATGTCAGATTTTTATATTACTGTTTATAAACATTACAAAATTATAGTTATGAAGATAAAACAAAATAATTTTGTGCTTGGGGGTCACTATAACATGAGAAATTGTATTAAAGGAACTGAAGCATTTAGGAAGGTTGATAATTATTGAGATTTTTTTTTTCAAAAAGCTAAAAATAAATCAACCATGTGATCAGGTTATATTGCTCCCTAAGGACTAGACATCATACACTATAGGTACTTCTCAGCCACCTTCATTGCTGTTCTATTCAGAATAGTTAGGAAAAGGAAACAATCCTTACCTAATATATGCATAATGAAAATATGGTACATATACACTACGGAATTCTACTCATCTGGAAGGAAAAATGAAATCCTCAACTTTGCAGGTAAAGGATCATATCAAATTCAGTGCAAGTGTTGTTTGCTATGTTTATGTTTAATGAATAGAGGATTTATCATGAATACCCTGCACTTCTTAGGTGACTGAACCATCATCATTAGGGTGTGTGATTATAGAACTCAACAGAACAGAAGGAGCATGGGCAGTCTGCACAGGTCAAGCCAAATAAAATCTATGTCAATAGCATTTTGGGGAGGACCCTGAGAACATTTGGGAGCTGATTACAGCCCTTCATTGAGAGACTGCAATCACCAACTTGCTGTAAAACAAACCTCAAACTTACAGATTTTTGCCTTCGTTTAAAAAAGCAAAAGAAAAATATTGGATTGCATTCATTTCCTTGATCTCCTTCAATTTTTCTATTTTAATCTGCAACAAAATGGAAAACAGAATCATTTTTAGGGAATGTATATTTTGCCAATAAATAAAAGAGCTGGGAGTAAAGCGCCTCAGGGATATCTGCTGCACATTCTCATCCATTTAACATCAGCCAATTCTCTCCCTTTGTTTTGTTTCAAGGCTTTATATATTTGAGCCATTGTTCCTCTTTAGTAACACCTTAGGACATGGTGATTGTTTTATAAGACTATTATTCATCTTTTGAGATTAATTACAGATAACAAGCACATGCTTAGAATGTGTGCAACAGAACACGGGAGGGCAGCTAAAATTTTTCTGACAGAAAGCTTTCTGTAAAGAGTATAGTCAGGTGTTGAGGTGGTGATGGTGAACCAGGGTGGTGAACAGAAATCGATGTAGTCTTGTCACAAAGACAAGAGACCGATCCGGAATTCTTCATTCTGTCTCTTCTTTTTCTTCATAAAGATCTGAGTAACCCACTGCTCAGACTACAGCTCCCAGCCGAGGGTGAAGAAGGAAAAGCTCTGCTTCCTTTCAGCTCTCATGCTCATAAGAAGCATGATTCTTACCCTCTTTGTCACAGCCTTGAGCTTTTGAGGGTGATTTCGCTGTTTAAAGTGATCCAAGCTGGAGGGCTATCCGTGTGTTGGAACACTAGGAGTCGGCTGCACTCCATGCTGAGAAGATAGGAGTCTGCTACATGCCACGCAGAGAAGAGGCTTATTTCAAAATAACTTTTCTCAGGCATGCTATAAGTGTTACTAGCCTTGAACTCACTAATAATAATTCACTACTATGCTTTTTTTTTTAAAAAAACAAAACAAAACAAACTTAAACATTAATTGAGACGTGAATATGTGATGAGAAACTCACAGGAACCTATCGCTGTATTGTCTCTGGAGGCAGTACTTCAATGTTGGCTAGTTCGTGCTTGCAGAAGATTCCTGGACCATCATTGTTTGTAACAGGAATCGATGGAGTTAGTCTTTCTGTTCAAGTGATCAATTTAAGAAGTGAGATCAGGCCTAAGTGATACATTCACACCAGATACATGAACACACACAGTTCATAAACATGCAGAGCAAACTATTTTTACGAACTTTACAGATTAGTAAATTGTGCTTTGCCCACAGTAGCATTCACAAAGGTTGACTTGGTCATAGTTAGCACAGTTATAACATCAGTCGTTGGGTGATTTCACTGGAAAATGACCAAATGTGGAGATGGCTCAGTCAGTAAAGTGTTTGCCTTTCACCTTTCAAGATTTGAGTTTGATCCCTGTAAACCACAGAATAAAACTATGTGTTGGAACACACTTGCAATCCCCAAACTGGGGAAGTAGAGACAGATAGAGACTGGTGGATTGCAGGCCAAGGAGACTCCATGTCTCAAAAAACAAGAAGAGTAGTTCCTAAGGAGTGACACCAAAGGTTGTCCTCTGGCCTCTGTATGCACAGACACGCGCAAGCTCACCTTGCTCAAAAACAAACCTTGAATTTATAGGTTTAGCCTTCATTAAAAAAAAAAAAAAGGACAAGTATACTTATCCAAACAGGAAAATACACAAACAATCATGCACATACACACAAAGAGAAAAGATCTAGAAAGGAAGGAAGGGAAGAAACAAAGAAGAAAGGAAGGAAGGAAGGAACAAAGGAACGAAGGAATGAAGGAACGAAGGAAGGAATGAAGGAACGAAGGAATGAAGGAGAGAGAAAAAGAATCAAATACTTCATTTTTCTATACTGAGATCTATTTTGAGAATTACTGTTATCATACAATCAATATTTACTGGACCTAATGTGATTGTAACATATTAATTATCTAAAGGAGCACAAACACTCAGACCATGGTAGTTGGCAAAATAAACAGTGGCATTTCATCTTTCATTTTTCATCTTTCAATTTTAAAATTGTATATATATATACAATTTTATATATACAGTATGGCATATTTATAACATTAAATATGGTACCACATTGAAAATAATGTGGACAAAATTAAATTTATAGGAAATATTTTGGAAAATATTTAAAATATAAAATAAGATTATATACATTATCTAGACAGATTCATAAATGATTCTTTCATTATAGACCTCATAGACCTATCACACAACTATCTACTTTGGGTACATTTGGGTTGTATCTGCTTTCTGACCAAGGGAATTGCTTTCTAGGATTGCTAGCCTTGTTTTTCAGAAGTAACTTGTTGTCTAATGGATAAACCATTCCAGGTTGTAAGTAGAGCTCCTCTGGGCAACATCCTCTCAAACTGAGGACCAAGGGCTACAAGAAATTCAGCTGTCCAACTACAAAAGGCAATAGCATAGCAGTAGAGTGAGATACAAGGATATGTCTACTTCTCATTGCAGAGCAGCCCAAGCTAACCCTCCTGGAAGGAAACTTACCTTAGACAAGAGCTGCATTTACAGTCCAGTGGCTGGCAGGCCGTTCTGGTAGGACTCCAGACAAAAGCCATCTGTCCCATCTGCTTAAGTTTCCTGAGTGAATTCATCATCATCAATTATGAGCAAAACTTCTGCCACTCTTTGGATAGACAGTTATAGATGCATAGAACAGTTTCTCTTCCTTGTTTGGCATCATGAGTGCCAGGAAGGGCACTTCAACAAGAGCATCAAGCTGAACATGATGACAGCATGGTCAAAGTTCTACACATCACCAAGCACGAAAATAAGTAACTGTATAACTAATGGGATAAATCATGCAAGAGTGCAATCAGATCGTCATCTCTTCTATGAAGTGGACCGCAGCTGTGATAAATTATTCTCTGAACCATACAGAACACAGTGCGAGGAACACAAACTTTAGAAAGCAGAAATAATGTGGAGAACCAGATACAGAAATCATCCTTAGACTTTGAGTCCTGGGATTTGTTTTCAGGCTTGAGAAGACTCAGTTCTTTTAAGGTTAGCCGATGATGACTTGGAAATTCAAGAGCAAATCAGTAAAGATACAGCAGCCTTTTCTATCTGTATAGCCATACTCAAATGTCTACTGAGGAAGATGGCAGAGGAGAGGTTACAGTCTTCTGTCTGATTGCAACTTTTGATGGGTGTCAAGAAGACCCAGGTTAGGTACCATCAGCATTGTATTCATCCCAGTTAAGGGAGGGTGTTAGCTTCCTCCACAACAGCCACTCTGCAACAATCATTCCCAGATTTCAAGATGTGGCTCTGGACTTCCAAACATCATACCCTAATCTACCTCTTTCAAAGGATTAAAATATGCATGCTATTTGTGAAGAATAAGCCAATTAGTTCATCCAAATTCAAAGATATTTATAGCTTATTCAGCTGTTCTGGTTTCTGAAGGAATCAGTCCCTGCCAACATTTCTGGGAATGGACCATTCACAAACTTAAATGTACCCCGAGGATTTGTTAAAAAACTCTTTCAGGACTGGAAAGTAAATCCCATCAGGACAAAACAGCCACCAGACAATTCAACTGCAGAATGGTGATTGTGTTGTTTAAGATGTTGTTCCAGCAATTATTTTGCTAAAGAAAAAGCCCAGAGATTAGTATGAACCTGGAGTATGAATTGGACAGATTTTGTTTTACAATTTGAAGAACATTGCTTGCATTCATGCTTTGAATGATAAGTTTTCTGAAAGAACCTCATTTCTATGTTGGATATTATTCTAAACCTCTTACAATCTGAAAAGTAATTATTTTTTAATGGTGAACTGTGAGATTGCTTAATTTTCCTCCTATAAAGTAAGGACAGTCAGTGAATCTAGCACTAAATTCTGATAAATATTTTTTAACAAATTGGTCAAAAATAAATTATATAATGTTTGCTTTTTCTCTCTCCCATTTCTATCACTCAGAATAAAGACCATAAACACTGCTCCATGAATCAGGGATTCATCCCTATATTATGTTAAGCAGTAATTCGTTTTGGAGTTTTCCATCTATTGATTCACCCATTGATGGTCATCTGCATCATCCCATCCGAAGTAGGGTTGCTTTTCAGGCCATCTGGAGATGGACTAGACCAGATTTTTTTAGTGCTGTTTGCATTTTGCTAAACTTTTCAGAAGAGGCAATATATCAGTATCTATCAGTGCTGGGAATGCATACAGCTTTGACTCAGAAATCCACTTTTCATAAATAGATAGTTTGAGATTTTAAAAACCCAAGCTTATTTGTGTTCATGGGATAAGATGGGAACACCAAATGTTCTTCATTTGGATTGATCTAATGGGCTGTGGCACATCTGCATTAGCGTGACATGGAGCCTTAACTAGAAAAAGCATTAATATGTACCGAGATGTCATGATTTCTATGATCATGCTAAAAGATTAAAACAAATACAGTCTATAAAAGAAAATAATAGCAGGTGATATTTGTAATTTCTAAATGAAATATATAAGGAGTCAATACAAGAAATCTGTTGGCAGCTGTTCTTTCAGGGGAAATTACAGACTATTTCAATTCCTTACTTTGTATAGTCTTATATTTTGCTGTTTCTGTAGCGTGAGTAAACTATTTTCCCTTCAAAGTCTCTTCTTAAAATTTTGTTTCTTTGGACCTTCTCCTGAGATATAATTGAGTTGAAAATGAGTGTATATGCTATTCCAAGTAAAAAAGTAATAATTGGCATATTTTGATAGTACTGACATATGATGAAGGCTAGGATTATTATGTGTGTGTATGTGTATGTATATGGTGTGTGTATGTGTGTGTATGTGTATGTATATGGTGTATGTGTGTATGTGTTTGTATGTATGTGTATGCATTTGTATGTGTGTATGTGTGTGTATATGTGCGTATATATGTGTGTGTGTCATGAATATTATCATCTATCTAACATTCCAATTTAATTGGGTATCCAGAATTTTTATTACAGCCTTATTGGCTATGATTTTAATCTAATCAACTGAATCATCAGGTTGATTCTTAGTATCTGAGTTGGTTTTCCTCTGTCCTCATTTGATAAGCTGGCATAGCGCCTGTGACAATGACATTACACACCTAATGGTTCCAAAATACTTGATTGGTTCTCCTGACAATGCTGTATTTTAAGTGGAACTGAATTTTCAAATCTTACAAACTTTTCCTGGCAAAATGTAAAATTGTGGAGCCAAGATCTTAATACCTTTGAGTCTTTTCAATGAAAACAATGTTCTTAAGCTAAAGCATTTTTGAGTCTCGCTCAAAATAAGCAAGTGGAGATAATTCACTGGCTTTGAATACTGTTACACTAATTGGAAATGACATGTTCCCAAAATTTTGCTCAGGCATTTCCTGTCACCGGAGAGTCTGGCTGTGTGACAGGGACAGGACAGGAATATCTGCCTCAAGGGAATAATGTGTTTGAACTACAAGGAAAGAAATTTCTCCCTGGTGGCTTGGCCACCTGCCATATGGACCCCGAAGAAATTCACTGTTACTTGTGTTCTCTATTCCCTCCTCAATGTTATTAACTTATCCATACAAATTAATGTGTGCTGCTTTATGAAAGTTATATGTTTTAAGTATCCATTGGAATTATAAACCAATTATAAAAAATAAGCACTGAAATAAAGGTTAATGTTACAGTTTCTTAAAATGAGAGTCATTCTTCAGTTTTATAGTTGCACAACTAATTATTTTGCTTTTATATAACAGAATAATTAGTTGTGAAGCCATAAAACTGAACAAAGTATTTTCTGTTCCTTTGGGAAAATTAAGTGTATTGCCTAGTCATTTTAATTCACTTAAAACAAGTGCTATAAATAACTTCCAACAATTTCCAAATTGGTACAGATTTTAAGGGATGTATTATGTAACATACCTGCAGCTCTCATACAGATTTCTGAATTTCCCTTGCTTTTAGCAAGGAAAAAACCATTTGCTGTCTAGATAGATGAAACTTTTAATCTATTTTTTCCAAATACCATCCCAAAGAAGCATCATATATCTTCCATATGATTTAGGTGGTAGGACACAAGAGAAGTTTCTTAATGTGTCCTTCTCAATAAGCTTTATCTGTAAACAATAATTCAGAAAAGAGCCTTCATTTATTTGTAATTTGAGTAGACAAATGATCATATATTTAAACGTCCCATTTTGCCCCCACATTTTTCTAATCTTCATCTAAATTCTGGCACTGGAGATCACTTGCAAGTTAATACTACATTTCCCTTCACTCTGGAAACACCATTTCACATAAATTCACTTCAAAACCTAAGATTGGTCACAAATTATGGGCGATTTCCATTCAGCTGCAGTCCAGTTAATGTCCTTGAAAGTAAATTGTAAGTGGAATGGATCTCTTTGCAGCAGAGTGCCTGAGTCGCATAGCTGAGCTTAGAAATAGGCATGTGGTCTGTGAGAACCAGGTTTGAGGTTCCAGAGCTTTTTTCAGAGGAGAGTGTAGCCGAAATCGAGGAGAGAGTACATGCTCCTCTGGGTTCCAGTCTTCCTGACACTGCCAGCCCAGTGAGGCAAGGGGAGAGCACCACAGGGAATGAAAGCTTGGGTGCCTCTTGGTCAGCTCTTCCCTAATACACCTCTTTCTGGAAAATGCAGACTAGAGAATGTCACTTGGGCCCAGACACCTGAGTCAAGCTACTCTTTTCTTCCAGCCCGAATCAAACCTGCCTGGTTTGGCCTGACCTGATGGTAGAATATGAAACAAAAGGACTCCCTACACCAGCCCCAGAGCAGGAAGCTTTTCTCTGACTCTTGTGGCTGTTACCTTCTGGGGACAATATCACCAGCACCACTTAAAACATTGACCAATACAGTTGCCCACTACAGAACAGTCACTTGCGCAGCAGTCCTGTAACAGCAGCAATTAAAGAGCATGCTAAGGCTAAAATGTGTAAGTTGGATCAGAAGGTTTCTGTCCCAATGCATCATGCTTTTCTTCAGTCTTTAAATACAGCGTGTCTGATTTTGTCCTTAATTGTAAGTGATACTAGTCTACCGGTGCTTTGCCTGACCCAAGAGGTGGCATGTGTCTAACAACATCAATGAGTTTATAGAAAAACTTAAAAGTATACTCTGGAATATTATTGCTCCAGACAATGAGTTTTATTGCTATTATGAACTCCTGATACTCCTATTTAAAAACTATATATCTGCCAAGTGATAACACACACTATGGTGTGCTGAACTTTGGACCACATCACTGCGCATGTGCCCTTCACTTCTCCCCGTTTGTTCCTACCATCCTGACTGCACATCGCTTTCTACACCACCTCATGACTCAACTGAGACTATTGTCATTTTCAGGTCTCACAAAGCTGCTGAAATCTATTCTGATGGTTTCTAGTTTAAGCCAATTACAAACAAAGAAGCTATTTGGCACCCACATCTCATTTCTACATGAATACAACTTTTATTTGTCTTGAACAAATAGGTAGGAGTAGATAAATGGATTTCTCGAGTACATGTGGGTTTAGCTTTGTAGAAAGCTGTTATCTTGTTTCCTCAAGTGGCTGCACCATTTTCTGTTCCCACTAGCAATGCTTCAAAGTTTTCATTGTTCGATGATCTTGCCTACACTTTACATTGTTTCTTTGTTTTTTAAATTTTACATTCTAGTAAGTTCACAGATTAATTATTATCATAATTTGATTTCCCTCATGACTCTTTTCATACTTTTCACACATGCATATGACTCTTCCTTGATGACATACCTCCCAAAGTATTTTAGTAATTTTTAATATTCCTTCTTTCATTTGTATTAACTACCTCAAGAAGTCTTTACACATTCTTGATAGGAAAGTTTTGTCTATTAAGTTAGTTTCTTCTAAGCAATTTCTCCAAGGACTTTGCCTTTTTACTTCCTTTCACAGCATTTTTTATGTATTTTATTTGTTTATTTATATTTTTTACACTCCAGATTTTATCCATCTTCCCGTCCACCCTTTTACTGTTCTATATCCCATACCTCCTCTTCACCTCCATATCTCCATGAGGATGTCCCTGCCCCCAACCCCACTAGAATTCTGAATTCCCTGGAGTCTCCAGTCTCTTGAGGGTTAGGTGCATAATTTCTGACTGAACACAGACCTCTGCTGTATATGTATTGGGGTCCTCATATCAGCTGATGTATGCTGCCTGGTTGGTGGTTCACTGTCTGAGAGATCTCCGGGGTCCAAGTTAGTTGAGACTGCTGGTCTCCTAGAGGGTCGCCCTCCTCCTCAGCTTCTTCCAGCTTTTCCCTAATTTAACCACTGGAGTCAGCAGCTTCTGTCCATTGGTTGGGTCCAAATATCTGCATCTGACTCTGTCAGCTGCTTGTTGCACCTTTCCATGTGCAGTCATGCTAGGTCCATTTTTTTGTGAGTACTCCATAGCCTCAGTAATAGTGTCAGGCCTTGTGACCTCCCCTCGAGCTGGATCCTGCTTTGGGTCTGTCGTTGAACCTTCTTTTCCTCAGGCTCCTCTCCATTTCCATCCTTACAGTTCTTTCAGACAGGAACAATTATGGGTCAGAGTTTTGACTGTGGGATGGCCTTTCATAACATTTTTAATGAGTTCATTTCTCCTTCTTCAACACTGGGTTTTAGTTTGTCCTCCATTTCCTGTCCCTTATATTAGCAAATTCTAATTTATAATGAAAAAATGATAACTCCCAGCACTGGAGGAAATATAAGAAAAGCAGCTAAGGATAGAATGATTCTATAAAAACTTTTACTTGGAGAATATAGTAACTGGGAACTCTTTTGGCTAAAAGTGTCAGAAAAAATTCTAACTTTGCTGGCGCGACTTAAAAATACTATTTTTAAATTGTACATTTATATATGCGTGTTTTGGCTGCACGTATGTATCTATGTACCAATTGTGTGCCTGGTGCCTGTGGTGGCCAGGAGAAGTGATCAAATCCGCTGGAACTGGGATCTTGTATAGCTGTGAACTGACATGTAGGTGCTGAGTAGCAAACCTCCGTCCTCTGAAAGAGTAGCCCATGCTCTCTACCACTGAGCTATTTCTCTGATCCTGTAAAAACACCATTTTTTCATTAATGCACCAAGCAGAGAAATGAGCAGCTGTATCCCCCATAGACCTGGGGCCCTCGTTAATCATGTCTGATGTGCACACATGTCTATGCTTTCTCTCTGGAAGTGGAAGGCTGAAACACCATGCACTGGTAAAGACAGTGAGGGAAGAAAAGTGCTTTCCTAGATGTACTTAAGTCTAAGTAAATTGTCCCTGAATACAACTGAGTCATGTGCCCAGAGAAAACTGATGGGGAGATGAAATGCTGCTTATATCAGGAGAGCATAGAAATATCAAAATACCATCAAAAGTAAAAAGACAATGAAACTATTGTATTATAATAGAAAAAAACCAAAGTATACCTTTAAATGCAACAAATAAAAAATACACTTGCAACCAGCTAAACATCTACATGTTGAAGACATCAATTTTAAAGATCTTAGTAATGCAGGGAATAGTAATAATAGAAATAAAAGCTGTTTTAACTACTCTAACTAGAGCATAATAAAAATAATAGGATATGCCAAAAATCATGTGCATTATCTTTCTTTAATCACCTGCTTGGCAAATAGTAGAAAATAAAGTTCACAAATGGTAAACTGCTAAAGTCTCCTAGAAAAGGGATTCAGGATGAGAAATTTATAGCCAAATCCTGACAATTCTTTCCTACCTCTATATGTTGCTGAGGATTTTCAAAGTTGAAAAGTGTACATTAAAAGCTTCTATTGTGGTGTTTAGCTTCTGTACCAATGAAAGTTCAAAGCAAAAAGTCTTCTCTAAACCTTAGCTATTTATTTTCAATCTAAATGGCAATGCTATTGAAACCTTAGTTGATAAACTGGAGTCCAAGTGAAGGGTTACATTTCATGTGTACTAGCTAGTCTCCCATTCATTAAATTCTATTTTTTAAAAAAGTCGATTTGCTTTTCAGTATAAAGGAAAAAAGAAACATATTTATTAAAATTTTTAAGTAACCGACTGTTCCACCAGCCTGCAGTCTGTAATCAGCACACCAAGCCTACTCTGCAGTTCTGCCTGCCTCCCCTGAGGCCTTGTCTAATCTAGGGCACACAGCTCCACCTGCCTCCCTGAATAGCTGTTCCAAACCAAGACACTCAGGCCAGCCAACACCATTGATGACCAGATGGCAAAAGGCAAGTACAAGAACATAATCAGCAGAAGCCAATGCAACATAGCATCATCAGAACCAGTTCTGCTACTATAGCAAGCCCTGGTTATCCTAACACACATAAAGAACACAATTGTGACCTTAAATCCCATCTCATGAAGATGATAGAGGGCTGTAAAGGGGATACAAATAATTCCCTTAAAGAAATACTCATGGAAGGTAGATGATGGGAAAGACTTGGGAGGAAGAGGGGATGGGGAGGGAGAAAGCGGGGCAGGAACAGGTATGGGAGGAGACAGGGATGATATACAGAGAGTCAGTAATTTGATCAGAGGTGTGTAGCAATAGGAAATGGGGAACATTAGTTGAAATGCTCAACAAAGGGGAGAACATGTAGAGACCATATCCAGAGGTTGGCAAGGGCCCCAGTTGGGGAATGGGGCCACTCACTCATCTCCAAATTCCAATCCAGAATGTCTCCTGTCTTAGAAATACAGGGATAACATGTAGAGCAGAGACTGAAGGAAAAGCCATCCAGAGACTGCCCAACTTGGGGATCCATACAATATAAAGACACAAAACCCAGACACTATCATGGATGCCAAGAAGTGCTTGCTGACATGAGCCTGATATAGCTTTCTCCTGAGAGGCTCTGCCAGAGCTTCACAAATACAGAGGCAGATACTCACAGCCAACCATTGGACTGATCATGGGGTTCCCAACAAAGAAGTTAGAGAAAGGACTGAAGAAGCTGAAGGGGTTTGCAACCTCATAGGAAGAACAACACTAGCAACCAAGACCACCCAGAGATCTCAGGGACTAAACCACAAACCAGAGAGTGCACATGGTTGACCCATGGCTCCAGCTGCATACAAAGCACAGGATGGCCTTGTTGGACATCATAGGAGGAGAAGCCCTTAGTCCTATGACATCCCCAGTGTAGAGGAATGCCAGGGCTGTGAGGTGGGAGTGGGGGTGCCCCATCATAAAAGCTGGGAAGGGAGATGGGAGAGGGGTGGCTCTGGAGAGAGAACTGGAAAAGGGGATAACATTTGAAATGTAAATACATAAAATATCCAATAAAAATAAATACAGGAAAACACAGTCAAGCAGGTAGAAGCACTTAAGAAAGAAACAATTATTCCCTTAAAGAAATACAAGAAAAAATAATCAAACAGGTGAAGGAAATTATTAGGTCCAAGACCTAAAAACGCAAATAGAATCAATAAATAAACACAAAAGGAGGCAATCCTAGAGATGGAAACCTGGGAACGAGAACAGGAACTATAGACAAAGCATTCCCAACAAAATACAAAATATGGAAGAGAGAATCTTCTCAGGCATGGAAGATATCATAGAAGAAATCAATACATTGATCAAAGAAAATGCCAAATGTAAAAAATTCATAACTCAAAACTTCCAGGAATTTGAAACACTATGAAATGACCAAACCTAAGAATAATAGCAATAGAAGAAGGTGAAAATTCCCTGTTCAAATGGCCAGAAAATATCTTAAACAAAATCTTGGAAGCAAACTTTGCTAGTCTAAAGAAAGGGACAGCTATAAACATACAAGAAGCTTATAGAATACCAGATAGATTGTACCAGAATAGAAAATCCTCCTGCCACATAATAACCAAAACACTAATTGAACAAAACAAAGAAAGAATATTAAAAGCTGGAAGGGGAAAAGGCCAAGTATTATATAAAGACAGATCTATCAGAATTACATCTGCCTTCTGAATACTCTAAAATCCGAAAGATCCTGCACAAATGTCATACAAACCCTAAGAGACCACAGATGCCAGACAAGACTGCTATACCCAGCAAAGCTCTCATTCACCATTGATGGGAAAACCAAGATATTCCATGACAAAACCAAGTTTAAATAATATCTTTCCACTAACCCAGCCCTGTAGATGATAATACAAGGAAAACTCCAGCACAAGGAAGGTAACTACACACAAGAAGAAAACAAAAGAAATAAAACAACTCACAGAAAAACCAAAAGAAGAGAATCACACACACACAGGATACCACTTCCAGCAACAAAATAACAGGAACTAAAAACCATTGGTTATTAATATCTCTAAACATCAATGGACTCAATTCACCAATAAAATGACACAGGCTAGCAGACTGGACACATAAACATGATTCATCATTCTGGTACATACAAGAAACACACTTCAGCAACAATGATAGACACTACCTCAGAGTAAAGGGCTGGAAAAGTTTTTCCAAGCAAATGAACCTAAGAAACAAGCAGAAGTAGCCATTCTAAAATCTAATAAAATAGATTTTCAACCACAAGTTTTCAAACGAGATGTGGGAGGACACTTCATACTCATCAAAGGAAAACTCCACCAAGATGACATATCAATTCTGAACATCTACGCCCCAAGTGAAAGAGCGCCCACATTCATAAAAGAATCTTTACTAAACCTCAAATCACACATGGAATAGGACTTCAAGATCCTATTCTTATCAATGGATAGGATATCGAAACAGAAACTAAACAGAAAAACAAGGAAACTAACTGATGTTTTGAACCAAATGGATTTAACAAATATCTACAGTACCTTTCACCCAAAATCAAATAAAATATACCTTCTTCTCAGCACCTCATGGAACCTTTTCCAAAGTCAGACATATAGTGTGTTACCAAGCAAGCCAAATACAAGAAGATTAAAATAACCCCTTGCGTGCTGTAAGTTATCTCAAATGGCTGAGAAACCCTTAAAAAATGTTCAACATCCTTAGTTACCAGGGAAAAGCCATCCAAAAGAACCCTGAGGTTCCATCTTATACTGGTCAGAATGGGTAAGATCAAAGACTGAAGCCACAGCACATTGGGATGAGGCTGTAGAGCAGGGGGAACATTCCACTATTGCTGGTGGCATTTCAAAATTGTACAACCAGTCTGGAAATCAATCTGGCAGTTCATCAGCAAATTAGAAATAGTTCTAGCTGAAGACCCAGCTATACTGCTCCTGAGAAAACATTCAAAAGATACTTCACCATACCACCAGGACATGTGCTCCACTGTGTCCACAGCAAGCACCAATCCCTGATACTATTAGAGATACTGTTTTGTTTGCAGACAGAAGTCTACCATGGCTGTCTTCTGAGAGGCTCAGAGGGATGCAGATGCCATAGGCAAACAGTGGAGGAAGCTTGAGTACTCTTGTGCAAAAGTAGGGGGGAAGAATTATAGACCCGAAGGGGAAAGAAATTCTACAGGAAAACCAACAGAGTCAACTAACCTGGACCCTTGGGGCTCTCAGACACTGAACCATCAACCAAAGAGCATACATAGACTGAGCCTTGGCCTACCCCTCCCCCACATATATGTAGCAGATGCAGATCCCAAACAACTGAAATGGGAGCTATCCCTAAAGGTGTTGCATACCTCTGGAATACATTCTTCTAAACAGCTGTGTTTGATCTTAGCAGTAGAGGAAGCACCTAGACCCACAGAGACTTGATGTTCCAGAGTGGGGGGATATCAAGGCGGGCCTCCATGCTGTCAAAGAAGGGAATGGGGGATGAAGGGAGGGACTGTGGAAGGGGTGTATCAATCAGGATGTAAAGTGAATAAATAAGTAAAAATAAAAAAGGAAAATTAATAAATAGCCAATTTGTGATGAAAACCATGTTTTGTTTTGTTTTTCAGTTTTGGAAGGGAACTGTTTTCTCTAATGATTTAGCACAGTTGGCTAACACAGAATAACTCAGAGAGGAGTGTTAGCTGAACACATGTTTCAATGGACTTTTTGAACCAACATACCACCATTGTTTTGCTCGTTTCCAATTAACTTACTTCTCTAAAGTTTTAGCATCTTAGAAAAAGTTGTAAATGTTTACACTACCCTGGGATCTCTTGGAATATTTCAAAGTTAGGAAATCGACAGTGTTGAAATAGAAGGTAAAAAGGGCACTAGACCTTGTAACAGTGATGTCACTGGCCCAGGAGTGAAGCCCATGGTGCTCCATAGAATTTGCCTGCAAATGCCACAGCTCAGTTTTCAGACATCTAAGACAGGAGATGCAGAGGATGATAAAGCCCACTTTCCTTTGCTGAAGCACAAACAACTATCTTCTCTTTTGCGTTTAAGAACCCTTTCTGGGTATCTGGAAAAATGAGTGTCTTTCCCTGACAACTTCCTTCAAAATAGACAAACATATTTATAGTTGTCCTTGACAGGAAAGGCACGCAAAGATGCCTCTTTTTCCCTTAGGAAATGAGAGTCCCAGGAGGTTTGTTAGATGATCCGCCCCAAGCAGACTGAATGTCTCAAAGATCTGACCTGACGAAATCACTAGACTCTTTTCCTTCTTTCACTTTTGAAGACCAATCATTCCAAATCTACTGTGCTTTGTAGAAATTAAAAATGTAGACAATAATCCTGGATTGATTTCACTTGGTATGCTAGCATTACAGAGAGTTTAAAATGCTATCTTCCTCACTTTTGGTTTGTTTCGTAGATTGGGGGAGGGGAGAGTGCTGGGGATACAGAATTGGTGCCTTGTACATTCACAGCTACCTCTTGCTTAAAGGCAGCAGACTTTGTCAAATATCTCCAGAGGACAAATTGGTCCCCAGTTGAGAGCTACAGCTGTTCAAGTATTGTGTATCCTGGGAGATTTTTCCCTGAAGATCTCAGGGTCAAATAAGATGAGCGATGTCATGACAGCAGTTATATTAGCAAACTTTCAGTTATCTAACTACATATGGCAAACAGTCATGTTCTTATCCAAGACTTACCATTTCAAGGCACATTTTCAATTGAGAACATTGAACTCCGGGGAAATCAAGCACTTAACTGACCAACAGTAGACAATTGGAAAGCTGGACAGCCAGGGACTGTTTCCAAGCTGTATTCTGAGCCCTTGTGATTATCTAGGCAGTTCTGCCCTTTTGGAATCCCAGTTTTTAATTGAAAATTCAAATTTGAATATTGAGGATAATTCTTTTTAATTTGCCATAGTTATTAAGTATTTACATTTTCTCCCAAACAAAAAATGACCTTTTGTCATAATCAGTTGATGACAATCTTTTAATTATTTGCTCATCGTGGTCTCTATAAACATCCACGAATGCAAACAAAGATATCACTAATCAGCACGACGCCAGCAAGTTCAGAAGGCCAGGAAGTGTATGAGAGATGTGGGAAACATTAAACAAGGGAGATAAACCTTTGAATTAGACCTTTGAACATCCTCAGAAACTTGGTAACCAAACGCCTGCCAGGTAGAGAAATGTTTTTGTCAAAGTTATAGGGATTTTCAAAGACCTGGGCCAGTGGAAGGATCCGCTGTGGTACTTTCAAGAGCTAGGAGCACAGGAGAGGCTTGGTTCTTCACAGAGATTTCTGGACTGGTTTGTTACTTAAGGGCAGAAGACAGCCAAAATCACACTAGATACATTGTCAGATAGGTATTTGACCAGATAGCTGGGGTGTAGGGTGTTTCATAATTATGAGACTATGTGCATGAACAAGGAACACTAAGAGATAATGAGTTGGGGCTGGACAAATTTGTGAAATGAGAGAGTTTATTAACAAGAGAAGCAAGGTAGGAGCGGAGTGATTCTTCTTCTTAGTCAGCTATGAAAATAAATAAGTAGAATATATTTGTGGAAGAATTATCCTGGAAGCAAAATAATGTACTTCCAGAGATTATGGTTTGGCAGCCATTTTAGGAACCTGCAGAGTTATAGGGTATCACACTTCTGAATCTTCCGATCGTGTGCACATTTCCCACAGAAACTGAACATCTGAATGATTTTTTAGAGATCTTTATGATCTTCCCACTAGACTTTTAGAGGAAATATTTTCATGTTTTAACAATGTCTTCTATTGTTGTGTCTAAAACACTAATTGTTTGTGTAATTTACTGTTTAAGGATTGCCACGAAGAGGGCAGATCCCTTGAAAGTTTTATTTCAAAAAAGAAAGAAGGGAGGAAGGAAGGAAGAAAGGAAGGAAGAGAGGAAGGGAGGGGGGAAAGGAAGGAGGGAAGGAGGCAAGAAGGAAGAAAGAAAACATACTTCGTAAATATTTCTTACCCATTTTCCAGACTGGCAGAAAGACAGAAAGTATTGTGAAACAGCCTGTGGTTCCTCGAGGTGGCAGCTTCATTATTATCTGAAATGCTATCTGACTTAAAGGGCCTCCCAGCTTACAGAATCCAGTGTATCATGGAAACTGACACATTAATTTTACAAACTTCTTACCTTACTTGTTTCTCTAGGATACTATCTTTTTACCTCTGTGCTTACGGGCCTGTTTGAGTAACTTGTGTGCTTACAAAAATGTTTAGCTCTGAACATTCAAAATTATAAATGTGTATCATTAAGAACAGCACCCAGCATGTTGAAGATCAAGCCAAAGTAAAAAATACTATTATCTTAGCTTGGTGGAATGTCAATTTTGAAAATTACATGTATAATTTTGCCAAATTCAAGCAGTACTATCCATGTAACTTAATAGCATATTTTTATAGATAGGACTACATGTATGTACATACTTAGATATATGTACATACATACAAAAATATTAAAATTATTGATAGAGTCTTAAAGAATCAGAAATAAAAGGGTTGTTATAGTTCATAAATATGGACAGATTAAAATATTCTAAATAAATGCAATTGCCTTCCCTGTCCTCATATATACACACAAAGTAGGAGCCACATTTGGTCCAAATCATCAAGATAGCTGATGCAACCTGTTGCGATAGAAAACATTCATCCAAAAATGAAAATTTGTCCTCCCATCTGTAATAAAAAGAATTGATGTTCTTATGATATTCTTACATAGTCTTTCTTTTTCACATGACTATTTTAGGTGTATCAATACATGCATGAAACGATTACTGTTAATGGCTGCCCTGAATTCCGTGCGAGGGCCACAGCAAAGGTAAGACTTGAGTCACTTTAAAAGAACACTCAACCCCAGTGATGTAGTAATTGATTGTGCGCGTGTGTGTTTCAGGTATTCTCGTGTGTACACTGTAAGAGAATTTAGACCTCAGTGGCAGCCCAGAGTCTAGAACCAGTACTACTCACCAGGTAAAAAATCCTAATGGAAAAACTGACTTTTTCTGCTGCTTCTGTAGCTTAAGGAAGGAGAATGATTTCCTTAAAAATCACAAAATGTCCTTTTGGCACAAGCAAATCTGCTGCTCCATGATATCAAGTTCTACATGGTTTCTGGTCCATCCTGCAGATGCAAAAGAACCCATAGCCTATGTAGAGCATGAAAACTCATTTGCATAGGCCGAAAGCCCTGATGTAAGTCAGACATGGAAAGGCTTTACCCACACCCTGAACCAGTGCCCTTCTTTGTCCTCAGGTGGGCAATAGGTAACTTGCTGAAGATGTCAGTGACCTAACAGAGGCCTGGCACCTTTGTGGCGGTCACCACTTTTGTTCTTTAAAGGATCATACCAAGAGGCTGCAAAGGCCCCATTGGAAAAGATACAGAAAGAGGATCATGAAATTCTATTGAAGATGGATCACTAGGAAACAGTAGTGGTAATCTGAAGTCATACATGCAGCTTGTATTTTACAAATACAGAAATGTTTTAACAGAACACAACTTTCCTCATAAAGGGCTTGTAACTTTGTAATAATGCCTGCCAAGAAGTGAGAACAATTGGGAATAACTAGAAACTTTCATTCAACCCTTTTATCACCTATTGTTGGATTTCTCCCCTGGTATTTTCAGTTTTCACTCTGTAACTAAACACTGTTAACTTATAAGCTTCTTCTTCTTCTTCTTCTTCTTCTTCTTCTTCTTCTTCTTCTTCTTCTTCTTCTTCTTCTTCTACTTCTTCTTCTTCTTCATCTTCTTCCTCCTCCTCCTCTTCCTCCTCCTCTTCCTCCTCCTCTTCTTCCTCCTCTCCTCGTCCTCCTCCTCCTCTCCTTCTCCTCCTCTTCTTCTTTCTTCCTTTTCCTCTTTGTCTTTCTTCCTCTTCCTTCCTTTCCTTCCTCTTCCTCTTCCTCTTTTTCTTAGTTCCTGTTGAACCCCAGTAAATAGAGGGTATGATTACCATTACATCATGCTTTGCTTGTTCTGAAGTGGAACACACAGAGAAAAAATGATCCCTACATGGTTTAATTAAAGGGAAAGTGAATTATGTAGTGTTTTACCATTCTCATTTCTTATTCATGTAGAACAGCAGGATAGCAGCATAATGTTGCAATAGCACAATATTTTTTCTGGTTGTTTCTGGGCTGTCTGCATTGCATCCATGTCAGCCATTTAGACCCCTGCATGACAACAGGGTTTGCATGAGCAAATGCATGGAGCTGAAACCAAGCCATTATTTCCATGTCATTCACTATGTCTCATTAAACACAGGCAGTAGCACAATGCTAAACTGATGTGATAATGCGGTGTGTGGATAAGGAATGTACAGTAGTTGGAAATCAATATTTTCACAGTGTTGAGAGTAAATCACTTTATACTAGACATCTAATCAACTGTGGTTAAGGCAAGCTAATGGAAATGGAATACAAGAAGCAGGCAGAGAATCTTTGCTTGATTGAAACTACTATTTTATTCCTGTTGTGTGGGAACTAATGGTAAGTTGATTTCTTGAATTTAAAGAAACTAATGTGTTAATTTTAAAATGAAACTAGGACCATATGAAATAAAACTTTGCATGTCTATGTAAAATTCCCCAAGCCAGTCATTTCGCTCATATCGATGTACTAGCTGACATGGCATGTTAGTATAGAATTAAGAGAGAAAATGACCCAGTATGATACCATTCATAGTCATGGAGAATATGGATATGAGATAACAATAACATCTTTTAATCTAGCACTTTCATTTTAATTTTTATTTTCATCTGGGCATCTTGGATTTAAAAAATAAAAATCTTTATATTTACTAAACCAAGTAGATTAGCAATGGTAAGATGTTTTCAGGAATGCATACATACAAATGTACTCATCAGTCTGTTGAATAAATATCGATGAATATGTATGTTCAAGTAACAACTTAGACTATATTCCACACAAAAGCATGGAAAAGTGTCCCCCTGCTTCATGATCAATATGCATTCCATAAGTATACGAGGTAGTATGTATACAAATATTTGGAGTCATTGATCAGGATTTACATATAGCTGATGTAACTCTGAAAGAATTTACATTGATTTTGTTTTTGGTTTTATTTTTTCATAAGAGATAAGCCTTACAAAGGTAGAAATAACTAAGTGAGGCTTTACTGAAGAAAAAGGTCACATACTGCATCTAACAGAAGAAGTTCTGTGTTCTTCCTTCAACAGGAAAATGCTAGAGAGATGTCTAAGACATTGTTCCCCGAAGATCATGTACTTAGCCTTATTTCCCATGTTTTATTACCAAAAGAACATCTTTTTTTTTTTTTCAGGCAACAGTCGCAGCTTTTGCAGCCAGCGAAGGCCACTCCCACCCTCGGGTAGTTGAACTGCCAAAGACAGATGAAGGCCTGGGTTTTAATGTTATGGGAGGGAAGGAACAGAATTCCCCAATTTACATCTCTCGCATCATCCCTGGAGGCGTGGCTGAAAGACATGGAGGCCTCAAAAGGGGAGACCAGCTGCTATCAGTGAATGGAGTGGTATGTTGATAAAATACCCAGACATGTTTCTTTCTAAGTACATTCCCCACTTCCCCACCCCCACCCTATTATTGAAGCCAATGTTGAGATTACAGACAGCAATTTTATATTTGTCTCCAACTGGCTTCCAGGACTTGGATGGGTATAAACCCATAAAGGCAGTAATTTTATATCTTTATATCTCATTTCATCTTCCACAAATATGATAAATATCAAGTTAGGAAATCAGAAAATTATGCCAAGAAATTATCACATAGAATTTCCTTCTCAGAATACTGCTATTGGGTGGGTGTTTGGAAGAATATGATTTCAATGCAATTTTCACCCAAATTCCTATAACTGGTTGAGTTTGACATTTTGTTTTGTTTTAGTTAGTTAGCATTTTAACCGGTTCATTTCTTCATTTGTTTTGGTGCTAAGCATTGAACCCAGAGCCGTGTGCATGCTAGACAGGTACTGCACTACCAAGACAGACACCATGCAAACAAAGAGCTTCTTAAGCTATCTAGCAAACTAAATATTTCCCTTGCTCTTACTTGTATCAAACATAACCAATCTAAGGTCACAAGTTTCAGAAATATAAACAAGAATTTAACAAAATATACTTACCCCTTGATCTAAAAACTTTTATTTTGTAAGAACAAGATTTAATATGTATGCTAGATTTGAGTTCTTTGTAGCAACATTGATTCATGTTCAAGATATATCTAATATATCATATTTGAAAAACCATGTCTGAGTGGTAACCATGGTATAAATTTTCTGTTTATATCTTTAATTTTATTTGCATTTTCTCATATTTAAAAAAGAAGTGGTTTTATATTCACAAAAGCTATTCACTGCACTCTGCTGTTCTCTAAAGAACATCCAAACTAGCAATCCATGAATATTTTATATCATCACTCCAATCCCCAAATCACCATTAGCTCTACTTTTTCTAGGAGATAATGCTTTGAGATAAGCATTTTATTGACCTTTCAATAACTATGACCTTTCAATAACTATCACTTTTCAAGGCTTGTTCAAATGAAAATTGTAGCACACAGCTTTCTGGTAGAGGATACCAGGCAGGGTCAAACATTATGATTCATGGTAAGCTATGCCTTAGTTATTAAATTATGATTTCTCTGAGTATACTTTGCATATCTAAAGAAGTACAGGTTTAAAATAGGAAGAAGAGTAGGAAAATAATGACTCAAATGTGTGCATAGTCATTATAGTTGCACAAAGCAAACAGTCTTGTATGACATCATCAATCTAATAGGCAAATTGGCTTTGAACTATCTATCAAGGGAACTAACTGCCTCTACTTAACCCACACATTTGCAAGCAGCAGAGCTCAAAGCATTTCACAATCAGGCATCCATTCCTGCAGTGACCTTGTGATGAACCTGGGAAGCAGCAGGGAACATTGCAACAATGAAATCAAACAGACCTGATTTTACTGCTCAGTATCTATATTGTTACAGACTAATTGTGCCTAATGCCCAGCTCCACTTTCTAAAAGGCAGACAGACTGGCAGAAAAGTTACTAATTATAAGGGCATTGGTGAAAATTACTGAGGCAGCCTATCTACCAAGATCCACCCTTAATCAATCACATATGCACCTTTGATATGTAATTGTGATCACTAAAGATTCAAGTGAGATTTTTAAAGTGCCAAGAATATTGTTTTTATTAAGTCTTAAAGAAAGCTCTGCTGTACACATAGTTATATGCAAATTAGCAAATATTTATTAATAAGAAAGTAGCAATCACCTCCCCTCTGTGAAGCTGGAAGGTTCCACTTCTCTGTCCATCTAGTGTTCCAAGAAACTTAGAAGATCCACGTGAGTCAGGTGAGAATATTCCTGAATCAAAATTCTATTGAGCATCCATTTATCCTATGGTCGAGTTATTACTAACCCCTTGTATAGGATTTTTATACCCTGTTTATGTTTCCAAAGACTCTCAAGTTCACATTTACTTAAAAACTACCATTTACTAGTAGTATTCATTTGAAAACCATATCATGTTAATTAACAAGGCAGTGATTTCAACCAGGTCAATTTCCAACATAGTTTGGTAAAGAGAAAAACATTTGTTCATTACAGTCAGTCTAACAAATGCCCACCCTTCGCTAGAGTGTTACTTCAGACAGTGCTTAATTACTGCTCTCATCAAGGCCTCGTTTATTAAACTCCAAGAGTAACAATTACCTATTTTAAAGCATTTAAGAATAAGTCATATATGCATATATATCTATGGAACAACAATATAAAGGGGAGGTGAATTTCAAATTGAATTTCAAAGAGAGGTAGAGGTAGAGAAATTGGGGGAGAGAAAATGGGAGGAGGAAAAGATTAACCTAAAAATTTTTTTCTTTGAGGTTTTTTTATTTTTTTATTTTTTTTCTATAATCTTTGTTTACATTCCAAATGATTTCCCCTTTCCCGGTTCCCTCTTCCCCATAAGTCCCATAAGCCCTCTAACCTCTGCCCATTCCCCAATCAACCCCCTCCCACTTCTCTGTCCTGATAATCCCCTACATTGCTGCATCAAACCTTTCCAGGACCAGGGCCCTCTCCTTCCTTCTTGGGAAGCATTTGATATGTTAATTGTGTCTTGGGTATTCAGAGCTTCTGGACTAATATCCACTTATCAGTGACTGCCTTCCATGTGTGTTCTTTTGTGAATGAGTTACCTCACTTAGGATGATATTTTCCAGTTCCAACCATTTACCTAAGAATTTCATAAATTCTTTATTTTTAATTGCTGAGTAGTATTCCATTGTGTAAACATACCACATTTTCTGTATCCATTCCTCAGCTGAGGGACATCTGGGTTCTTTCCAGCTTCTGGCTATTATAAATAGGGACTGCTATGAACATAGTGGAGCCTGTGTCCTTATTGCATGCTGGGGAATCCTCTGGGTATATGCCCAGGAGTGGTATAACAGGGTCCTCCAGAAGTGTCATGCCCAGTTTTCTGAGGAACCACCAGACTGATTTCCAGAGTGGTTGTACCAACTTGCAATCCCACCAGCAGTGGAGGAGTGTTCCTCTTTCTCCACATCCTTGTCAACACCTGCTGTCTCTTGAGTTTTTAATCTTTAGCCATTCTGACTGCTGTGAGGTAAAATTTCAGGGTTGTTTTGATTTGCATTTCCCTAATGACCAATGATGTTGAACATTTCTTAAGGTGCTTCTCAGCAATTCAAAATTCTTCAGGTGAAAATTCTTGGCTTAGCTCTGCACTCCATTTTTTTTATTGATATATTTTTATATACATTTCAAAAGATTTCCCCTTTTCTGGGTCCCCACTACCCGCAAGTCCCATAAGCCCTCTTCCATCCCCCTGTTCTTCCATCCACCCCTTCCCATTTCCCTGTTCTGGAATTCCCCTATACTCTTGCACTGAATCTTTCCAGAACCAGGGGCCACTCCTCCATTCTTTTTGGACATCATTTAATTTGTCGATTATGTCCTGGGTGTTCAAAGTTTCTAGGCTAATATCCACTTATCAGTGAGTGCATACCATGATTGATCTTTTGAGACTGGGTTACCTCACTTAGTATGATGTTCTCCAGCTCCATCCATCTGCCTAAGAATTTCATGAATTCATTGTTTCTAATGGCTGAATAGTACTCCAGTGTGTAAATATACCACATATTTTGTATCCATTCCTCCGTTGAAGGACACCTAGGTTCTTTCCAGCTTCTGGCTACTACAAATAGGGCTGCTATGAACATAGTGGAGCATGTGTCCTTATTGCATGCTGAAGAATCCTCTGGATATATGCCCAGGAGTGGTATAACAGGGTCCTCAGGAAGTGACATGCCCAGTTTTCTGAGGAACCGCCAGACTGATTTCCAAAGTGGTTGCACCATCTTGCAATCCCACCAGCAGTGGAGGAGTGTTCCTCTTTCTCCACATCCTCGCCAACACCTGCTGTCTCCTGAGTTTTTGACCTTAGCCATTTTGACTGGTGTGAGGTGAAATCTCAGGGTTGTTTTGATTTGCATTTCCCTATGATTAATGATGTTGAACATTTCTTAAGGTGTTTCTCAGCCCTCCGAAGTTCTTCATGTGAAAATTCTTTGTTTAGCTCCATAACCCACTTTTTAATGGGGTTATTTGGTTCTCTCGGTTTTACCTTCTTGAGTTCTTTGTATTTATTAGATATTTGCCCTCTGTCGGATTTAGGGTTGGTGAAGATCCTTTCCCAATCTGTTGGTTGACATTTTGTCCTTTAGACAGTGTCCTTTGCCTTACAGAAACTTTGTAGTTTTATGAGGTCCCATTTGTCAATTCTTGATCTTAGAGCATAATCTATTGGTGTTCTATTCAGGAACTTTTCCCCTGTGCCCATGTCTTCAAGGGTCTTCCCCAGTTTCTTTTCTATTAGTTTCAGTGTGTCAGGTTTTATGTGGAGGTCCTTGATCCATTTGGAGTTGAGCTTGGTACAAGGAGATAAGAATGGATCAATGCGCATTCTTCTGCATGCTGACCTCCAATTGAACCAGCACCATTTGTTGAAAAGACTATCTTTTTTCTACTGGATGCTTTCAGCTCCTTTGTCGAAGACCAAGTGACCATAGGTGTGTTGGTTCATTTCTGGGTCTTCAATCCTATTCCATTGATGTGCTTGCCTGATATTGTACCAGTACCTTGCAGTTTTTAATCACTATTGTTCTGTAGTAGAGTACAATAAAGTCTGGGATACTGAACCCCCTGAAGGTCTTTTACTGTTGAGAATAGTTTTAGCTATCCTGGGTTTTTTGTTATTCCAGATGAATTTTAGCTCTTTCTAGCTCTATGAAGAACTGAGTTGGGATTTTTATGGGGATAGCATTGAATCTGTAGATTGCCTTTGGCAAGATGGCCATTTTAACTATATTAATCCTGCCAATCCAAGAGCATGGAAGATTTTTCCATTTTCTGAGATCTTCTTCGATTTCCTTCTTCAGAGATCTGAAGTTCTTGTCATATAGATCTTTCACTTGTTTGGTTAGAGTCACCCCAAGATACTTTATGCTGTTTGTAGCTATTGTGAAGGGTGTCATTTCCCTAATTTCTTTCTCAGTCTGCTTATCCTTTGAATATATAAAGGCTAATGATTTGCTTGTGTTGATTTTGTAGCCAGCCACTTTGCTGAAGTTGTTTATCAGCTGTAGGAGTTCTCTAGTAGAGTTTTTGGGGTCACTTAAGTATACGATCATATCATCTGCAAATAGTGATAGTTTGACTTCTTCTTTTCCAATTTGTATCCCTTTGACTTCCTTCTGTTGTCTAATTGCTCTAGCTAGGACTTCAAGAACTATATTGAAAAGATATGGAGAGAGGGGGCAGCCTTGTCTAGTCCCTGATTTTAGTGGGATTGCTTCAAGTTTCTCTCCATTTAGTTTGATGTTGGCTATCGGTTTGCTGTATATTGCTTTTACTATGTTTAGATATGGGCCTTGGATTCCTGTCCTTTCCAAGACTTTTAGCATGAAAGGATGCTGAATTTTGTCAAATGCTTTTTCAGCATCTAATGAAATGATCATGCGGTTTTTTTCTTTGAGTTTGTTTATGTAGTGGATAGCATTTATGGATTTCCTTATATTGAACCATCCCTGCATCCCTGGGATGAAGCCTACTTGATCATGGTAGATGATCGTTGTGATGTGTTCTTGGATTCGGTGGGCAAGAATTTTATTTAGTATTTTTATTTATTTATTTTATTTTAGTATTTGAGTGTTTTGCATCAATATTCATAAGGGAAATTGGCCTGAAATTCTCTTTCTTTGTTGGATCTTTGTGTGGTTTGGTATCAGTGTAATAGTGGCTTGGAAGAAGGAATTGGGTAGTGTTCCTTCTGTTTCTATTTGGTGGAAAAGTTTGAAGAGTATTGGTGTTAAGTCTTCTTTGAGGATCTGATAGAGTTCTGCACTGAAGCCATCTGGTCCTGTGATTTTTTTTTGGGGGGGGGGTCGGAAGGCTATCTATGACCCCTTCTATTTCTTTAGGGGTTATGGGTCTGTTTAGATGGTCTATTTGATCCCGGTTTAATTTTGGTAATTGGTGTCTGTCTAAGAAAATGTCCATTTCCTCCAGATTCTCCAGTTGTGTTGAGTACAGGTTTTTGTAGTAGGATCTGATGATTTTTTGAATTTCCTCGGTTTCTGTTGTAATATCGCTGTTTTCATTTATGATTTTGTTAATGTGGATAATTTCTCTGTGCCCTTTGGTTAGTCTGGCTAAGGTTTTATGTATCTTGTTGATTTTTTCAAAGAACCACTTTTGGTCTTGTTGATTCTTTGTATGGTTCTCTTGGTTTCTACTTGATTGATTTCAGCCCTGAGTTTGATGATTTCCTGTCTTCTTCTCCTCCTGGGTGAATTAGCTTCTTCTTGTTCCAGGGCTTTCAGTTGTTCCATTAATCTTCTAGTGTATGCTCTCTCAAATTTCTTTTTGGAGGCACTCAAAGCTATGAGTTTTCCTCTTAGCACTGCTTTCATTGTGTCCCATAGATTTGTGTATGTTGTGCCTTCATTTTCATTAAATTCTAAGAAATCTTTGATTTCTTTCTTTATTTCTTCCTTGACCAAGGTATCATTGAGTAGAGTATTGTTCAGTTTCCATGTGTATGTGGGCTTTCTGTTGTTTTTACTGTTACTAAAGACCACTTTTCCTCCATAGTGATCTGATAGGAGGCATGGGATTATTTCAATCTTATATTTGTTGAGGTCTGTCTTGTGACCAACTATATGATCTATTTTGGAGAAGATACCATGAGGTGCTGAGAAAAAGGTATATTCTTTTGCTTTGGGATGAAAAGTTCTATATATATCTGTTAAGTCCAATTGGTTCAAAGCTTCAATTAGTTTCATTGTCTCCCTGTTTAGTTTCTGTTTTCCTGATCGGTCCATTGGTAAGAGTGGAGTGTTGAAGTCACCCACAATTATTGTGTTAGGTGCAATGTGTACTTTGAGCTTTAGTAAAGTTTCTTTTATGAATGAGGGTGCCCTTGTGTTTGGGGCATATATGTTCAGGATTGAGAGTTCTTCTTGTTGGATTTTTCCTTTGACCAGCAAGTAGTGACCTTCCATGTCTCTTTTGAAGACATTAGGTTGGAAGTCAATTTTATCTGAAATTAGAATGGCAACTCTGGCTTGTTTCCTGGGACCATTTGCTTGTAGAATTGTCTTCTAGCCTTTTACTCTAAGGTAGTTTTTGTCTTTGACACTGAGGTGTGTTTCCTGTATGCAGCAAAATGTAGGGTCCTGTTTACGTAACCAGTCTGTTAGTCTATGTCTTTTTATTGGGGAATTGAGTCCATTGATGTTAAGAGATATCAAGGAGTAGTGGTTATTGCTTCCTATCATTTTTGATTTTAATTTTATACGTGTGTGATTATCTTCTTTGGGTTTGATGAAAGAAGCTTAATATCCTGCTCTTTCCAGGGTATAGTTTCCCTCGTTGTAATGGTGTTTTCACCCTATTATCCTTTGTAGGGCTGGGTTTGTAGAAAGATATTGTGTAAATTTGGTTTTGTCATGGAATATTTTGGTTTCTCCATCTATAGTAATTGAGAGTTTCACTGGGTATAGTAGTCTCGGCTGGCATTTGCGTTCTCTTAGAGTCTGCATGAGCTCTGCCCAAGATCTTCTAGTTTTCATGGTCTCTGGTGAGAAATCTGGTATAATTCTGATAGGTCTTTCTTTATATGTTACTTGCCCTTTTTCTCTTACTGCCCTAAGTATTCTTTCTTTGTTTAGTACATTTGGAGTTTTGGTTATTATGTGACGGGAGGTATTTCTGTTCTGGTCCAGTCTGTTTGGAGTTCTGTAGGCTTCTTGTATATTCATGGGCATCTCTCTCTTTAGGTTAGGGAAGTTTTCTTCCATAATTTTGTTGAAGATATTTGCTGACCCTTTAAGTTGTAAATCTTCACTCTCATCAATGCCTATAATCCTTAGATTTGACTTTCTCATTGTGACCTGGATTTCCTGGATATTTTGGGTTACAAGCTTTTTGCATTTTGCATTTTCTTTAACTGTTGAGTCCATGGTTTCTATGGTATCTTCGGCATCTGAGATTCTTTCTTCTATATCTTGTATTCTGTTGTTGATATTTGCGTCTATGGTCACTGATTTCTTCCCAAGGTTTTCTATCTCCAAAGTTGTCTCCCTTTGTGCTTTCTTAGTTGTTTCTACTTCTGTTTTCAGATTCTGGAAGTTTTTGCTCAGTTCTGTCATTTGCTTGTTTGTGTTTTCCTCTAATTCTTTAAGAGATGTTTGTGTTTCCTCTTTCATGACTTCTGCCTGTTGATCAAGGTTCTCCTGTATTTCTTTAAGTGATTTTTGCATTTTCTCCTTATTGGCTTTTATATTCTTCTGAATTTCTTTCAATGATTTTTGTGTTTCCCTTGTAAGGGCTTCTAATTTTTGATCCATATTCTCCTGAATATCTTTAATATGTCCTTCATGTGTTCCTGTACCAGCATCATGACCAGTGATTTTAAATCCAAATCTTGTTTTTCTGGTGTGTTGTGGTATCCAGGACTTGCTAATGTTGGAGAATTGGGTTCAGATGCTGTCATAATGCCTTGGTTTCTGTTAGTAACATTCCTACGTTTGCCTTTAGCCATCTGGTTCTCCCAGGTGTTAGATGGTCTTATTGTCACTGGCTGGTGCTTCAACCTACTATGGATCTTTAAGGTTATTTCTGCAACACTGGATGACTGGGTTTCTTCTGGCACAGATTACTGATATGCTCCCTTCCTGTTTTGTGCCTTTGGGGCCCTTCTCTGTCTTACCTCAAGCAATGTTATACTTAGGTTGTCAAGGTTAACCAGGTGTTCTCTGTCTGCTCTATTATGGAGCAAAGATGTTGTGGTGGGGGTCACTCCCTCTGTTGATTCTCACATAGGACACAGGTCCTGCGATGGACTGGCTTGCAGATGAACCGCCTATGTGCTTAGTTCCTGAGTGCAGGCAGACCCCTGGCGGTTTGTACCACCAGAAATCTAAAGCTCAGGGTAGTACAGAACCTAGTGATCCTTTTCCGTCCCCGGCAGGCAGCAAATATGGCCACTGGGCTTCTCTCCTTCCAAGCTCCCTGGGCAGGACACGGGCCCCAAGACAGGTGGGCTGGCAGACAAAACCCGCCTATGTGCTCAGTTCCTGAATGCAGGCAGACCCCTGGCGGTTTGCACCACCAGAAATTTAAAGCTCAGGGTGGTACAGTACCTAGTGATCCTTTTCTGTCTCCGGCAAAGCTCAAAAAAAAAATCCACTCCATTTTTTAATAGGGTTATTTTGACTCTCTGGAGTCTAACTTCTTGAGTTCTTTGTATATATTGGATAGTAGCCCTCTGTCAGATATAGGGTTGCTGAAGATCTTTTCCCAATTTGTTGGTTGCCTTTTTGTCCCTTTGACACTAAAGAAAAAAATTTAAAAATATGTATGTTTAAGTAAATCAAAAAAGAAAGCCCTCTCCATTTTATCAGGTGCTCATTGCAAGGCATTTCTATAATGAGAAACTACGTGGCTCACTGCCCTACCCCTAGTCACAGAAATCATATTTAATGCAATTTGAGAAGCCTGGAATTTTACTCCTGGGTCCAGAGGTCCTTTCAGTAGAAACAACCTCACACAAGCTGTGGTATTTACTGCAAATAAAATATTCTATAATAAAATGAGGTTGGAGGCCCTGTAATTGAAAGCACAAAATACAAAGCAAAGAAAAGGTTAGCAAATGATTGTGTGATTGCTACATAGACTTTGAAACGTGATGCCATTTGTAAAGATTCAAGTAGAAGATGTCCAGGACATACTGTTCTAAAGTGAAAAGTCTTAGAAAGAAGTGAGTCAAAGGGTTTTGGCAACCTTACTTTACCAAGCTTTCTGAGAACAATGACCTATTGACATAGTTAAAAGCTAAATTATTGTATGAACCCAAGAGGAGTCTTAAATAATGATGTTTATAATGACATCATCTATCATATATGTGTGTGTGTGTGTGTGTGTGTGTGTGTGTGTGTTGGTTATATTTAGAAAGGAAATGTCATGATATCTGCCAAAATTTATCATTTTAAAAACACATAACTGGTAACTTGAAATACAAGACAATAAAGGGAGAGAGGAGGGGGAATCAATACATAGAAATAAAGAAAAGATACAGCAATTGAGCAATTGATTTTTTTTCTGTTGTTCTTCTATGTCAAAACAGAAGGAAACTTATAACGGCTTAACTCTTATGGAAGAATTTTTTTTATCATTTCTGGCTAGAAAAGAAATTTCCCATTGGGGTTCTTAAAAATGAGACATTGAATTGCCTTAATATAGCCTCATCGAAAATAGTGTCCTTTTATGTGTGGCTAGTTCTTATGTCAAGCCTTGGTGAAATATCTAATAGGTGAATTAAAATTTAACATTAATAGGAGGTCAAAGTGTTATAGTATGAATCTATACCTGTCTAACGGTCTCTTTTCACCCTTTTATGTGCAAGTGTGCTCTCCAGGACCATTTCTAAGGATTGCTGCCAGTGTGGAACCAATAGGGACAGTAAATATACTGTAGAGTCAAGATATTAAAACAAACCCAGTAGTTGTCACAATAGGCTTCACTTAATAAGGTTGGTCATGAAGTCCCGCTTAGATGCTAGAGACTATGTCTATACAGAATCAGGGAGGTGTGGCTAAAGACCAAAGTTTGAATGATGCACAGTTCTTGCTCCAGCTGTTGAGTGCGGTATGTGGTCAGTCCAGACATGGTTGTAGTCTGATCTAGTGAATGCAGCCATAGCTCAGCATGTTTCCCTGGGGGCACTCTATTAAAAGATTTAAGTCATTTGATGCATAGAAGAGAAAGTTCAGGAGAATAATGGTATCTCCAGGCGACCTCCAATTGTGCCCGGTCCCAAATAACAGAACCCAGACCAATGCTTGATGGTCTCAGAGAAGACAGAGTCCAGTTTTCATTTTAAAAACAGTGTATATATGTAAAGTTGTCTAAATAGGAGAGTCACCCATAAAAGGTATATACCCATTGTCTGAAGCTTTAATCAAAGATTAGAAGACCATCTGGCATTCAATATTTCAAAATACACGTACTGTGTGCATAGTTGCATCAGGCTCAAAGGTCCCTGCCACCTCTGTGACCCTGATTCTATCGATTAGGATATTTTTGCTGAGTCCCACAGTAAACACCAGTTGTCCATCACACACCACCCTATATTCTGGGGCTGAAAATTAGGTCAACTTATTGTCTATGGGTCCTACACTTGAGACATTGTCCTTAAATGAGACAATTAAAAGTTGGTAGCATTGTACTTTATTGTATTTAGTACCTTAAAGGTTTTAAGCATATTTACATATTATTTTCCTACCAGTTGCTAAAAACAGTCTCACAAAATGGGGAGGACACTTCTGCTACACACACACACACACACACACACACACACACACACACACATCAGTGATTGCACACAGATAAACTCTGAGACTCACAATAAACACATGAAGTAAACTTCAATCTTTACTGTGATGTTATTTGATTATCAAATGTAAAATGTGATGACTTGAAAAATCAGTCCCACTTCAATCTGAATGAGCTCACTGGCTACATTAACATCTATTTCCTGGGGTTTATGTTAGTTTATAGTCTTATAAGATGTCAGGACATTCAAAGCTGGGTAAAAGGTACAAGAGAGGTCCCTGTATTTTTCCTGGCCCTTTGCATAATGTTTTTTTAAAAGGAGAAACTCCCAAACAGTCACCCACAAATACAATAGCCTACTAGTACTGTTGGGACAAGGGAAAGGTGAGAGCAAGACAGAAAAGGACAGAAAGAGAGACCAAACAGAAGCATGAGAACCTCAGTCTTATGCCCTATTGAGAAGAGATGTGGCTAGTTTTTGAAATCTAATCATTGCTCCAGAGCCCCCTGGCAGGACAACTGTAATTACATTTGCCTCACTCAGTGGTTAAATCTAAATCAAGTTGTTGGTACAGTGTATGCACATCACTAATTACTTTTTGAGCATAACAGATGAATGAATAAAGATGTGCAAAAGGAAGGGAATAAATAGTCTTCTTGGTACCTGGCCTTTTCCCCATTTTATAAATGCCTGTGCCAAGTTAAGAGAGTGAGATTCACAGCTCAAGTTAGCTATGCAGAGTGCAGGCAGGTGAACCTGAAGATTAATGAGGAATTAGACCTGTGGCTAAAGTTGTAGCTCAATGCTGAAGTACTTGCCCAGCATGTTCAAGGCCCCAAGTTTGGTACCCTGTACCTAAAACAAACAAACAAATAAACAAGAAAAAGCAAAACAAAACAAAATAAGAATTTAAGCAATAGGTTTGAGCCTGTGTGAAGTCCTAGCCTCTCAGCAAAGAAACTTAAACTCAAATCTTATTTATCTGTTCTTTGTGTAAATTTTCAAACTAACCAAAGGTGATTTTAATTCCTGTAAACTATCTCACAAAAATATTTCTGCAACTTTAAGTCCTAAAATCAAACCCTTTCAACATGGACAGCAATAATCTTTCACTATTGCTTCATATCCAGTCAAAAAATAGGCCCACTGAATAGTTTGATAATCCTTCATAAATATCTTTTTTATGCCAGGTACCACTGTAAGGACATTACATAATGAGTGGATTATTTTCCTCATAATGATATTTTGTGGCAAATGCTATTAATATTTCTGTTTTACAAAGGACGAAATCCAGTGCCTTATCCAAATTCCTAACAACTATTGAAAGGCAGAGTTGGGGATTTGGACTCAGGCCACCTTTACCATTTAAAAGCAAATAAATAGTATAGCCACAAATAACTCATGCATATGATAGAAAAGATGAAGACTTCTTAACCTTTAATGGGCTTACACTTTCCGTGAGGAGAAGGTGAAGTGTTCTCATAGCTACTCTTGACCTTTCAAAAGTTTAGAACCACCAGAAAGGTTGTAATATTTTGAAAAAGAAGTGCCCTTTAATTTAAATGTCTCAGAGTACCAAGGAATGGGAAACAAACATTCAGCCTGATTGTATCTAAAATTGTATGATACCTTCCTGGCCCATCACTGCACCTTTTTTACTTGGTACCTCAGTGGTGAAGCCTGAACAGCTAACTATCTTCGATTATTTAGGTGAGCAACCACTGTAAACCCATTTGGGTCTTAGAAGGGTTGGCCACTGGCATGGGGCACTGAGACCCTCAGTTCCCCTATGGGCTCAGTGTGAGCATCTGCAACTTATTTCTCAGATTAAAGCTATTCTCACATCCTCTCTCTGCATATGAGCCATTTGCTGGTTTCTAACCACTCTTGACAGCCAAGCGTGGGAGATTGCTTGGGCTGGAATTAAACAGGAGAGCAAACTGGAATTTCAGTTATGTATGGGACATTTCTGTTCTGGGAAATGACATCATGGGATCGCTAGGATTTGCGAAGGAGCCAAGCAATGTGCAATTCTGTTTTATGGAAGTCACCTTCTGAATGACAGACACAGCTATGCTTGCGACCTTGAGCAGGCCTTACACTGCCCCCATCAGTCCAAGACACCTCATGACAGAGATCTTCACTTTAGAAAAACAGAAGGAAACACTGCACCATCACAATAGAACAAAAGGCTGTGTGGGTCACAGTCTAGACATGGATTTGATGTCCAATTTAGTGTCTGGTGTAGTACTTCTCATAGTTGTTGTTTCTACCATTTACTGTTTGAGGTTGTCCTCATTAATGTTCTTTTAGCAGTGCTTTATACCCATTCAGTTATTTGTAGAACAAGTATTATGTACCAGCTGGCAAACTAAGCCCTGGATATAGATCAGTGAACCAACCAAACATTTTGCAGCCCCCATGGAACTCTGTCTAATAGATTGTAAGAAGGCAGCATTGATGATAGCAAATATATACATGCAAATGTATATGTAACCATGATGAGTTACCCTAATACTTTCTCAACCTAAGGAAATTCCTCAAAGATTCTGTCCAGCTCTACACTGGTTGGAATATTCCGATTGACTTTATGTGTGTATTACAATGTAATTTTATGTGTATTTCCTGGAGTACCTGTAACAAACGGCCACATATCTGGTGGTTTACATGACAGGAATAGATTCTGTTGTCACAGATCTGAGAGTCAGAAGTCCCAAATAAGTTTTGCTGGCCCCAAACCAACCAGCCAACAGATCTCTGCTCCACCTTGATTCTTTTTTTTTTATTTCCTATATTCTTTATTTACATTTCAAGTGAGTTTCCCTTTCCTGAAACCCCCCTCCCCAGAAGTCCCATAAGCCCTCTTCCCTCCCCCTGTTCTCCAATCCACCCCTTCCCACTTACCTGTCCTGGTATTCCCTGACACTGTTGCACGGAGCTTTTCCAGGACCAGGGGCTTCTCTTTCCTTCTTCTTTGGCATCGTTTGATATGTGAATTGTGTCTTGGGCATTCCAAGCTTCTAGGCTAACATCCATTTATCAGTGAGTGCATACCATGAGTGTTCTTTTGATACTGGGTTGCCTCACTTAGGATGATTTTCTCCAGTTCCATCCATTTGTATAATAATTTCATGAATACATTGTTTCTAATAGTACTGGCTGAATAGTACTCCATTGTGTATATATACCACATTTTCTGTATCCATTCCTCCGTTGAAGGACATCTGGGTCCTTTCCAGCTTCTGGCTATTATAAATAGGTCTACTATGAACATAGTGGAGCATATATCCTTATTACATGCTGGGAAATCCTCTGGGTATATGACCAGAAGTGGTATAGCGGGCTCCTCTAGAAGTATCATTCCCAGTTTTCTGAGCATGTGTTCTTATTACATGCTGGGGAATCCTCTGGGTATATGCCCAGGAGTGGTATAGCAGGGTTCTCTGGTAGTATCATGCCCAGTTTTCTGAGAAACCACCAGAGTGATTTCCAGAGTGGTTGTACCAGCTTGCAACCCCACCAGCAATGAAGGAGTGTTC
Source organism: Apodemus sylvaticus (assembly GCF_947179515.1). Classification (NCBI taxonomy): domain Eukaryota; kingdom Metazoa; phylum Chordata; class Mammalia; order Rodentia; family Muridae; genus Apodemus; species Apodemus sylvaticus. Next base: position 26,992,639 of record NC_067491.1, on the reverse strand, counting down.
CTCTTTTTCCACATCTTTGCCAGTACCTGTTTTCTCCTGACTTTTTGAGCTTAGCCATTCTGACTGGTGAGAGGTGAAATCCCAGGGTTGTTTTGATTTGCATTTCCCTGATGACTAAGGATGTTGAACATTTCTTTAGGTGCTTCTCAGCCACTCGATATTTCTCAGGTGAAAATTCTTTGTTTAGTTCTGTACCCCATTTTTAAGGGAGATATTTGGCTCTCTGGAGTCTACCTTCTTGAGTTCTTTGTATATCTTGAATATAACCCCTCTGTCAAATGTAGTGTTGGTAAAGATCTTTTCCCAATTTGTTGGTTGCAGTTTTGTCCTTTTGACAATGTCCTTTGCCTTACAGAAACTTGAGGTCCCATTTGTCAATTCTTGATCTTAGAGCATAAGCTATTAGTGTTCTATTGAGGAAATTTTCCCCTGTGCCCATGTCCTCAAGAGTCTTGCCCAGTTTCTTTTCTATTATTTTCATGGTGTCTAGTTTTATGTGGAGGTTCTTGATCCGCTTGGACTTGAGCTTAGTACAAGGAGATAAGAATGGATCAATTTGCATTCTTTTGCATGCTGACCTCCAGTTGAACCAGCACCATTTGTTGAAGAGGCTATCTTTTTTCCACTGGATGGTTGTAGCTCTTTTTTCAAAGACCAAGTGACCATAATTCTGTGGGTTCATTTCCTGATCTTCAATTCTATTCCATTGATCTACTTGACTGTCACTGTACCAATACCATGTGGTTTTTAACCCAATTGTTCTGTAGTACTGCTTGAGGTCGGGGATACTGATTCCCCCAGAAGTTCTTTTACTGTTGAGAATAGTTTTAGCTATCCTGGGTTTTTTGTTATTCCAGATGAATTTGAGAATTGCTCTTTCTAAGTCTATGAAGAATTGAGTTGGGATTTTGATGGGGATTTCATTGAATCTATAGATTGCTTTTGGTAAGATGGCCATTTTTACTATATTAATCCTGCCAATACTAGAGCATGGAAGATTTTTCCATTTTCTGAGGTCTTCTTCGATTCCTTTCTTCAAAGACTTGAAGTTCCTGCCATACAGATTTTTCACTTGTTTGGTTAGAGTGACACCAAGATACTTTATATTGTTTGTGGCTATTGTGAAGGGTGTAATTTCCCTAGTTTCATTCTCAGCCTGTTTATCCTTTGAGTATAGGAAGGCTACTGATTTGCTTGAGTTAATTTTATAACCAGCCACATTGCTGAAGTTGTTTATAAGCTGAAGGAGTTCTCTGGTGGAGGTTTTTTTTTTTTTTTTTTTTTGGGTCACTTAAGTATACTATCATATCATCGGCAAATAGTGATAATTTGACTTCTTCCTTTCCAATGTGTATCCCTTTGACCGCCTTGTGTTGTCTAATTGCTCTAGCTCCTAGCTAGAACATTACCCAACTCATTCTGTGAAGCCACAGTTTCACTGATACCAAAACCACACAAAGATCCAACAAAAAAAAAGAGAACCTTAGACCAATTTCCCTTATGAATATCAATGCAAAAATACTCAATAAAATTCTTGCCAACCGAATCCAAGAACACATCAAAACAATCATACACCATGATCAAGTAGGCTTCATCCCAGGGATGCAGGGATGGTTCAATATATGGAAATCCATCAATGTAATCCACTACATAAACAAACTCAAAGAAAAAAAAACACATGGCCATTTCATTAGATGCTGAAAAAGCATTTGACAAAATTCAGTATCTTTTCATGTTAAAGGTCTTGGAAAGAACAGGAATTCAAGGCCCATACCTAAACATAATAAAAGCAATATACAGCAAACTGGTAGCCAACATCAAACTAAATGGAGAGAAACTTAAAGCAATCCCACTAAAATCAGGGACTAGACAAGGCTGCCCTCTCCCACCACCTTGATTCTTAAGGAGATATTCTGATTCTTGGCTTTTCCAGTCTCTGTGGGTTGCCTGTGTCCTTCCATTTGTAGCTGCCACATTCTGGTCTTCTTCTCTGTGGTAACATTCTTCTTTCCCATACCAAATCTACCCCTACTTCCACAGTAATGAGACACTTAATGACTGTACTTGGGATCCACTGAGACAATATGGCACAATGTCAAGATTACTTTTCTCAAAATCTAGAACATTTCTAGTTTTCTACCATCCTTGGCGACATCAGTTTTTCCATTCTTAGGCAGTGTGTTGGCAGTCTTTCCTACTGTAACCTGGGAAAGTTCTCGCTTCTCAGTTTGGGTTTTCTGCAACTTTCACTTCTTGCAATGGGCACCATCCAAATATACCCATAAGTCTCCTCTTCCACCCTATGGTCCCAATGTGATATAGAATACATATATTAAAAGATGAAGTCCTTATTTCACCATGTAGTCCAATGCTTTAGATATTTGGGGTTCTTTGTCCTTCCTAGGTATGGGGTGAAGGAAGAGGGATAGCATGTAAAAAACACAAGCTGATACTTAAGGGTGTAGCACTGCATCCTACTTAAACCCTGACTGATGTAGAAGAAAGGAAAACAAGAGAAAACAACCATATCACTGTGAGATACAGCAATGAGAGCTGCTTTTAACAGAGTTAGGAATGACCTGTTTAAAGTATAACATGCCAGGCAGTGGTAGCACACGCCTTTAATCCCAGCACTTGGGAGACAGAGGCAGGTGGATTTCTGGGTTCAAGGCCAGCCTGGTCTACAAAGTGAGTTCCAGGACAGCCAGGGCTACACAGAGAAACCCTGTCTCGAAAAGAAAAAACAAAACAACAAAAACAAACAAACAAACAAACAAAAAACCTAAATAAATAAATAAATAAATAAATATAACATGTAGGCTATGATTAAGGATTTAATGAATACATAGTTCATTACGGGAGTATGTGGGGAGATTTAATGGCATTACGAAGGTAAGAAAGCCCAGGTTCCCCAAGATTGTTTTCCATGTAACTAAAAGAAGATTGGGGTAATGTAGACACAGTCTGTGAGCTAAAATAAGGCAGAAACACTCATCGAGATCCAACCACCTGACCCTTACCAGCTGTACACAAAAGCTTTCATTTTGTTTTAGGAATAATAAGATTCTCAGCTCAGTATACCAACTCTGAAGTTCCATGGTATGCTAAGAGTTTCTGGTAGTTCCTGAAGCTGTTCACTATGAAATGAGTTGTATTAGTTTTTATCTCCATTCAATTGTTTTCTTAATAAAAATTATTTTTATACATCATTAAATCACTTGACGAGAAGCTAGTATCTGATAGCTGCAGTGCAACGCTAACTTTTGTTGTTACAAATAACGGAAATTACAGGGTTTTTTATACTTAACTAGTGTCTTCGATGTTTTTTAAAGGGACTGATTAATTTTTTTAAGTTTTATTTATTTATTTATTTATTTATTTATCACTCAAGATTTTATTCCCCTCCTCTTGTCCACCTTCTGACTGTTACACATCCAACATCTCCTCCCCACCCCTTGTCTCCACGAGGATGTCCCCACCAACCACCCCACCAGACCTCCAAACTCCCTGGGGCCTCCAGTCTCTCCAGGGTTAGGTGCAGCTTGTCTGACTGAACACAAACCCAGCAATCCTCTTCTGTATATGTGTTCAAAAACCTTTTCTTAAAGGTTCTTAAAGTCTCTTGGAAGTTTATGAATAGTCCAACCACAGTAAAATCATTTATCTTCTGACTCTGATTTATTGCCCATAAATCAAAAGTAGCAACACATTTTCCACAAAAGTAATCTTCAGGTTAAGTGAGAGACAGTATATTAACCTGTTATTAGGCTGACCTTTGATATACCCAGTGCCTGCTCCTGTCGTAGACTCTTGTCCTTATAAGGAGTTAACTTCTAGCCCAGTTTAAATCCTTCATTATTCATCCTGTCTGACAGGAAACAGTAAAAAAAAAAACCTCATCAAAAGCAGTTGAATACTAGTTATTATTAAGGTTATCAAAAAGTCACTAGAATGTCCAGTGCCCTTACACCTTCAAGAACAATGTAACAACAGTGCCTTGTGTTTCTCTGCTGATAGCAATCAGGATAAAAAATAAGGCATTAAAAATATATGCTGTAATGCTTCCCCAAAGACAGCATCCCGGCTGTTAGTAAATTATTCAGGAGCCTTCTCATCCAACTCCCAGATAAGTTTCTCTGTGTTTCCTATTATGACAAAGTCTTAATTTGTAGACACACGCAAGCATTGTAAACACAATAATGATCTTTCCGTTCGGAACAAGAAACGTACAGTTCACCTCAAAGGAAAATAGTCTTCATCTTCAAATTCTGCCAGGACAGGTCTGTCCTCATCCGTTCATCAACTCTCACTTCTTTAATCATTCATAAGCACTCAGGGATTATCAGAGTGATAAGTTTAATGGAGTGTCTTACATCAGAATGAACACATAGCATAACCATAGCATGAAGTCTATAGCTCAGGTAGAACTGGAAGGATTTACAATAAAGCCCTATGAATCCTGTTTGGGAACGTGCATTTATCAATTCAAGTAGGAAATTTGACCCCAAATGACTTTATTTATACTTAGCTTATCCTGGCAAGAATTTTATGAAGAAAGCATGGAGTTAGTAAGAGCAACTAGGAAACTCTTAGGATTTTAAAGAGATAGAAATCTTATGTAGTGGGAGAATACAGATTAAAATCTGTAGTGGGAGAATACTGACTAGAATGAAAAGATTTGAAATTTATTTTGGAGATCATGATACCAAGAATAAGACCAGCAGTTGACTGGATATGATAAATGAAGGGCAGGAACCAGCAAATGAAGGTTTTTCCCAAACCTTGTTGTTGTTGTTGTTGTTATTGTTGTTGTTGTTGTTGGTGGTGGTGGTGGTGGTGGTGGTGGTGATGATGGTTCAAGAAACGGTGCTGGTGAAGGGGAGAAGACAAGGAACTGACTTCTAGCCATGTACAGTGTCTGTAGGCTAATCTATGTGAAATGGTATGGGGATATAGTGGTAATTTAGCATTAGCTTTTGTAAGAGCAAAATGGAACATTGTTTGAGTTCCACAAAACTAACAGAAATTCAACATGAAAATTTTTATTACTATTATTATATATTATATTATTGTTTTTACAATTTTGACTACTACAGCCTTCAGTAAATTGCATGTATCATAATAAGAATTTCTTACTCTTCAAATACTTTACATTTTGAAGTGAATAATTATTTGTTGGAAATTCTATTCTACATCTTGAAGGATGTTCACCCCTGTGGCATAACACCCCAGCCCTCTACACATGCCAATTAAAAAATAATAGCATCAAAGCCTGAAGAGTTAGCTCAGTATGTTAAATAGATGCTGCACAACCAGGATCTGGGTTCAAATCTGGGTACAACCCTGGGAATTTATATGCCTAACACTGAGAAGATGGAAATAGGAGGATCCTATGTCCCCTCAGTCACCCAGCCAAGTCAGTTGATAAGTTCTTTGTGTTGTGAGACACCCTATCTCAAAAAGTATTGTGGAAAATGATGGGAGAAGACACCCAACATCCACTCCAGAATCACACACACACACACACAACACACAAATATACACACACACACACATACACAGAGAGCTGGGGGAGGAGAGACTACACACTGACATCCTATCCCATTCGCACATGCGAATAAGAAGTGCCTTCAGTCCTGCCCGCTCTGAGAGGCAAGAAGTATGCCTGGTTGAGAGCCATGATCTTCAACTAAATCAGCAAATTTTAAGAAAAACTGATGTAAACCAAAGAGCACACTGGCTTACTAAGATCTAATTGCACAGAATATATAGCATATGGTATATGAGAATAGAAAAGGTAAAAGCAGAGTAACTCACAGCTCACGATGATTAGGCTGGCCAACGGCTTCATCTCTAGGGGAAAACAGTATTGTGAGAATATCACTTTAAAGTTCCTAATAAGACTTCCAAAAAGAATTATCAGGCATTGTCCCATATGCCCAATTCTGGCTGTGTTAGTCAGGGTTTCTATTCCTGCACAAACATCATGACCAAGAAGCAAGCTGGGGAGGAAAGGGTTTATTCAGCTTACACTTCCACACTGCTGTTCATCACCAAAGGAAGTCAGGACTGGAACTCAAGCAGGTCAGGAAGCAGGAGCTGATGCAGAGGCCATGGAGGGATGTTCCTTACTGGCTTGCTCAACTTGCTTTCTTATACAACCCAAGACTACCAGCCCAAGAATGGCACCATCCACAAGGGGCTAGTACAGTGGGAAAAGCAAAAATTCAAACAAAACACAGCCTCGGACCCCAAAGAAGCTTGTTGTACCTGAGAGTCCTAGAAGCAGCAAGTTTCTTTGTTTTGGTTTAGTTTCTTTTTTTTTTTTTTTTTTTTTTTTTTTTTTTTTTTTTTTTTTTTTTTTTTTTGGTCTTGTTTGTCATGAGTAGAACGGGCTGCACTACTCATAACTGGATTTACCTTCAGCCTGGGATGATTTGTAGAAGTATTGTGCCAACACATCACAAAAAGAAACACAACAAACGTTTTCCGCTTTCCTCTTCTGCTCAAGTCTAGAAAATTCAATAAAAGTCTTTAAACTCCACAGGGAACCTCTGGGCTCTTGCAGGTGTAAGATGGGTCTAAAAAGAGATCAGCATTTAGGTTACAGGGCTGGCACCTGCTGATCCTGAAATTCCCCTTGTTTTTGTTTCTAGATTCTTTATAGATTTTGGGGGTTTTTGGGGTGGGGAGAGGGAGGTATCCCATATCTATCTAAATCCTCCTACACCTTAAATAGTCTTCAAATTTCACTTCCTAACACAGAGTCATAAAGTTAGAAATACAGATGTGCTTTGAGAAACTCTGTGAAAATTGCAGTTTCAAAAGGAAACCCAGAGCCATTGAGGCACAGGGCTCTGAAAAGAGGACAGGTAGGTCCTCTTTGTTCAGGCTTCTCGTGGGGGCAGTTGGAGGACCCCAGTTCCAGGCTACACCACCCCATGCCGACTGACCTAGGGCTCATTTCTCAACCTTCAGCCTGCTTGCTCCTTCCACTCTGAGCGCCTGGGTTCTGGTTCAGTGGGAAATATTTGTGGAGCAAATTGTAAATGTTGCTTGCTGGCTCTCTGTTCTTGCTCATGCAGAATGGAGACAGGGTCGAGAGAGAGTTCTGTTAACTACTATCCCTGTAAGAAACAGGTTCTCTTTAGGCTTTCAAAGTCCTAGGCGGATGATAATTGTTCTGCTGGTTGCTCTTAAGCAATGTGATGATGCCTTCCAAAAGTGCTGTCGATGCTATGGCAATTGAGCTAGTTACCCAAGACTCTTACTGCACATTCTGTTTTTACATGACTTCTATTCCATTAGGTGATAGTGATGTGTGAAGTGATGCATTCTGTACAATGTTGACTGTCAACCACATATTGCCTTATGTCATCAATACTGGAAATACATTTTCTTTCAGGTGTTTTGGATTGGATATATTTTTGCACATATTTGGTGTATTCCACAAAGAAATCAAGTCAATCTCATTCTGATTGGCTTTGTTTATTTTTTGATATGTATGTATTGTGTGGATGTGTTATATGAGCTGTGCATGCATCTATGCATATGTGCATGTGTGTGGCTTGCACATATGGAGCCCAGAGAACCAAATGGGTATCTTCCTTTATCACTTTCTTCCACAGTCTCTGAAAGGGCCTCTCTCTGGACCTAGAGTTCAATGCCTTGGTAATACACTGTCTGGCCACAAGCCACAGTAATCTGTCTCTGCCCCTAGCACTGTGGTTCCAGGTATACACAAGTGAAGCAGCTTTCACCATGGGGGCTAGAGATCTGAGCTAAGGTATTCCTGCTTGCACTGCAAGCGCTCTTACCCACTGAGCCGTTTATCCAATTCTTTAATTCTCTTTTTTAACATAATAAAACAAGAATTTGGTTATGTGGAAATTTTACTATGTGTGTTCAATTATTCTATGACTAGAATGACTCAGATGGAGTTATACAATTTCTTTCTTATGCTTTTTCAGTTATTTATAGGAATATTTATAGCAAAATATTTATCATTATCTGTGATTTGCTACTCTCCCTAGAAGCAAGTACATTATCTGCTCAGTTATTCCACCCTTTCCTTAGTTTGAGAAATGTTAGACAGGGCCAGCAGTCAACAAAAATATAAGTACCGACTCTTTCCCAGAGTCCCTATCTTTGCTAATGTGCCCCACCTTATTTTCTGCCTTTTGTCATAGGTCATAGGATTTTTATTTTAACAACTCAGAGGTACCTTAGGCAGGCAAGAAAGGACAGAGATACATCTTCACACAGTGCACATAAACATCTTCTCTGTAGCTGGGGTCACCAGGAAATAAGAAACTGTATTGAAAGGTAGCAGCATAGGGAAAGATGAGAACCCATGGTATAGAGACTCAAGGATTGGCAATCCAGTGTATAAAATATAAGTACAGGCACATCAAGAAAGTTAAGTTGCACTAGGTTGACGATTTTGGTTTTAGCAGTACTAGAATACAGAGTGATTTAAAGCAAGAATAACATATAATCAAATTTGAATTTCTGAGTCATCCCTGAGATTACAGGTTTTAGAGAGTGGCCTTGAAGGGGACAGAATTGGAGGAAAGGCAACCTGGTTGAGAAATAATTTGATGTGAAGAGAGGAAATATATCTCAGTTTGACTCTGTCATGGAGAAAAGAAATAATTGTGTTTCTTTGTTACAACGGAATGCTATCTGGGGGTGGGAAGGAGAAAGGCTCAATATTAGTTGTTCCAAAAAAGAAATACAAAGCGGACTCATTTCACTTCCAGAAAATTCCTAGGGCGATTGATTTGTAACTCCCTCTGCAGTCTCTCATCTGTCAAGATTGAAAAAGAGCTGCAGTTTTTCATCTCAGGAGCCATTAAGTGAAAAGCAAAAATTAAACATGAAATATTTTGCAATCCTTCCTCACCATTTCCCAGTCAAACATTATTCCCTAAAAATATGGATTGATAGCCAATAGACACAGCTATGAATTATTTGCCAAGCTTGTAACTGACACAGAGGAAACAAAAGGTAAATAAACCATGGAGAGGAAGTAGCAGAGAAAGAAAGTGCTCGCTTTCCAGTTCAGCAGAGATATGAGGAGGAAACAGACATGGTTGTGACTGATGAATGCGTCTGTGACTCAGAGGGTTAAGCCATTGAGAAACCCCACAGACCACACTTCTGTACTCTTGATTACTGATGAAATTCAGCTAAAATCTTTTCCTTTCTCCTAAATTGCCTTTGGCAATCACCTTTGTAATTTTTTTCCTTCGTGTTCAAATTAGGTCAAAACAGGGCCTCAAAGTACTGCTTAAGCAACATTATCATTTCTTTTGTTTTGTTTTGTTGTTGTTGTTGTTGTTGTTGTTGTTTGCTTTTTTGAGGTTTTTTTGGGGGTTTTTTTTTGTATTTTGTTTTTTGTTTTTTTTTGTTTTGTTTTGTTTTTGTTTTTGTTTTTGTTTTTGTTTTTGAGACAGGGTTTCTCTGTGTAGTCCTGGCTGTCCTGAAACTCACCAAGCTGGCCTCGAACTCAGAAATCCGCCTGCCTCTGCCTCCCAAGTGCTGGGATTACAGGCGTGTGCCACCATACCCGGCTAACATTATCATTTCTTCTACCTTCTTTGGTTTATTATAGATGTTATAGAATGTCCTAAGAGGTAAAGTTTATTAACATACACACAAATACAAAGACCAAAATCAGGCAAAAATAAGGTTCTTTACTATTTTCCTTATTCTCTTATTCTATTCCCTCTTCTCCCAAGGACATAATTTCATGATGGATACATATATATATATATATATATATATATATATATATATATATATTGCTTGATGTAGAAACACAGGCATGAATTCACACACACGCACACACACACATACACACACACACAATTTCATATCTTTCTTTTTTACTCTCCCTTTTAAAAAAGTAGACTGTGAGAACTGACTGAAAGGTCAGGCGCTAGCAGCAGACAGGAGATTCATTAAAGGTGTGGCCCTAGACAATTTTGTAACCCTTCCACAATCCAGGTTTTCTTATTCACAAAATGGAGTTGCTGAGACTCTTTGAAAAGTTCCCGATCATAAAAATTCAACAAATGTCGAGTGGCAGTATTAGTAAGATTTTTAAATGGATGCTTTCATGCACATATGCATTATTCTTTAATTGGATTTCTGATTAGAAATTTGTCTTAGAGAGCTTGTCCTGTCAGTATATGGACTTTTTTCTTAATCTTACATATAGCATTCTGTGATACATGGGTTCCATGATTGATACAACCTTCCTCTATTGTTGAATATTTACTTTATTACTCAATTGCATTTTGATTTGCTTGTTTATTTCCATTAAAAACAGTGCTTTAAATTGAGCAGGAAAGTTAAATTGTGGAGAACAACTGCTACTAGAAATAGGATTTGAAAAATAGGTGGGAAAAAGAATATTGTGGACATAACGAGGAAAACTTAAAGATCATAGAATCTTACAAATCTGTGGTAAAATAAACATGGTGCTATGTCTGTAAGGAAGATTAATATTAGGAAGTAGAACTGGATCTGACTTGTTATGGAAAGTGCTGTATGCTTAAGACATTTAAATGCTCATTTCCCGAAGTGAGCACTAGTCTTAGGATAGGGGCGCCATATTTATTGCTATATTCATTAGGCTTAAACTTCTAAACTAGCACACTCTACATTAGGCAAGCAAATGGTAGGTCAGTACTATATGCTATACTTGGTATGGGGGGAGGTTAGCAATATGGCTAAACTCCTCCAATTGGGGACAGTGTCTCCCAGAGCTACATTGTTACTACTTGCCAATAGATTTTAAACAGAGGCATGCAAAACCAAGATGACTCAGTTCTGCGTCTGGAGGACAGAAGAAATAAAAAGCAGGCTCTCTCTCCCTCTCTCACCATTTTTTAGTTACTGGCAGTTCTTTGTGTAGGGTTGTGACCTCACTAGGTCTTTCCCCATTGGTCCTCACCAATTAGCATGTCTGTGGTTATCGTCTTTGTTCAGCTAAAGTTTAGGCAGCTCAAGTGTTGGCGTGACTTTAAGGGTGTGCTCCTGCATCCCTAGGAGACACAATCTCACAGCAAACACCTGAATCTCCTGGCTCTTACAGCCTTTCCACCTCCTCTTTCAAAAGGATCCCTGAGCCTTAGGTACAGGAGGTATGATGTAGAGGTATCCTGGTTAGACCTAACATACATACACGTATCATGATATAGACTAAGCAGATTCAGTTTATATACTTAGGAATTGTGTGTGTGTGTGTGTGTCTGTGTGTGTGTGTGTGTGTACCTACATATATGTATGTAACAAAAATTAATGAAGAAAAAGGTACATACTGGTAGATATTTGGACATGGATTGAGGAAGACATTAAGGATTCCTCCACAGTCTAGAGCCCTGACTAGCCATGTGATCAGTTAAATAGGAGACATTATGAAGTGAGCTAGAAAGTTAGAAAGTGTGAGCAAGCTATAACATTTAAAACAACTGAAAATGCTCCATATAAATCAATGATAACACATGCAAGGAATCATCTGCGGCTGTGCATTTAATGGGAAAAGCCCTTGTATGTAGAGCCAAGAGATGTTGGACAGTGCTCTTGATATATAATCTAAATTTTTATTTCTGCAAGAAGGCAGCTGCAACATTGAAGGCCTGCAGTAAGATTAGATGTTACACTATTTGATTATTCATGCAGCACAGCAGCAACAATGCCCATCCATTATACACACTTGACCAGAAATACATTTGTCAGCCCCAGGCTCAGACAACAGGTGCGGAGACACACTTCCCCTTTACGTTTCTGTGCTAATTGTCTGGACATCTTAGATTCAAAAGCAGTTAGATATTAAAACTGATCTTTTGAAGAGGGTGGTTGGAATAGTGCAACCTTTTAGAAAACTATGAGCTCAACGAAGTTGCTAAAGTAGAATTCTAATAGAAAAAAAAAAGACCTTTCTTAAATGAATACTAGATGTCATTGTCACATAATGGGTGCTGTCATTTGGGAGAGGATACAATATGACCTATGTTTTGTTTGGGATAGCAGGATTTCCCCCAAAATGTCCTAAAGGTTTAACTCTCTTTTCTAACTTGTGGACTCACCAGCAGAACGTTACAACTTTAGACCTGTACCTATTATTAATGGCAAACAACTTACCATTAAAATCATCAGTGAACTTTTAACTTAGCCTTGAGGTTGTCAGATAGTATATGGTATACAGAACTGATTCATAGATGTCCAAAGCCCTCACTTGCCTGGATCAAGGTGCAAAAGAATGAGGTAATGTCTCTTAATACTACACCTGCCTTTGTTGTCTTGGTAGAATTTCAGAGAGAGCAAAACAGTCTTAAGTTTGCTCAGAGCTACTCTTTCCAATCTCCTCCTTAGGTCTATCCTTCTCTTTTCTTCATGCAGTCATTTTGTTTCCAGTGGTGATTCTGACCTATGCAATTGCTTGACTTCTCTGAAAAGTCCAGCTCCTTGAGGGTTGGTAATTATGTTCTTGAAATTATTGAATTAATTATTGAATTAATGCTAGGTGTGTGTGCATTGTTCTAACTCTGGATCATCTTCCCGATTATTTAGTTAATGAGAGATCAATTATTTCCATTTCCCTGGAATTAAAGCTTTCCTTGGATCCTTCAATGCTAAAAGCAAGCCAGGAGGAACCTGGGAATCGAGATAGAGGAAAGGTCAGGTTCTAAAGGCCACAGTTAATCAGCCATATCTTCACAACTCAATGCCCATTCTGGTGATAATTTCTAGTTTTTCTTCCCCTCCCATAGGCACTGCTCCATGTTTGTGATCTCATTGAGAAATGACACTAAATTTTGTCTCTAAACCTATTTGGTCTTTTTATCTAGAATTTGCATTAAGTATGGGAAAACAGGTTTTGGGTGAATGTGGAGAGAGGTCCCCCATTGCTGCAACCATTCCCTCTTAGATATGATGGAGGAGAAGAGAGAAGTTGTTTTGTTTTGTTTTTATAGATATGTGAGAGAACATAGCCAGAGGCAGGCACATCTGGGAGAGAGAATCCATAGTAGTCATGATCCTGAGCTATGTGAAGAGATAAGACAGGGGAAGGAGAAAGGAGAAGGGGGAGGGGGATTAGATGCAGCAGCCAAAAGAGTGAAGGTTGAAAATGGTAGGATTATATAGGGAAGAGCAACCTAAGCCTCCAGGCTGGAAAGTTCGGGGTAGAGTTCTGGGTTGGGATGTGCAAGCCAGGAGGGAGGACCCTGAAACACATAGAGAATGAGGAATGCTGGGAGACGTTTGTGACCAGCAATATATGACTTAGGCATCTCAGCCATACTGTCCCATTATGGGGACAATGAACAGTCCCCAGTGGTCCTCCAGACTTAGAATTTAAAGTGAAGAATCAGGACAATGTAGGGTCTCTGGGGGATTTGATGGGCACAGGGGTTGTTGGTTGCTTTTGTTTTGTTTCTTTGATTTCCTTTTTGGGAGAGAGAGACAGTGACAGAGAAATTCAGGGTTGGTAAGGAGGTGGTATCTGAGGGGCATGCACCTAGAGAGCATAGGTGGACATAAATGTATCTCAGAAGCACAGATTCACTGTAAAACCCTGTTACAAATTTGTCCCTGGAATCTCAAGACTAATCAAGGAGCAAAAAAACCCTTGGAGTAGGGAGGGGCTCTCTAATTCAAGAGACCTGGTAAATCTAGATAAAAAGGGAGCTAGGAGGTGATCATAAAGTTTCCTGTTCTGGAATGATTCCCATTACTGAAAATTATCAGGGTTCAGTGAGTAAAAGAACATCAGGTTATTGATAAGCATCTCTCAGGGCCAGCCTTTCCTGAGGGCTGATGGCACATAGAGGCCGAAAATATAGATAAAGGAGAGATCTAGTTCTAGAAATCAAATTACTGTAGTTTCAGGAATTATCACCGTTCAACCAAAATGAAGGAGTGTTAGAAAACAGTGTGATGCTGACTATGGGCCCCTACCACTCAGTATTAGGATCTCTGCCTGTCTCTCTGCCTCTGTCTCTCTATCTCTCTCTGTCTCTGTCTCTGTCTCTCTGCCTCTCTCTATATATCTCTGTCTCTGTCTCTCTCTCTCACTGTGTGTGTGTGGGGGGGTGTATGTGTGTGTGTGTGTGTGTACAGATACATGAATATGTGAGGGAGTGGGTGGGGTTCTATCTTCAACCCAAGTACTATTGAGGATTTTTCCCTCTTGTGTGAAGGCTAGCACAGCGGTTAAGTAAAGCTACTTCAGGGCATCACAATGGAGGTGCAGTGGTGTTGCTGTGACACAATACTATAGGGAGGACATAGGGTTATTATGAAGTATTACTACTGTGACATAGTAGAGTTACTATAAAGCATCATGTAGGTGCACCACAGTTACAATGAAGCAGTACTGCTGTGACACCATAAAGTTACTGTGAAGCATCACTACTGAGGTGCAGTTGCTACAAAGCATTACAGCTGAGATGCCATAGAATTACTACGCAGCATCTCTACTGAGGTGTAGTTACTACAAAGCATTACTAAGATGAAGCAACTGAATCCATTTGCAATATTAGTCCCCAGATCTGAAAGACAGGCTGAGATCAACTAAATGTTAGATTTATGAATATCTTATTTCTGGCAGGATTTTTTTTTTCTGAAGCACTTGTTCAGTTTAGGGTTTTTTCCCTCTGTGACTTAGTGCTAGTATATTACATTCCCCCTTTCATGGTTTGAAACTTCCTCTATTTGTAACTACTCTCATAGGATGAAAATATGTATAATTACACACCCTTTTCTCCATTAACCTCCCTGCTCTTTTCTCGTGTTCAATTACTTGATGATCTTCCTCTTAAGGTTCCTTCCAATATAGATGCCCCCTCCAGTAAATCTTCCAAACAGCAGTCTTGTCTTTAGCTGAGAATGAATCTGACAAGGAGCAAAGAGAGACGGGGTTTTTGGGTTTTTTTAATAGTTGTTGTTGTGGTTGTTGGTGTTTTTTAATAATAAATTAGTACTTGTAATTAGCATGTCACTGTATATATGTATGTATGTATGTATGTATGTATGTATGTACGTAAATGATGCAGCTAAATTGTGTTATGGTAAGTAAAGCTGTGAACTTCTGTAGTTTCAAGCACATTTCCCACAGTCTGTAAATTTATGTAGTAAACCTTTGCTTCCCAGAATATAAAAAGCAACCTTTTTTTTTCTGTTATTCTTAAGCATTTAAATCCATACAGAAAGACTAACAACGAAATAACAAGGAAACATGGAATTAATATTAGTTGGACCTTTGTAAATGGCAGACATTCTTTCAAATGCTAGCGATCATTTTACCTAGTAGGTGCTCTATACTCAGTTTTCAAATAAGGAAATTGAAGCCCAGAGATAAAAAAGCAATTCCTCTAGGTTCACAGATCTAATAATTGAAAAAACTCAAACTCAGACCAAAGAAGTGCTGGTTCTTTAGTTTAGTAGAATATAGACAGTGATAGACAGACAGACAGACAGACAGACAGATAGATAGATAGATAGATAGATAGATAGATAGATAGATAGAGATAGATGATTAATAGATATATACATCTGTAAATAGATGCATGGATAATAGATTGCTAAATAAATATATGGTCGATTAAAGAGAGACTGTATGCGTAAATAGATTTATTTACCAAATACTTATTGGGCCAATAATAGAAGCTGGCTAAGAGATTGCTAAACAAGTCTCATCTCTCCTTGTAGAATCTAATAGCAGAGAATGATTGCGAACTGACAAATTATAGTATTTGGATATGTATATTAGCGTGTAGGCAGGAACAAAAGTACTCAGAGAGAACATTAGCATATTGTTTCCAAGGGATAAATGTGACACTTTTCATACACTTGCCACGTTTCTTAAGCAGAAGATAATACAGTTAGAAAGGGGAAATTAGCATATTTGAGAAAAGAGAAGGATCAAAGAATCATAGAGTTCTTTCCTGAACATATCTTTAAATGTTCAAAAATATTCCTGCCCTAATTAAATACCAACTCTGCAGAGCTCCACACCAAGCTAAAGATGATTAGATATTCCATATCTGGCCACATAGAAATAACATCATAAAAAGACCCTTCAGAGGCATTGGCTTTTCTGGGTTTGCCACAGATTAGAACATGGCAACCAAACTCAAGCTGTACAACAGTGAGTGACTGACTGGGTCTGAGTTTTATTTTTTATTTTTTAAATATTTATTTATTTATTTATTTATTTATTTATTTATTTATCTATTTATTGTATGTAAGTACACTATAGCTGTCTTTAGACACTCCAGAAGAGGGTGTCAGATTTCATTGCAGATGGCTGAGAACCACTTGCAATGGTTGTTGGGAATTGAACTCAGGACCTTCAAAAGAGCAGTCAGTTCCCTTAACTACTGAGCCACCCCACAGCCCTGGCTCTGAGTTTTATACATGGTCAAAAGCTTAGGTCAAAGTGCCGTGCCTCTTGACATAACATACCATGGAATCACGAAGCCATCTCTAGTCACAAAGTTCTTCAGCCATGACTTAGAAACCACTGATATAAAATATTGCCCTCTACACAAAAGCACTCAGTTCCTCAGAAGAGCTAGATGTCAGTTTGTGTCAGTGTTTTTCTTACTATCAAAATATGATGAATTTTTTAGGCTTTACCAAGACCTGTCTTATATAGTTACTGTGAGATGTGTATCTTATACGCACAACAAAAAGAAGAAAGGAAACAAGCCTTGCACTAAGTAGATATAATATACATATGTATGCATATATATATATCTTCATATACATAAATGTAGACATTCAAATGTAACAAGATTAAAGCAACAGAAACACATAAAACTGTCATAAGAATAAAGGGATCCATTCTCATCGCAACAATACAATTCCGTGCTCTTAAAATAACTTAGTCTTCCGTTATTGTGTTGAAATTGTCCAAGGGTTTCAATTATGATGATGCTTGCAAATATCTCATCCTATGATTTCTTTCAGGATTATACAACCATGTTTAGTGTGTGCAAATAAACAGCATGTCACTCTGCCACACTCATGGGCTTTCCTGCCAGCAGCAAGTGTGCACTTCACACTTTGAAAGACAGCTGGGTGGATGCTACATAGAGTCAGCATTTTATCAATTTCAATATATTCCTGTAATGTGATAAGCAGAAAAATATAAAATAACCACAATCATCTTTGTACAGGAAAAGGCTTGGTTTCTGTGTGACTACACTGAGACCTTTTCAAAGCTGAGAACCGTAACTCAAAACCCCTTCGAGGATTCCCCACTACTCCAGCATTAGCCAGCTCACACTGTTTGCTGGGAGTTGACAGATCTTTTTGCTACCATTAGTTCCTGTCCTTTCACTACTGAGAAAAACAGACCAGCCATGTGTCCCGTCTCTGGATTAGTTAGCAAAGTAGGATGGGATTGTTTTAAAAGCACTCATCAGTAACGAGTCCTGAAACAAATAGCTTTCTGTGGTGAGCACGGTCCCAGCTGATTGGGTCCCTATTTCTTTATTTTTTGGGGGAAAAGGCGATAAATGAGAATGATTCTAAGGCTCTTTTCTGAAACAACATTCTGAGCTACTTAATTGTACTAAAGTATCGTGACCTCATACGCTTCCTACTTTTACTCCTTGATAAGATCACCTTGCCCCCAATAGCAAATGACAGATGTCACTTAGGACCTGGGCATGCCAAGGACAACCCACGAAACAGGCTACCTCTTTGTTACCCAATAGTGCTTCAAGATGCTACTCAACAGCAAACTCTGTCAGGTCAAGACCCATCTGATCTCCATAAAGCAAAGCCTGGTTGTACGGAGCAAGGAGAAGGAGAAAGCCATGAAGTTATAATTAATTTCATAGAAGAAAAGCCTGGAAAAAAATCTCTAAGCATTGACAGTCCACGGGAATGGTGCATACATTCAGTGTGAAATATTCTTTCCCAGGCCAGGTGGCTCCTCTAGCTGCTGCCCTGGCAAGATAAAGATGTAACTATGTCACAAAGGGAGGCACATATAGTGAGCAGATTCAGGTAGGCAATACAATCTAAATTCCTTTTTGGAGGATTCTCAATCATCCCAGAAATAGATCATACCAGAAATAGCACTTTGATATCGCTCTGTTTGACACAACTCGGGTATTCTGAGAATGTACCTGAGCTTAAAGGTCAGTTCATTTAGCAGCCACAGCTTTGCCATGTTTCCAATAAGTCAGCAAACTTAGAAGTGTCCTAGTACTTACTATCGCACGAGATTGCTACTGAAACAAACATACAGTGAACAATTCATTGAGCTCATTTCTTTTGCAGTTTTCCGAATGGAAACATGCACTTATGCATTTATCTTACCAGAAGCACAGCTCTTATAGTGTTTCACAAGAATTTCAAAAGCAGTTATAAATTGTTTTTATATTGATTTTAATAGGTATTAAATATTTTAAGTCAGACAGATGTCAATGTTTTCAGAACTGGGGTGTCCCTCCTTCTCCATCAACTTAATTCACTCCTGTGAACATTCACAGTACCCTCTGAATGAGCCCCACAAGGCTTAAAGATGAATTAGGAGCCACTCCAAGTCTGTCCTAAAGCCTTTCACTTCAGTAAATAAAAGCCAATACTACAAAGTACAAAAGCAAGTTTGAAGCTGGTGAGCCAGACTCAGAGGTTGGTGAACCAAGTACTAAACAGGAAAATCTGGTGGGACCGTGCACACCTTTGATCCTGCCGCTTGGGAGTAGAGAGAGACAGGAGGACTAAAGGTGACAGTTACCCCCTATTGTTCTGTTGCACATGCCATTCTAGACCAGCCCGTGCTCCATACGAACTCTATAAAACCAAACCGCAACAAAAGCCCATGGAAGTTTTAATGTGGAAAAATAAAGAAGTGTTTGGATAAACAAATCACGGTTTCATTTGAAAGCAACTGTACACAAGGTCATAAATCATCTTGGGACAAATTGCAAACTAATTACCAACAAACAAAAAAGGAAGTTTCTGGGGTTAATATTTTCCCTTGTCTTTTATTTACTTGAGAATTGTGTTAGCTATACACACTAAGATAAAAGCTTAATAACATTCTGATTAGTGACTATCAATGATCGGGTGAATAACCAAAGGAATGTATTAATCGGGGAACATGTTTATTCTCTTGGGCTTTAGCCAGAGATAAAAATTCCCTCTGCCCAAAGGCTGCATAAACTATTTCCCTTTAATCCTCTTTTTCCTTTTTAATCCAGACTTAGGGACATAGCTACATAAATTGTCTTTCTGGCTCATGATGGCCATTTTGTAAACCTGTATTATCTATTTGGGACTCAAACTGTGTCCTCACAGGCAGGCAGCAGTGACAACTGACCAAATTGATATATCGAAACTTTCTCCCCTCTGCCCATTCTCACCTAATGAAGGCAAGGGATTGAGTTAAATACACCATCTAAAATGTCTGAAGTTGTATATTAGTAATTATGAATCTCAAGCTTAATTGACGTCCTCTTGAGCTCTAATAAGTATGTCCCCTTTCAGAGTTCACACTGGTGCATTTTGAGTCCTTACTACACATGTGGTGTCGAAAGAAATATTAACCCATCAGGGAGGTGGTTTTTCTTCACCACTCTAGATGTTCTGATAATATCTAAGCTTCACCCAGGTCCTATTTATATCTTCTGTCATTTTCCCCACCCCTCAGTACTTAATCCAAGCATGTTGATCTATACTTCTTTGATCTTATAGGAAAGATAGATCGCTTCTCTTCCTGGGCATGGATTTAGGGGACATTCGTGTCTTATTACTTCAGCGCACGGATCACCGGCTCACTCTGCTGACAGACTTTTAAGAGAGCACCCTGGGAAAGAGCAGACAAATCCACAGATCCACTGCAGACACTCTCCTGCTTGATTCCTTTCCTTGGGCAGTGTTTGACACACAGAAACTTAAACTCGGGACGTTTGCTCTTGAGATCCCACTCCTGTGTGACTTTCATCGATGAATCTCCTTTCCTTTGCAAGATGACAAACATCCCTCTAAGCCTTTGAAATTCAAAGCTATTGAATAGAAACATTAAATGTAGTTTAGAGAGTTCAGAGTATGAGAACAAGGTATCAGTTAGCTTTTATTATTTATTTGTTTCAGCATCATTTACCTAATCATCTATTCCTTGTGTCTAAATTTTAGGATTTGAATCACTGTTGATGCTTAATAGGGATTATTCTCGGGTAGAGGAAGCTTCCCTTTATTGCTATGTTTTCATTTTTTTTCAAGCAATATATTTACACTTTTAGGTGAAGTTTAGAAATTCCATTTTAATATTTAATTTACTACTAGGTCTTTCCCATCTTTAGCCTCCCCCCACCCCCCGACTCAAGCCATCTAATCCACCTGTGTCCTAATACAGCCTAACCACCTGTAGTCCAGTTATGAACATAAATAATAGTGATGATGCCGATATTGTCTTATTTGCCCTGTCTTCTAGAAGTTGCAAACTTTGGATTATTTGTTTGTAGTTTATAAAGTTGTTAGAGGGGGTTGCTGATTATTGCTACTATTATTATTGTTGTTGTTGTTATTATTGTTATTATTACTTTTATTATTATTATTTGAGATACAATCTTCTGTATCCTAGGTTGATCTTGAACTTACTATGTAGCCATATATATGACTCGAGCATCTGATGCCCCTGCCTCAAGATTAGCACCTGCCACCCACTATGGTTGTATTCAGTGATACTGAAGATAGAACCTAGGGCAGCATTCATGTTAGGCAAGCACCCTACAAACTGGCATACAACACCAGACTCTCGGTCTTGATTTGATTTTATATATATATATAATTTATTATATAAAATATAATATTTATATTATATAAATATGTATAAATATCATATAAATATATAAATATTATATAAATATATAGATATTATATAAATTTATAAGTTAATAAATATATTTTTTTCCTTCACATCGTGTGTCAGGCTGACCTGAAGCTTACAGTGCAGCCCAGGCTCACACTTTAAACTCTCAGTAAACCTCCTCTCTCAGCCTTATAAGTACTGGAATTTACAGACAAGAGCCATATAATAATGCCTGCCTCAGAGTTTGGGGTTCTACAAGGGTAGTCATTTTCGATTGGCCCCTGGAGGAAACAAATGAGCTCTCTCCTTGTCTTCTCAGAGTGTGGAAGGGGAGCACCATGAGAAAGCTGTGGAACTTCTCAAGGCTGCTAAGGACAGTGTGAAGCTGGTGGTCAGATACACCCCGAAAGTCCTGGAGGAGATGGAGGCGCGTTTTGAAAAGCTTCGGACAGCTCGGCGTCGGCAGCAACAGCAGTTGCTCATTCAGCAGCAGCAACAGCAGCAGCAGCAACAACCACAACAAAACCACATGTCATAGGTGAGACTCATTCTCCTCGCGTTACAAGCTCCCGGTCCTAACCGCATCTCCCGACATCCTGCCGGAATCTCCCAAGTCAGCCAAAATAAAATGGCCCGGCATAGTAAACACCCAAGGACAATTACTCGAATAAGAGATGATGTTCAAAATGTAAGCAGGTTGCTCTATTTCCACATGTCCTCCAGCTACAGTCTCCACATGCGTAAGATATTTTGGAAAATATAATGCTATGGGAGAGGCACCTGCTAACTCCAGGATGCCTGTTGATAGACTATGATCATGCATTTATTTTGCCAAGTCTGTGGATGGTGACTTCATTCCGGTCCCCACTCCTCCCCTTGGCTAGTTGCTTTTACAGAGTTTATAAACTGCACAACTCTGTCATGCCGTTCCTGGCTATATGTACTTTAGATTAGAAAGATACAGTGGATTAGGAAATGTGATCCACACAGATTATTACAATAACAAAGTGACAGTTAACACAGTGTGAAGGACCGAAGGGTTTGAATTCTGTCTTACTCTACTACCTTCTCCCAAATCCCACTACACAACAAAGAGTGATATATCAAGTATTGTGGATTGATCAAGAAAAATGAAGAAAAATGTGTTAATATCAAAAATCTCCCCCTTTGAAGTATCTACTATGTATCAGTGACACCCTCATCACATACCCTTCATCCTGTGAAGAACCTTTCAAGGAATTTATCATTAAACACACATCTTTGGGATGAGCAGTCTGAAGCTTCCATCAGCCACAATTAGCAAGTGGTTTGAATCAGGGTTCTCCTCCCTCCAGTATCAAAAGCTCTGAAGCCATTTTTTTTTTATTTATTGATATATTTATTTACCTTTCAAATGATTTCCCCTTTTCTGAAGCCATTTTTATGTTTTCCAAACTATTAACTAGAAAAGGTCAATTCTATCAGGAGGACTTTGTGAACCATGATCTCTTTTAAGTGTTTCTTGGGAAGGACATGACGTGTTCTTGGGAAAGTGGCAACAGGTGTGAGCGGTTTTCAGGTTTCCTTCATTAGCTTATTGTTTGCTTAACAGAAATACTGATTATGACATGAGACATGCCTCTTTCATTAATGACACTTGTGAAGAAGAAAAGCTATATCATGAGTGGCTTTGGTTGTTGGACTTTATGTAGTTTTTAAATATGTTTTGGGAATGGAGAGATGACTCAGTAGCTAAGAGCACTTAATGCATGTCCAGTGGCCCTGGGTTTGGTTCCCAAAACTCACATCAGAGAGCTCACAACTACCTATAATTCTAACTCCAGGAGTTATGACACCCTCTTCTGGCTTCTGATGGTA
Source organism: Apodemus sylvaticus (assembly GCF_947179515.1). Classification (NCBI taxonomy): domain Eukaryota; kingdom Metazoa; phylum Chordata; class Mammalia; order Rodentia; family Muridae; genus Apodemus; species Apodemus sylvaticus. The sequence goes on along the minus strand of NC_067491.1, from coordinate 26,969,937 downwards.
CATCACACACATAGTACATATGACTATCAGACACACATGCAGGCACAAACACATAACACACATGAAAGATAGGATAGATTAGATAGATAGATAGATAGATAGATAGATAGATAGAATGAGAAAATATATATGTGTACATACATATATTTTCTAAAATTATATTCCATCCCCAAAAGTATATTGATCCAAGATCACATGTCTGTCTTTTGGCGCAGCTGTATCTTTGTCCAGTGAACTCTGGAAGTAACCTTATCTTCATGAGGGGACAATTAAATAAGCAAGAAGATAAGTCAACATCCTTTTGAGAGCAGTACTTTAAAAAGCTAAAACAAGGCTGTTTAAATAGAGACTACCTTAGACACAGTTGTCAGTGAAGGCCCCTCAAAGGACATAGCATCTCAGATGAAGCAGAATGCCAGGGAGAAGCCCCAAAGGAAATAACAGGAGAAAATAGCAAGTATGGTAGCTTATGAGCTCTTTGATATTTGAGCAACATATATCAACATATATCAACATATATCAACATAAAGAGAACCTAGATAACTGAGAGCAATGAGTAATAATGATAGTGGTGGATTATGAAGTCAATAGGACATGTAGGGACTGGATACAGAAAGCCTAAGAACACTCTGAGAGAAATTTATTATTATTATTATTATTATTATTATTATTATTATTATTTGCAAAGGGAGACAAGGTTTTTAAGCAAAATGGTGGCATGACTTAATTTATGTGCCATTAGGATAACTTGGCTTCTTGCTTTTGTGACCCTTGTCTTCCACTAGGCCCCTATCTACAAGCTGTGGTTTGGGGCAGGGGGTAGGGATGGGGATAAAGGTTTGGGGGCTGTGGGATAGAGGTGAGGGTGGGGGTGAAATTTAATTTGCCATGTTTAGCCAATATCCCCATCCCTGGGAGGCCTGCCATTTTCTAAAGGGAAAAGGAGAAAGACTAGATTGGGAGAAGATATGGGGGGTGATAGAGGAGGTGAAGGGACAGAGGACAGGAGGGGAAACTGTGGTCAGGATATAATATATGAGAGAATAAATTGAGTTAGAAGGTTAATTTTGCTTCTGTGGCAATCAAGAATTATTGGGTTATAAATGAAAGAGTGAGATGGAGTGGTTTAGAATAGAGTGATGTGGTTCGGACATCATGAATAGATAGAGTCAAGTCAATTAGCTTCTCCTCAGTTACCTATTCTGTACCACCAGAATCCTATCAAAAAGTCCTTTGGATAATAGAGGAAATTCCTTATTTTCTAATCAATCACTAATATGCTTTCTGCTAGTACTATTGTTTCTTCTATCCCTGGTGATACAAGCTATTCATCCCCATTCTCCTGAATGATTTATGATACTAGCCCTGAGTAAAATTGCTCAGGGGTGTTTTGAAAGCAACAGGTTGATCTCAGACCTTACTGAAAACTGCCATGTTTTGCTCCTTCCATTATCTTTGGAAACACACAGTTTGGTCATATGTAGCCATTTGTATTTCTATTCCCTGTTAAGTCTTCATTAAGTCAGCTCAGGATTTCCTATGGACCATAGGAAGACTTAACATATTTAATCAGGAAAAAAGTTCTGTCCTGTCTTGTTGCTTACATAGGACGTAGTAGAGTTATGTTTGTTTGAATATGAACTTTGGTTCTATGCCCATCAAGAGAGCTACTGTAGCACACAGTGTCTACCCCTTTGAGACCAAATGGTAGTAATCATTTCAAGAATAATCAAGACATACCTGAGGCATGTCACCCATGGATTTTATGGTGAATTCAGTCAAAAAGACCTACACTAGTTCTTGCTTAATTTTTAATTAACTTGATCTTTAGAGGGTCAAAAAGGATTTATAACACTTAATAATCTATACTAGTTGAGTTTAAAATTTTCCAGGCTTACTAAATCTATTCAACTGGAAACAAGTCTTGATTTTTTTTTTCTGGTCAACATTCAAAGACCAGATAATCAAAATACTTGTCAGAAGAGAGTCTCACTATCTATCAAATGAAATAAAACACGTAATACTTTCAAAATAAGAAGTAATATGTGCTGAGAATATAGATATTATGAAGTCACTACAAATGGGAAGTAGATAAAAAAGAAAACCAGACTGAATGTAAGCTATACAGGAGGGAATTGTCTTTTTATACCTTCTTGAATTTTAAATTCTGTGGAACTAAAATTTAGTTTTTCACTCTCACCTCTGTGCTTGTTAAGTGAGAAGACTAGATTCCATTTCCAAAAAAATGCAAAAAAAATAGGAATTCTCTGCCGTTACACTAAAGAAATCCAAACAGAAAATATGATTATAGGATTGGCCATTGGATGGCATGCTTTTGAGAAAGTGCCATGTTCATTCAGCTTCTAAGGATTTGTTTAGTTTTAAAACATGACTTCATGAATGCATTTGGCTTTTCACTCTGATTTTCATGGAATAAAAAAAGAAGAGGCACACTAACAGTTTTCAGAGATTAATGTTCCAAAACCATCCTGAGACCCACACCAGATTCTGTCCTCCATTGTTGGGCAAGGAGAGGATGAGGAACTCACCAGCTATGAAGCCACCACAAACGAACATGGAATATGACATTTGTCAGCTGCCTCACTGCCCCTTCCCCTGCACCGTAGACCTCTGTTTCTTTTACTTTGTCATTTCTGAAATCTTTCACTACCTCCTGTTAATACCAAGGAATCGTTGCCAAAAACACTGACCCAGACAGGGAGAGCAGTAGATTCCAAAGCACTGACCCAGACACTGAGAACACTAGATCCTAAAACACTAACCTAGACACGGAGAACACTAGATCCCAAAATATTAACCTAGACACTGTGAACATTAGATCCCAAAACACTAACCTAGACGTTGAGAACAGTAGATCTAATAGGCCAACCTGGGAAAAGTAACCATAAGGAATCCAGAGTCCCTGAAGCAGAAGACAGGAGCAGATGTAATGAGAATGCTGATGTTTATGATACAATGAATACCAGGGAGAACTCTCCTGAATGACTCACACATGGTAAGCAACTTTTACGATGGCCCCATGATAGCTGAATACATTTTCATTGTATTCTAAGTTTCAAAAGAGAGACATAATTCTTTTTTAAATATATGCAGCATTGCACAACTGGCAAATGACAGGGCAGAATGGAGACAAAAAAATATGGACTTCAAGACCTCTTCATCCTCACCACACTTAAACACAATGTCACTGTTCATTGTACTGAACATTTTGCTGATTCTACCTTATATTCAGGAACTTCCCAGAGACTCAATTTCACACTGCTTAGAGTTAGTCATGCCCAATCCACCTTCCCCAATCACCACCTAAGCAGGACACCATCCTCGTTCATTATAGTGGTGCTAGGTTTTCCTTTTTTGTCACAAAAATGTATTCTAAAGTTAGTGCTTGTAAGTAACACAATCTTAATATCGTATAGTCCTGTGGGATTCAAGGCAATTGTTGTAAAAATGTCAATGACATTTTTAACAAAATTATAGACAATAATCCTGAACTTTTCAAGCCATCATACCCTTAAGTAGCTCAAAAATCTAGAGTAAAAACAAACAAACAAATTGTATAGCCGTCATAAACCAAACTGCATGGCATAGGAAGAGCCACTATACTGCTTTTCCACAATGACTGTCAGAAATCACAAATAATACACCCGCCAACATTGGTCTCCCTTTCCTCTGTACTATTTAGCATTTGCTGTCCTTTTTAACCTTTTAAATAGTCATTTCAGGAGCCAAGAGATCTCTTTTTGGTTTACAACTTCTTTCCCAGCAGTTCATGATGATAAGGTTATTTAGTTATCTATCTGTCTATCTATCTGTCTATCTATCTATCTATCTATCTGTCTGTCTGTCTGTCTGTCTGTCTGTCTATCTATTTATCATTGCTCTCTCTTGGATATTTATCTTAGTTTGGGAAATAATCATCAAATAATCTTGACAAATAAAAATCTAATAGTAATCTAATAATAATCATGGGTGCTTTTTGATTAACTGTGTATATTTTACTATCAAATAGCTTGATTTCTTTAACATTTTTGATCTTAGCCCTTCATCAGATGCATGTTTGCATGTATTTTCTCCCAGTTTCTGGCTTCTTTACTTTATTGTTTCCTTTGCAGTTAAACTTTTTAGTTTCAAATGATTCCATTTGCCTATTTTTCCTCTTCACGTTATATATCTGCCATATATGCATAGCCCAGGTTCAACACATGAGAGAAAACCTGTCCTATGTCTCTCTTTGCCTTGTTAACTTGCCTTTCACTGACTATCGAACCCCCATTTCACCTACAACCCAAGTTACCCACTAATATGTGTTTCAGCGTATCCACTGATACTACAAGATAGAAGGTACCAATATCAAAGCAGGGATTCTGGGGAGCACAATGGCCCCTCTGAGATCTGACAAAGGAATCTGTTTGGCAAAATTCATGCTAAAATAAAAGGGAAGTTTGTGCATGAAAAAGCAAGATGTCTAGGTGGATAGAGGCACAAGTCATAAAACCCTGCTGGTTTTCAGTCTCCCACTTTTAACCACTGAATTATTTTACCCATGTGTAAGCAAGCCTGCACGCATGAGTTTGATTCCTAGAACCCACAAGGAGATGGAAGAAGAAAACCAAGCCCACAGAGTTGACCTCTAAATCAATCTCTCTCTCTCTCTCTCTCTCTCTCTCTCTCTCTCTCTCTCTCTCTCTCTCTCTCTCTCCCTCTCTCTCTCTCCCTCTCCCTCCCCCCCTCTCTCTCTCTCCCTCTCCCTCCCTCTCTCTCTCTCTCTCTCTCTCTCTCTCTCTCCCTCTCTCTCTCTCCCCTCCCTCCCTACCTCTCTCCATCCTTCCCTTCCTCCATTCCTCTCAAAAAGTAAATCCACTTAAAATGAATCATGAATCATGAATCTGCTCTGAGTAAATAATGGGATGGCCTCTCCTAGGAGTTACCCTGACCCTGACTTTGCTTGCCTGTTACCCTCTTAGCTGCTAGTATATTTCTTAGTCCCATCCACCTTCAGGGTACATGAGAGACTCTGACTATGAAAACTGTTTTTTGGATCCCTATTCCCTATGACATATGACTATGTGATAATCTGACTACTTAAAAAAAAAATCAGTCTCTACCTCCATCACAATAGGAAGCCTTCAATCCAAAATTCAGTAAAAGGTCCTTATGAGGAGATTAAGAAAGAGAGAGGAAATAATGCAAACTCACTAGCACATGCCAATTTTCGAGCATCTAATAATACATTTCAGTCACAACAATGCTGTTGCTCCTGACGCTGCAGTGGTTAAGACGTTAAACCCATTCCTGCTTCCCACAATGCAGGTAGGCAACTTGAGAAGAAACTCAACGGTAGCCCCCGAGGAGTTGCTGGCACACCACTAGTAGACGTTCAGCCAGAGGGTGGGTGCAAACTAGGCGGAACAATTTTCCTAAAACCTGCCTTGCATATTTTGAGGGCATTAATTGAAATAAAAAACAGATTTAAAAAATAAAAGATTGGGAGAAATGACTCTGTACTAGCGGATGAGTGGCAGTTCTGAGGGAGGTGTTTGGGGGAGCAGCATCCCCAGATGGAATCTGATGAAGGATGCTGACTGTTGTATGTGGTATAAGGCTGACCGTGGGGGAGGGCCTTGATTTGTTCTTCACAGAAGGGGTATTTGTGCTCCTACCTGATAAGTGGCAGGCTTTGCAGGTTCCTGTCTCAACAAACGCATTATTAGATGTTCTCGTAGTAATTATAGTTACACTCTGAATGCCATTTGTATTTTTTTGCTTTCCTGGAGTGAATTAGAATCATCTATAAGCGATAGGAAGAAATGTTAAATATGTGAACTTTTTCCTAACTGAGATCATTTCATTTTGTGGAAAGGCTGTGGTTTCTCCTGCCTTCTTCATCAACTACTTACTGTATAACCTTTTTTTTTTCCATGTGCAGAAGCTGCGCATAAATGATGACACTCCAAACAATTCCAGCCAGTCTCACTGTGGGTTTGAACGAGAATGGCTCCATCTCTTTCCTAAGGGTTACTATTATCATGGTGAAACTTCATGACCAAAAGCAGTTTGGGGAGCAAAGGGATTATTTGACTTATGTATCCCGAATCACAATCCATTGAGGGAAGCCAAGGCCAGAACTCAGACCGGGAAGGAACCTAAAGGCAGGAGCTCATTCAGAGGCTGTGGAGGAATGATGTTTGGTTACTTGCTTTTCATGGCTTGCTCAGGCTGCTTTCTTATAGCACCCAGGGCCACCAGCCCAGGGGGGGTGACACCCACAACAGGCTGGGCCCTCCCCCATGTACAACCTGATCTTTTGGAAGCATTTGACCTAGTCTACAACCTGATCTTTTGGAAGCATTTTCTCTGTTAAGATTCTCTCCACTCAAATGACTATAGCCTTTGTCAAATTGGCATAAAACTAGACAGCACACCCCCATTAGGCAGATCATTCATGTGAATGTTTGGTTCTCAGTTAGTAGGACTATTTTTGGAAGGATTAGAAGGTGTGGCCTTGTTGTCAGACAAGGCAGAAGGTAGAAGACAAGGTAGGCTTTAAGGCTTCAAAAACCTACTACTACCAGGACCAGGACCAGGATCAGTCTCTCTCTCTCTCTCTCTCTCTCTCTCTCTCTCTCTCTCTCTCTCTCTCTCTCTCTCTCTCTCTCTCTCTCTCTCCATCTCAATATCTCTCAATCTCTCTCTCTCTCTCTCTCTCTCTCTCTCTCTCTCTCTCTCTCTCTCTCTCTCTCTCTCTCTCTCGTCCTTCTTGTGGATAAGACATAAGACGTAAACTTTCAGCTACTGCTCCAGCTTCATACCTGCCAGCCTATGACAATACTCTCTCCAAAGTTGGTCAACGTCACCCCTGCCCAGTTACTTTCCTTTATAAGGTACTTTGGTCATGGAGTCTCTTCACAGCAATGGGATAGTAACTAAGAGCCGCGTACAGCGCATGCTCTTGGTTGTTGTAATGATTTATAGCTTGAAAAGATGAATACTAATCATTGATTTCTCTCCACTCTCTTTCCACCCCACCCCATTCCACCCTACCCTACCCCACCCCGTCCCATTTCAGGACCTTAAAGAAAAGCTAGCAGGTCAATCATCCAACAGTCACGAATTTGGAACCCGTGCTCCGGAATCCCAGCACATAGAAAAAGGGAAAGAAAACTCCAGTAATTACACCTGACACCAAGCTGTGAACACATGGTGTATCCATTCTTTACCAAGGCAATTCAACATCTTCCTCCTCTGGGCACCAGCCCCCGTTCATTGCTTTTTTACCTACTCAGACCTTCCATTCATGGCAGGGGAAACTCGCAGTATGTTGAGGGAGAGAAGTATTCCAGTCTGCAGACTGAAACAGTGTAAGAATAAAGTCCGTGACTTTTGAACAAATCACCTGAGCTAGGATTAAGTGAATCTTTAGTCTAACGCTCTTCCAGAGATTAGCAAACCCTTCATTAGGCTATAGTTCAAACTGCATCAGTTCAAGGTTGTGGCCACGTGAAAGGAACCTACACATTGACCTCTGCCCTAACCCCTCCCATGGTCCATGTTGCTAAGCTGTCTGAATTGGAATTTGATTTAGTTACAAACTCAACCTCCATTCTCCTCTTGAAAAATGCCAAGTTCTTATCCTACATAACCTCTTCTGAACTTGCAAACAGTTGGCTTTTTATTTTTCATTTCTACCAATTTCAAAACTAATTTTTTTTTTATTTTAGGATATTTTAGCTGAACTTTTAATTTATTAGCAGTGAAGGTTGGAACTCAATGCCATCCTTTTTTAAAAGTTAAGTATTGACTGTACCTATTATTAATCTAGACAGAATATTTGCTCCACTAAATATATAAGACCAGAGTACACTTGTTATAACTTGGGTCTCTGTTTACCCAGGGTCACTATTCTGGTAAGAGATTCTCTCAGTTTTTTTTTTTAATTCCTCCTCACTTGTTATATGTCACCTGCCCTCAATCTTTTCTTGTTAAATTTTATTTATTCATTTCCACTGATGAACTTTGGAGAAGTCTAAACCCATCCTGCACATGCTGATGTGTTTTCATAGATATCTAGTTCATATTTTAAATCTTTGATATTTATAAAACTGAATTATAATATGTGCACATAGATATTCATCCAAATGAATATATCATACAAAGTTTAGATGGGTAACCCTAAAGACAAATTTTATATTTTTGACAGTCTAAGATCAAAGGTACTGGCGCTCTTACATTGAGGTATGTGGAACCCAGTGATACCAGTATTGTAAATGACAAATACTGTTTTCTCCAAGGGGAAATCTGTTTCATATTTGCATATTACCATTTATAAATAAGCAGTCAGTTTTTTCAGCTTTCACAAAGATCTGTTAGCACCTCCTGTACACACAATATATTTTTGTTAATTTATGGTAAATCTAGAAACCTAATCCGGTTTTCCATAATGTAATAAATAGACACTTAAGCACAAAACTGAACACACACACATACATACATACACACACACACACACACACACACACACACACACACACCAAAAAGAAAAACTGCCTAGTTAAAGCAAGCAGATGGATCATCAAAACAGAGTCTGATATTTTAAGATGTCCATTTTTTTTCAAAAGCAGAAAATGGTTCCACAAGATAAAAAGAATTTGGTATTCCACATAGTCCTCTAGCATAATGGTTTGTGAAGCCCAGCTCACAAGCCATCTTTTTGAAACTAAACAAAACCAATTAGATGTGCCCAGCATGTTTTGTCTCACACCATTGGGTGGTACTCTTGTCAATAGCAATGTCTTACTGTTTTAGATAGTGTATCACCTACTGGGTGACAAATAGCCAGAAACCCAAGAGCTACACCAATTTATTTCAACACTATCCTATTATGGTAACAGATTCCCATCCTCAAAAAACATATCGTTTTTTACTAGAGAGAGATTCGGGGAGCAATCAGCAAGGACCCAGAATGTTATATAAAATATAAAAGGGACAAGAATGACAAAAAGCATTAAGTGCAGACTATATGAGTATTATTCAGTTTGAAAGATAGATCTCATTTTTATAAAAAATGTAATAAACATATATTTTAGTTATCATTTAACTAAGAAATTTTAAAGCTATTCAGGAGATGCCACAAAACTCTCATAAAAGGAAATCATCTCACCCTTATATTGAGAAAATGGTCATTTCAATGAGTTTCCGTACATTGTATAAATTTGGAACTTAAGATGAATATGTCTTCTCTTAACTGTTAAGTGTTTAGTTAATACCAAACTTAATATATGATTTCACATCAATCCAATATTGTCAGAAGCGGCCATGAAATAAGCAGACACTTTATGCTGGTGTTTTCTAGAAGTCTTTGAATTTTAAGCTTCATTTGTATAACATGTAGTACTGATAAATGTATGCCAGGTTGTTCATCGAAATGAAGCAATCCATCATACGTACAAAAGCCAAGGGATAGGTTATATGTCTCCATGGTCTTACATACAAATGGCTGGTTCTCTTTAGTGAAATTTAGCTCATTGAAATGTAAGCAATTCTCTCGAATTTTAATCAAAAGTGACACCTCCCCCCAAAGACTTACAGAAGTCCTGGGCACATCTCTGGTTTCACTCAGGCAAGATGGAAAGGGAAGAACAAATCCACCATGATTTGTACTGAACTTCTCTGTTCCCATGTGTCACACACAGAGCCTCCGACATGTCTGATGTCATCCATTAAAAGAAAAAACTGTGCTTCCATGCAGTTTAATATAAATATAATAAACGGGGTGCTAAAAGTTAGGAAGAAATCGTTGTGACTTCCCAACAAGGACCCAATGAAGTAAATTCCAGTTCCTTTCCTTAATCAAGGCAGTAGACAGTGCAAGTCACTGTGCCTTTCCCTGCTTTGACGCTAAGGCAAGCACAAAAGGTAAAGGAATTCCTGAACCTTTTCACTGGAGCATTTACATTTTGAATCTGTAGCCATTTGCAACAGAACATCTGCAGAGAGATAATGAGCTTAAATTACAATTGACTTTGGAAGAATAACAGACTCTTGCATTCCTCAATCATGTAATCAATAGGGAGTTCTCTAGCAATGAGAGCCACTGCCATCTTTCAAGACAATGCTAAAGTCTAAATGAAAATAATCTAGCATTCAGGGGCTTGATAAGAAGGGGAATTTGTCTCTGAAGAACTTGGCTAGAGACAAATCACAACCATTTACAAATGAGGTCCTCAAACACGGCATCAAACTGATCTTATTTCCTTTCACACAGTTGTACATTCAGGACTCCAAAGGAGGTACACTGTTTTTAACATTTATTACTATTTGTGGGTGTGTATACTAGTCCCTGGATTTCTAACCTTTTAGCTGGGGTTTGCTCGCAAGCACTCCTAGCCTATATCTAAGCTTCAAACAAGATACAAAGCATTCTCTGAGGATTCAGGGACACCTGTGAATAAGACCCTCCAAAGCATCCTATCCTTCTTTAGACCCCAAACTCCATAAGAGCAAGTAATGTGACTGTGGTCCTGCAGATGGGCTGGTACACTCTGGATACTCAATTTATATTTGTTGAATGAATGAATGATTGAAGAGGATGCTAAATTAATTATTTCTGATTTCTGACTAACATATATTAATTGGCATTATAACTTTGCAAATCATTGCCAGAGCCAGAATTTCTTCTAAGATACATCCTGGAATCAAATTAAATATCTCAAAGGTTTAAGGACCTTTAAGTCAGAAGCAATGCTTGAGAATTCAGATTTACATATATGTATAGGTTCTTGAAATCTGTAAAAAAAAAATCTCTCTAGTTCCTTACAAAAGCACATGGTTAATTTGGCATAGAGGCTTCAAAAATAGAACTTTATTTCCAAAGTTTATAAAAAAAAATGCTTTAGGTTTCCTTTAAACTATTACATCATCAAGCATATTAGATTACCCCACAATACTTATATTTTCCAAAAGACCCATGTTCATGGAAAGGACCATTTCTAAACTTGTTTTCAGATGCCCCTTCTTTCATCCTTGACTCCTAGAACATGCCTGAGCTAAAAATTACTCATGTGCCGTCCACCTCCCAAACATTTCCATGAATTTATTTATTTGTTTAACAGTCATGTCTGTGTTCCTGGTACATGCTAGATTCTAGAAATGCCGTGTGAAACAAGGCAAATGCAATCCCATCCTAAGGTTTCCTACGAGAAACTCTTATTCTGACTAACTAGTTTATCAACCTCTGGGTCCTCCTCATCCAAGCTAGACAGTAACAGCAGTAGCAACAACACGCTTTCGTTGCATGGGAACTGCTCAATACTTCCTGTACAGATTTATGTAAGCTTGCCTTTCTGAACATAAACACCCATAGTTGCCCCATAGTTTAGTCATAAAGCAGAGTTACAACCCAGGGAGGTAGGCAATTTTAAGACATTGCGTCAGTCTCTACCAGATTGCAGCCTCCCAGCTCTTCCCTCCTGGGCTGTATGCAATGGGCTCCACTCACACACAGGAAAACTGAAGTCACAGACGTGTGACCGCTCCAGGGTTACCAGATTAGCTGGCAGAGTTGGGGGTCTGAAGCCACAAAGTCCAACACAATGGTCCACGTGCCTAAGCATTATCTGTAGGCTTTGGGGGAGACACTCCTACATTAAAAATGAATGAATCATTGTATATAGAAATATCTTGAGTTTGTAAAGTAGTAACTAAAAGATATTAGTCCATTATAACTCATGATAGCCAACAAACCACACCAGAAACAAAACCAAGATTAGAACTGAATCTCACATGATAGCATACTCTCATGAACTACAATACTTCAAGCCAGGGACGTGCATAAAAGTTCAGATCCAGAAAATTTCTACTTGTGAAAATGTTTCAATGACTTCAGAACTATTCATTGTCAGCCACTGTGTCTATTTGGTGCTACAAAAAAAAAATGGAAAGAACAAAACCCCCTGATCCAAGGGCTTATAAATACACAGTGTGGAGATGAGCCAAGGGCATTTCCTATCTAAAGGAAGGATTGGTCAATTGTACCGTTTCTCACATTGCATGTACATTGCGTCTCTCCAGTTGTTTGCATTGTTTTTATGAAAGAGCTGCCAAATTGTGCAGCGGTTCAACCTGACCAAAGTGGTATTATGCTGCTGGGAAGTAAACGTATTAGATACCAGACTGGAAGTACTGTTTTTATTGCCACAGGGCAGGAGTGGGGGTGTGGGGAGGAGTCATCAGTTGCTAAGATGTTTGTGTTCACCAGTGAAGTCTCAAATGTTTTCCTATTGATAACACATAGTGAAATCCTTTTTGTGCGGGGATGAGGTTCTCTAAAAATCAAGAGCACACATTATTCTTTCCTCTTTAGAAATTATGAGGGTGGATTTTGGGGGTGTTGAAGGCATTCTACAGTGTACACCAATTTGATTTTAAAATCTCACCTTAGATAACATAGATAAAATTATTTACATAAAATCTGTCAGATTATTGAGATTTGCTAAACATGAACATTAATACGAAGTCAGAAAAGGAGAGCATTACATGGTGCTCTTATCCACAAATGTGAAAGCAATAGATCATGAAACAATAAGAATAAAATTTGCCACATGGGTTATGATGTAGACGCTAGAGTCCCATAACCTAGAAATAGCATAACATTTTCTTCAACACAAGGTTAAATACCCTACCACTATATCAGACTATGAATCAATCCTAAACTAGTTCCTTGAAATAAAGAGCTTGTGTGTGTGTGTGTGTGTCTGTCTGTCTATGTGTGTATGTCTCTGTGTGTTTGTCTATGTGTATGTTTATGTCTGTCTCTATGTGTTTGTGTATGTCTGTGTATGTGTCTGTCTCTGTGTGTTTGTGCGTATAGCTGTGTGTATGTCTCTCTGTATTTGTATGTGTGTGTCTGTCTTTGTGTTTTTATTTGTGTTCGTGTCTGTCTGTGTGTTTGAGTGTGTCTGTCTGTGTGTGTGTGTTTGTGTGAATGTATGTGTCTGTGTCTTTGTGTTTATTTGTATGTTTATATGTGTATATGTCTGTGAATTTTTTTATGTGTCTGTCTCTGTGTTTGTGTGTATGTGTTTCTGTCTCTGTGTGTTTGTGTGTCTGTGTCTATATGTGTCTGCATGTGTCTGTGTGTGTATGTGTCTGTGTGTCTGTCTATGTGTGTTTGTGTGTGTATGTCTGTGTGTCTATGCGTTTGTGTGTGTATGTGTCTGTCTCTGTGTTTATTTGTGTGTGTATGTGTATCTCTGTGAGTGTGTCTGTCTCTGTGTGTGTCTGTGTGTGTCTGTCTTTATGTGTTTGTGTATGTGTATGTGTGTGTGTGTGTGTATGTGTGTGTGTATAGAAGGCTTCACTATTATTGTAGGAACACTTAGTTTTTTGTATTTAATCCCAGACTTCATCTGAACCGAAAACTCAGCTCCATACTGTTTTGGGTTTTTTTTTGTTTTGTTTTGTTTTTAAAGATTTATTTATTATATGTAAGTACACTGCAACTGTCTTTAAATATCCCAGAAGAAGGCATCGGATCTTGTTACGGATGGTTGTGAGCCACCATTTGGTTGCTGGGATTTGAATTCAGGACCTTCGGAAGAGCAGTCAGTGCTCTTAGCTGCTGAGCCATCTCTCCAGCACCAGTTCCATACTGTTTTAAAGAGGACTTAAATATTGAATAGTTTAATTGAAGAATATAAAGATAAAAGTGGTAATCTTTGTCTTCATTTGAAATGTGTGTGTAAATATTAGTGTGTGCGTGTGTGTGTATACATGTATGTATGTGTGCAGGTGTATGTGTGTGTGTGTGTGTGTGTGTGTGTTTGATCCAGAGGATTTTGCACTTTCTTTTCTTAATCCTTTGAAACAGTGTTTCTTGGCGATGAACCTAGAGATGGATTTCTGGGAGACAAATTCCAAGACTTCCTTTCTTCACAGTGTTAAGGTGTAGGCACATACAACCACACCTAACTTTTGTTACATTCCGTTTTGTTTTGTTTTACTTTGCTTTTGTTTTGTTTGACATGAATGTAGTACTTTAACCTCTGGCACCCAGAACAATCCTTCTCTCTTATACACTCAACATTCCTGACCTGAGTTTTATCCTCTGAGTGTGGGGACTTTTGTAAATATCTTTCGTGATAGGGTCTCCATCTCCCATGTTCTCCATACATTTTGTTCCATGGAAGAAATTCTAAGGACCAGAAGTGGACTTCAAGCCATCAGCTCGGCTGCAGAAAGCCTCTCCCAACCTGCCCCCATTGTGAGGCTAATAACTATCTTCATCACTGCTTGGTTATTGAGGTGAATACAAGTTACTAATACAGAGCAAAAGTAGTTAGCCTTAACTTTTCTATCATCTTGTCAACATTAAGTTTTATCTGATAGTAACATTTATATTCTAGTATAATTTAGACAAGTGTTCCACTCGGGACCAAGTGGAAAAGCAAAATGACAGCATGCTCCACTGGGAGAGGTCAACACTTAGTGGAAGCTGTCAGAGTTCCCTTGGAAGTGGGTAGTCCACCCTGGCAGAGGTTTGATGTGCTAGGGTTGGCTACCCCCCGGCAGAGGATAAGGGGAGGGATGAGGGGGAGGTCTCTATGAGGGGAGCAGCATATGATACAAATAAATTAATTTTAAAAAGACATACAGCTCCTACAGAGGACCCAAGATCAGTTCCCAGCGTCTACTGGATGACTTACAGTCCATTGAAATGCAAGCTCTAAGGAACCCAACTTCCTCCTCTGGCCTGAATGGATGGACACCTGTACTCATGTGCACATACCCACACATTCGTGTAATTAAAGATTGAGTCAAACCTTAAGGTTTGTAGAAATGGAGATTCTCATTCTCTCCTAATTATGCATGTTGTATATATACATATTAGATGATCATAACTTTTGCTGTAAGAACACTCAATAAAAGATTTCTTGAAATGAGAGGGGGGTGGTAAGAAGGGGGAGAGAGATAGACAGACAGACACACAGAAATGGGAGAGAGAGAGAGAGAGAGAGAGAGAGAGAGAGAGAGAGAGAGAGAGAGAGAGAGACTAGTGAGTCTCCATTCCCCTTTCTCTTTCACACTTCAGCCACATGGTTAATGGGATTGTTTCCTGCTACATACCACAGTGCTGCTTCACCACAGGTTCAATGTAACAGGGCCAATAGTCATGAACTGACCCCTCCTACATTGTAAGGAAAGCAAGGTTTCCTTTATTCACACTGGTTCTGTCTGGTATTTGTTCATAATGATGACAAAGTTGACACATATACAGATTGCTCCACATTGAGCCTACACAAATTATCCTTTTGTCCTTTTGCTTACCTCGAGGATGAAACCCTACAAGACCCTGAAGAAAATACCCATGCATGGGATGTAACTTATTTTTTTTTCATTAAGTTAGATTGTAAAAAGGAGAAATGCATCATACAAGTATAGTTTCAAAGAATTTCACTGCTACCTAGAAACTTCCTGTGTTTATTAATTGCACTGCAGTATATAAAAATTTCTAAAAGGGCTTGTACAAATGAGAGACAGACAGACCACCACAGAGAAAGAGACATATGGAGGGCCGCCCATGGATGTGCCTTGTAACACAGTAGGTCATAATCTAGTCCTCACCGTTGCAGATCTAAGATCATGCACTGTCTCTGAGAAACCTAGAGAGAACGTTTCACTTAAAATGCAAATTTCAGATCAATATTACTGGTTCTTTTCATTTCATAGAAGTGTCTCCTTGCAAAGAACACAGTGTGTGGTCAACCCCGGCAGAAGAGATAATAGTATGCCCAGGGTTCAATTTCTCAATCCACAACATGACTTGAAGGGTTTCTCTTTTTCTGGTTGAAGATAGTCAAAACCAACAACTGAACACAAGTTTTAAAGAGAGAAAAAAAATCGACTCCAGTGTACACCATATCCTAGCTTGATGAGAAAATCTTGCTACTTGTCCTTTGCTCTTCCCTGTATCTACTTGTCTCTCTTTCTGTTTTCTTTTCTCTAGTTGTTTTCTTTCCCTTGTAAGTCACTGTACTCTAGCCGAGAAACACCAGGCCTATAACCCCAGAGCTAAAAATCTACATGCTAAACTAGGAACTGGAGAAATGGCTTCAGTCTTACATCACAGCTACATGAAAAGCAGAAATGAGAGAAACACCATGGCTATAGTCTAAGGCAAGTCAAACTGCCCAGGAATACACATATCTCAAAGCAGATTGAGTTATTTTGATAACGTTGGGTTACTGAGATAACATTGTTTCTGAGAAGTTAGAAATATCTTCTTGGAACAGAAACCATACAGACAAATGCTGTAGACTAAATGGGTCCATCCGCCTATGAAAGAGGGATGCATTAGCACTTACAAACAGAAAGGAAACCTACTTCAGTTGGTATCAGCTGGGAAGTTATTCTGGATTTAAGTGGCTGATCTCTGTGTTTCTATAGCTTCTAAAGAGCTTGGACACTAACTGACCAATAAGAAAGCGATTGTGGATCACCAGGAAGCACTTAGACAATATCGAAATGTGCCACCTTGAGGAAGTGAGGAAAGTAATGAACTGAAAGGTGTACCAAGGTCTGGAGAGATAGCACAGGGTTAAGAACACTGATTTTATCCAGAGTTCAATTCTCAGCAACCACAGCGTGGCTCAAAACTATCTGTAATGGGGATCCAATGCCCTCTCCTGGTGTGTCTGAAAATAGTTGCAATGTACTCACATACATGAAATAAATAAATCTTAAAAAAAAAGTGCATCAAAAAGTGACAAGCTTGTTAGCATGTCATCTCAACATAAAACCGTTAATACTTCAAGAGTGTTTACTAAGTATCAAGTACCTTTCAAAACTTTCACACCTCTTACTTGTCAAGTACCAAAGGAACCAGGAACAAGTCTCCCTTGTAGCCTTTCTCATTTTTCCCCCTACCCTAAACCTCTCCCTTCCTCGAAGGAGCTGGGCTTCCTTTCCTGATCCCTATATAACCTCAGCTGTTTGTGCTATAAGGTCTTTCGCTCTCTCTTGGCTTCTGGCTACCTCTGCTCCTGGGTCTGTCTTGAACCACATGCCCTGTCCTTTTCTCTCTCACTTCCCCTTTTCTCTCCCCTTTCATGGCCTGGTTCAGTCTGCTGGCCATGTTAAACCAGGCCAGACACTTCCAGATGCCAGTATTCTGGTCATACTCACCCTCGTATCTACCATAAACTGGAGCAGTCATGTCCTCATTCATTCATTCATTCATTCACTCATTCACTCATTCATCTGGTGCTGAAAGCATGGGAGGAACATTTATATGAGCTCCTTTCCAAGGGACTCTTCCTCTCTGAATCAAGCTGCTGACTGGACTCTCCTAACTTATCTGTGGATCATTTCTTTCTGCTGGCTTCTGCCACCCACCAATTTTGACTCCAAATTCTAGAGTTTGCATCATCAACTGAGTCTTCACTTCACCTACTCAGTCTTTTGGCATCTCCTCTCCTACTCAGGAAGTGGCCTCTCTCTTGCTTCTAGAGTCTCTATACCTTTCCCCTTCTGAGCACTCACTACATGGGCATCTCAAGCTTACTATGCTCTTGGGGAGGGGGTGTGGACAAGCACTTAGGAAACTCTCTACTTATTAAGACACTCCTTTGCCTCTACTGGAACCCACCCTTTCCCCAAAAACCTCTCCCTCTCCTCCTCTACTGGATAAGGAGCTACTAGAGCTGCCTGCTTCGTCTATTATTACTACAAAAACCATACCAGTGTCTGGGGTGCTCCTCTTGCCCTACTGGGCCCCTATCACTTGGAAATGGAAGCCTCTCCTCTGTGATTTGAGACATTTCTTTTGGGCAAGTCTCTCCAACAGTTTGAGGATGTCCCGATGAAAATTGTTTTCACCATAAGACTGAGACCTCCTGTACTGGCTAGTTTCGTGTGTCAACTTGACACAGGCTGGAGTTATCACAGAGAAAGGAGTTTCAGTTGGGGAAGTGCCTCCATGAGATCCAGCTGTGGGGCATTTTCTCAATTAGTGATCAAGTGGTGAGGGCCCCTTGTGGGTGGTGCCATCCCTGGGCTGGTGCCCTTGGGTTCTATAAGAGAGCAGGCTGAGCAAGCCAGGGGAAGCAAGCCAGTAAGAAACATCCCTCCATGGCCTCTGCATCAGCTCCTGCTTCCTGACCTGCTTGAGTTCCAGTCCTGACTTCCTTTAGTGATGAACTGCAATGTGGAAGTGTAAGATCAATAAACCCTTTCCTCCCCAACTTGCTTTTTTGGTCATGATGTTTGTGCAGGAATAGAAACCCTGACTAAGACACCTCCTTTCTTCCCCTTGTCCTAACCTCCTTCCTGGAGTTTCCTCTCCTCCTCCCTGAGCTACAGTTGTCAGGTTCCTTAAGTCCTTCTGGGCCTGCCACTCTTTCCATACTTCTTCCTCTGAGCTGCATGCTCAGTCTCTTCCTTATGCCTCTAACTTCCTCACTCCCTCCAGGGCCTTTCTCTTTTCCTTCATAGGCTCAGAGATTTCATTAGAGCCTAGCTGTCTTACTGTGAATGATTTGGCCTCAATACAACTCAATCAATGGCCAAAAATTGGCACACTAGATTTTCAAATGCTCCCGAATTGTAACAACTTCTGCCACTGCACAAATGACCCCAAAATCTCTTACAAGTAAATGTTCTCTGGTCTACACTCCCACGTCTCTTTTCTGTGGTTATTCAATGCTCTGCCTCAAGAAATCTGCTAAGGTTATTATGTAAACACTATCTCAGGATTTGGAAGTTCATTGCATGTGGTTTAAAAAAATCTGTAAAATCTGTAACAAAAAGTTAGCCCAAAACTTTTAACAAAGAGCTGATAATTAAAAATCTATACATAGGCAATTCTTAATTTGCTAGAACATGTTATATATAATTTAACCCTTCTTTTGCATGTGTGGGAGGGGCACATGTCTCTTGGATTTAACTCATTTTAAAAGGGATATCTAATAAGAAAATGGATATTTTAAAACAACAGCCATGTAACTTGTCTCTATCTTGGCTGATGATGAAACAAACGTGTCTGGCCACCATCTTTACTAAGGCTAAAGAGTATAAGACATATGACTTTACTAACGTACTGTGTAAAATGATCATATGTATAAAGCAACTAAAGAAACAATTAGGGGACTTCTTAGTGTTAGGGTTCAGGAGTCGCCCCACAAACCACACAAACACTGATATCTATCAGACAGGGATAGTTTATCGAATGCATACCCCAAAACTGATCAATCAGGGACAGATGCCAGATGCTGAATCTATGACCCTGAACATTTTTTCAGGGCAGACTTATAAAGGCTAAAACTGCAAAAACAACAGTGAGCTCATATGCAGGTACTGGAAGGACTGCCCAATAGTTGGCCCTGACTCAAGCTATTTTAGACAACAGTTCATATGGACCATTAATTTGTTGGGTCCTAAGTAAAGCTTATGATTGTGGAATTTCTTAAGATTAACAAATCTCATAACATATAGAACATAACAGGTTATGTGGTCAGAATAACCCTGCTCTGAGTCAAGTTATTTTTCTGCGTCACTTACTGGGAGGCGTGTTACAGCAACAATACGAAATAGCTAACAGGCATGAAACAAAATGGTTACAGCTATGCTACGGGGCATAGTTCAGCCCTGCTCTACACTTAGTTTTGCTGAGAGCTCTGATTATTATCAGGTCTCTAAAATATTTTAGATTAAGGTGGACTTCTATATGATAATAATTACTTAAGGTTATAAGGTATAATCAGGTTAACAAATATTGACTTAGAGATGCATGACTAACCACTTACATCTTTGCTGTATTCAACATCAGACTTCTAGAAAATTTTAGATAAATAACACGTTTAATAAATAATATATTTGATAAATAAGGTTTATAAATTCCTAATACTTTCTCAGATTAACAGTAACTGAATTGAGATTCATTCTGTAATGGTGCCATATAGAAAGGATCAAAAATGTAAGGTTCCCAGTCTCTCTATGAACTGTAAGTATTGTCTAGTAAAATTCCCAGTTTCTCTACGGATTGCATTTAAAGTTTTATTTTGATGCAAAAAGATCTTCAATTAAGTCTTCTACTCAATTTTTTAAGCTTCAAACTTAACAAGGATAAAGCTGTGAAATCCTAATTATACAAAAGCTACGAACTTGTTATAGATAAACAAGTTATTTGCTGCAGGATTTTCCCTGTCCAATCACATTAGGACAGCAAGAGGCCTGTGAAGAGGAAACGGAGGCAGCGCTAAGAGTGGGAGAGACAGAGAGTATCTCAGGGGAGAAGGAGGAAAGAGAATGGAGGCAGATGTGAACCAGTGTGGCTTGAACCAGCCACAGTTATGATATCATAAGGTTAGAAAAAAAGGTGGAAAGCTTTTATCATTATCAATTGGCTCTGTAATTATTGTATTGGCATCTCGTAAATTGTGATTTTATTGATACATAAATCTGGTTAACTATAAGCTTAAAGAGTTTTAATTCTACTGGGTAATTAGGTGTTGTGATGACTGACCATGGGGTGTGGAGGGTGTTGCATGGAATCGAGAGGAAGTGGGGGGACTCCACCAGAGACTGCTGGGTTGAAAGAACCAGATGGGAGTTCTGTGACCTGTGATAGACAGGGCCAGAGAGTTGGCAGGTTGAGAGAAGCAGGAGCACGGAGAGTTGGCAGGTTCATTTTTAACATTTCCAGCAACAGATATTAATAACTTGTTTGATAAATAAGACATGCCAATTAATGCTGTTACCTCACAAATGATCAAATTCTTTAATGTGCTTAAAACTACCTAGTGCAATTCATTCATTTACAGGAACAAGCTTTATTTAGCCTGCTGTATATGTTTTCAAAGGTTAAGCCTAAAGCTAGTAACTCAAAAACAACTAAATTATTTTTAAAATTATGTATATATAATAGATAACAGTAGTCAAACCTTCAGAGATCTGTTGAATATGACATTTAAAATGTTCAATGAAAAAGCTTCCAGTGATATAGATAAAGGACAGTTCCTGGAGGCCATCCTAAGGTTTCCAAAAACGATGGGGCACAGATGACTTCACCTGGATTGTGGTGACACTTACCACTGTGAGGAACTGTCTGATTCCTCATCTGTTCCCAAGACACTGTTAGATTAACTGCTCTCCTCTGCCTTGCCACAGCTGGTCAGTTTTGCAAGGTTCCTTTTCCACATGAATATCTCTCAGACCTCCTGGGTCTAGCAGCTAAAGGCCTATGCCGTTCTGAGCAGCAGCTGAAGATGTAATACTGTCCTATGTGACAGCCAAAGAGACCTATGACTTCTATCTCCCCTGAAGCCACAGAAGCTTGGGGTCACCATGTAGGTAAGGGGTAAGTCTCTCTGTCATTCTAACTGATTCATAGCCGTTTGGATTGCACTGATACTCTATAATGTATCCTTTGCAGATCACTGGTGATATTCACATCTAACTGTAACATCTAACAGCAGCAAGCAAAACAGCTTTCTCCATCACTTCAGATGCCTTCTTAGTTCATTTCTTACGTAAAAATCAGACCTCTCTTTTTCAGGTGCTGCTAGTCTCCTGCTGAGAAAGGTTCCTACAGACAGCTTACCTTGCTGGCCAGCTCTGAAAGAGATGAACTCACAACAATGCAGGTTCCAATATGCGCACGTGCATGCACACACACACACAGACACACACACAGACACATAGACACACTCACAGATACACACACACAGACATACACACACACAGACACACACACAGACACACACACAGAGACACACACACACAGACACACAGATAGGCAGACACACACACACAGAGACACACACACACAGACACACAAACACACACACAGGCACACACATATCTATGTACTTTTTGTTGTTTTTGTTTTTTTACTATTCCTTCATTTAAAGGAACTCACTTTGCCATGAAGACACACAGCAATCAACCATTGAATCTCATCATAGACACTGGCTAGAAAGAAAAGGGTCAAGGCTTATGTGAGCTGTGAAGGCCTGGGAAAGGAAATGCAAGTTTCCTAATGGCCTAAGGGGTAAATGTCTGGCAGTCCCTTCCAGCTTTATTCTATTGTTATACCAAGACTTCAAAAGTTCATGATTTTAAAGTTAATCAGTGGAAGTCTGTTAAGGTATTTACCTAGCCCTGGCAAAACACTACTACTATTATTAACAATCTCAAAACTTTAAATGCCTTTCAATTGTTTTCTTTTTTTCTTTTTTATTAGTTCTTTTCTTTTCTTTTTTTGTCTTTTTTTATTTATTCGATATATTTTTTATTTACATTTCAAATGATTTCCCCTTTTCTGGTTCCCTAAGTATAGACAAAAAGAGCTTCTCTCTGTGCTGAAACCGTCTCTGCCTAGTCTATATATCCAACCCTCCAGACAGAAGAAACATAATGCTTTTAGCCTAAAATCGTTTCTTCAGTAAAAGCTATGACTCAAAAGGCATGAGTCCACTGCTTTTTCTAAATTGTGGATTTCAGTACAGATTACAAACAGTGATAGGGCTAAAATGTCTAACACTTTTATCTTTTGTGTGTGTGAACTTAAAAAAACTTCAAGTAAGCTTCAGGGAGTCTATGACTTGGATACACCTCTCACAGATCAAGCCTGCTCCAGATAAGTACTCCTGTCAATCAATAGCTTAATCTTTCCTGCCTACTGCCAATTGTTAAGGGTCTCTCTCTCTCTCTCTCTCTCTCTCTCTCTCTCTCTCTCTCTGTGTGTGTGTGTGTGTGTGTGTGTGTGTGTATGTGTGTCCTGTTCTTCAGAATCTCCTGCCCAGAAACACGGACTTAGAATTTTTAAATGTGCACCCAAGGTAAACAAACATTTCCCCTTATCTCCTTAGCTCTGCTTTCTTCCCTGGTCTATATCTCTCCTAGCAGATCAACTACTATAGACTGAAAACCACTCTGAGCTATGCCAGCCTGAGATGCTTCTAATGGAATTTCAACCAGCTTGGGCCTCTATATCCCAGATGGCTCCAAGGGGCTGCACTTTCCCAGCCCCAGTCTGCAAAGCTGCCTGCCCTTCCCTAACCCCAGGTAGTCCTGCAACAGAATCTGGGCAGCTAGCAACTAGGGAAATAGATGTCCCCCAGCCTACACTTCTGCATTATTTGGCATTCTTCAACCATCATTCTGGGCCCCCACAAAACCAGCCAAATTTTGGTAGGAAGAAGTTAGAAAAGAGATTACATTGCTCCTTTATCATCAACAAAAACAGCTGCAAATGCCAAGTCCCAAAGAAACCTGGAAGTCTAACTCAGAAGCTGTGGCTTCTGCCAGTGCTTCTCACCCTCCCCTTGCCTTAAACCTGTCCCTCCCAAGGGCTGAGTGGACTTCCTCATCCCTTTCCTCAGCTTCTCATCCCTATATAACTCAGCCATTTTGGATATGGGCTCTCTTGCCCTCTTGCTCTCTTTACTCCTAGCTGACTCTGCTCCTGGAGCTCTCTTGGTCCACTTGCCCCCTCTTCTTCCTCCCTCTTGTTCCCTCTCCCTCTACCTCTCATGTTTCATTCAGTAGTGTGTGTGTGTGTGTGTGTGTGTGTGTGTGTGTGTCTGTGTGTGTGTGTTTTATAATGAATCACCCACTGATGTGTTTATAAAAAGATAAAGAGAGGAGGGGACATGTTTTGTTGATGTGTGGCGAGGTGTGGGGGAAGGGGGTGCCTCAGTGAACCCATACTGAGGCATCCCTTCCCCCTGAGGGACCAGCCACAGGACAGTATAGTATAGAGTTTATTCAGAGCATGGGGAGGGGAGTCAAGAGTTTAGTAGAGGCAAAGAAAAGGAGAGAGAAATAGAGAGAGAGAGAGAGAGAGAGAGAGAGAGAGACAGAGAGAGACAGAGACAGAGACAGAGAGACAGAGAGGCAGAGAGGCAGAGAGACAGAGACAGAGACAGACAGAGAGGTAGAGAGACAGAGAGAGAAACAGAGACAGAGAGAAAGGGAAGGGAAGGAAGATAGGAGAGAAGAGAAGAGAAGAGAAGAGAAGAGAAGAGAAGAGAAGAGAAGAGAAGAGAAGAGAAGAGAAGAGAAGAGAAGAGAAGAGAAGAGAAGAGAAGAGAGAGAAGTAGAGGCCGACTATGAGCACTTGGAGAGAGGGGGAAGGGAATGGGGAGAGAGCAGGAGCAGGAAGGCAAGAGCAAGAACAAGAGAGAAAAGAAAACAAGAGAGAGAGGAGGGGCAAGCATCCCCTTTTATAGTGACTCAGGCATACCTGGCTGTTGACAGATAACTGCAGGGCAGAGCTTAGACAGAATGTTAACATCCATCACTAGAAGAATTTAGAGTCCATATTTTATTAAATTTTGTTTTGTTTTAGAGAAGATCTCACACTGTAGTGCAGGCAGATTTAGAATGTACCATGTATCCCAGGTGGCTTTAAACTTACAGCAAGTAGCCTTCCTGCTCCAGCCTCCCAAGGGCTTGGATATCAAACAGAAGCCTTCATATCAGCTATGAGACTTTATCTTGATGCCCCCCTCATTTACCTGGCTTGGACTGGATCTCTTTTTGTTTCATGCTTAATGGCAGAGGCTCAAGTAGAGGGGGACAATGGAGACCCCTTTACTGAGGGTCTAATTCTCTATTTAGATTATGAAAATATGTGATACACTTGATTTCAATTTGGTTTCTTAGCTATAATTCTGAGCTAATGAAAAAAGAATTCCCTTAAGCATTTTTATTGTAATTGCCTTTCTAGATTGTATGTAGTTTATGAGGGGAAAGATGTTGACTCATTCTAGTAACTCTCGATTTTAATGTACACTGTTGCAAACCCAAGCAGTGACTTTGCAAAGGACCCTAATGTCTGATAAGAGTTCAAAAACCAAAGACTTTCTGATCTTGAATTTGAGTTTCTTTTACTAATAAATTCTATCTAGACTGTTGTAGTGTTCTGTTTCTCTAAAATTAATGTTGAAATCGCTAAAACCTATAAGGACATGACTGCTCCAGGGCGTGGTGAAGAAGGCAGTTTATTATAGATGTGAGGGAGAGTGCAGTTGGTCCAGACTGAACAGGGCTAGCAGTCTGAAGCAGGCCATGAGGTAGGAGTGAGCAAAACAAAGCAGATACAAGAGCAGAGCCCACCAGGAGCTGTGGGGGCAAGAAACCATATAGCCAAAAATGGCTGAGTTTATATAGGAAAGAGAAACTACGGGGGAAAAGAGAAGCCCACTCCCTGGGAGGGAGAGGTTTAGAGTGGGGGCTGGGGTGAAGGTGCTGGGAGGAGCTGCAGATAGAGACTTGTCCCAGGTGTCTTTGAGACCTAAGGAATACAAGTAACCTTATATAGCGTGAGCTGATTATATATTTTATTACAATATATTTGTATATCCACATAACAACAATTTATGGAAAAAGAGGCTGCGAGTTTGAGAGCAAATAGGGATATTTGGAAGGGAGGCTTGGACAGATGGAGGGAAGGGGAAATGATGTAATTATATTATAATCTCTAGAAAGACAATTGTGCTGTAAGGAAAGCATCTCCTCTGGGTTAGACCTGTGCAGGCCTCGTGCATGCTCAGACAGGCTCTGTGAGTGCCCATGTATATCAGTCCTTCTGGGTTCACAAGGCTTTGCTTAGGGTTCTCCTTCCCCTCTGGCCCTTACAGTCTTTCTGCCTTCTCTTCCTCAGGGCTTCCTTAGCCCTCAGAGGAGGGATTTGATGGAGACGTCCCTCTTAAGCACACATATTCCAAGGTGTCTCGTGGTCTGCACACTGTCAAGCTGTGGATCTCTGTATTCATTCCTATCTTTTGCAAGGGGAAGAAGCTTCTCTGATGACAGAAGAGCAAGGCACAGGGGTCTCCCTGACAAGAGTAGACACAAGCCCCCATCTCTAACACAAAAGCTATTTCCAATTGGTAACTGCTCACAAAGGAAAACTTAGTTTTCTCCAATAGTGCATTACTAAACATAAAAACCACACTCAAGTGCAGGCTCATGCCCAGTAGTGGAAGGTCAACACAGTACAAACATAATGGTATTTTTGGAGGATTTTTTGGTCTCATAATGCTTTTTAAAATGTATTATTATTATTATTATTATTATCAGTATTACCATTATTATTATACCTTATAGATCTTTTACATACTATGACTTCAGATTTATTTTTTGTGAGATTTCTGAGTACATGAATGTGTGTCTCTGTGTCTGTATGTGTTTTTGTGTTTCTTATTTTCTATTTGTTTGTTTTTGCCCTATTCTATCTTATCTTTAAATATTTTATCATCATCATCATCATCATAGATACCTGTTGCATCATCACAAAAGAGAGAGTTTCGATTTGGGGGAGTGGGGAGGATTTGGAAGGAATTAGGGGAAGTGAAAATGTAATCAGAGTTTATTATATAAAAAAATCTATTTTCAAAAGAAAAATAAAGAGAAGAAACTCACCTCTAGCTAGATAACGCTGAATTGCAAAAATCTGTACTTCCACAGTGTAGCAAATGAGATCAGAAGGTTCTTAACAGTTTTAAGATGATTCCTAGGTTAGGGCTGATTCAAATGGAAATAAAGACACTGAATAGGTCTGTGCCAAGCTCAATGAGGTGTCTTTGAAGACAAAACACGCATCCCATTCTCTTTGTCCTTCATGGTTCTCATGAAAGGGTCTCAACAGTTCCACTAAGTCCCTGAGATAGAGCACTGAAATTACAGGGCTGGTTTAGGTGGTCGGGAAGCTACAGAAGGTTTAATTGTAGCCAGGTATGATGGTACCTGCTTTTCTTTCTTTCTTTCTTTCTTTCTTTCTTTCTTCCTTCCTTCCTTCCTTCCTTCCTTCCTTCCTTTCAGGTTTACTTATTTATTATTCATTCATTCATTCATTCATTCCTTTCAGGCTTATTTATTTTATGTATATGAGTAAACCATTGCTCTCTTCAGACACACCAGAAGAGGGCATCAGACCCCATTAAAGATGGCTATGAACCACCATGTGCTTACTAGGAATTGAACTCAGGACCTCTAGAAGAGCAGCCAGTGCTCTTAACCACTGAGCCATCTCTCTAGCCCTGGTACCTGTTTTTTTATCTCAGCACCTAAGTGGGAGAGGCAGGCAGAACTCTGAGAGTTCAAGACCACCTTGATCAATACAAAGAGTTATAGGTCAGTCAGCGGTAATAATAAGATCCTGCCTTAAAATAACACACTGAGAAAGTTTGATTACCTACAGATTTCTAAATGCTTACAGTATGCACTTGGTTTCTGTCGAGTTAGAAACTATCTCGGCACCACAGGTGTCCATGGGCCACACTCTGAGGAACACCGTGCCCCAGTTGTATTCTCTGTTGCAGACACACTGATAAAAGGCAGCATAGGGAAGAGAGGGTGTGTTTCAACACTTAGATTCGATCTGTGTTTAAGCAAAGCCAAGAGGAAAGTTCAAGACAGGAGCCTGGAGGCAGGAACAGGAGCAGAGTGTGGGAAAGGCTGAGTACAGTCTCCTACAACCACCTCAACAGGATGCTCCACAGGGTGCGTGACTCTTCTCCATCAATTAGTAATCAAGGAAATGCCCCCCACAGTCTTGCCCACAGGCCAATCTGACCAAGGCAATTTCTCAGTCGAGAGACCCTCTTCCTCGATACGTCTAGGTTTTTGTCAATTTACAAAAATATTAACCAGTACAACTAAGAAGCAGACCTGCTTTTGAATTAAAAGGGCTTTAGATCAAATATATAAGGGATTAGCAGTTTAAAATAAAACTGGTTTTTAATTTCTGTAAACATTAAGAGCCGGGAAGTTGCAGACTCAGCCTGTGGTACCACGTAACGGATGTGCAAGGAGGAATTGCAGAAATCCTTTTTAAAAACAGAGTCAGGAAATGAAAGCGAGAACAGAAGCATTTTCAAACTCTAAGGCGCAGGGAACCTCAAATAAACCCATTCCATAGACCAACTGTGTAATATAGTCTCATTGTCTTACCATGATACAAATACTTATATCTGAATATCATCAAGCCAAAGCAATGGACTTGCCTGATCTAACATTTAATCAAGTGCAGTAACAGGCTTGCTTATTATATGCTCTGGCAAGGACATAATAGAAAAGCAGAACAAAATACAGTATTTTTCCTCAGAATGTATAGCCCCTTTCTCTATTAGCAGATCTGTCAGGGTTTCTTTAGTCTATAATAGCTATTTAAAAATTTAATAGAATTCAGAATCCTGCCAAAATGGTAAAATAGGCCAGCCTGCTAGGTTTGAACATCTTCCTTAGAAAAGCCACCTAGAGAAGAGAATTTGGAAAATAATATTGCAATAATCCTTATGAGAAAGAAAGCTCTCCAGAGCTAACCAGTTGAAGAAAGGTGAAGGGTAGCCTGGAGCAAAACACAAGGAGGGGGGTCAGTGAAAGATTACTCAGGAGATTAGCCATTTATATTCAGCTAGTTCTTGCTTTTTCTACACCCTAACAGTGCCCGAGGGCTGTCTCCTAAATGCCAATCTAGGCAGAAAAGCTCCGACCTTACTGTGTATCCAGAATGAAAATAGGTGAGCTGGGGGCCAGCCCAGCGGGAGGGGGGGGCACTCACTTTACCACCTTTCCCCTGCCAAACCTGAGGATTTGGCAGATCATGGTGTCTCTCCTGCCCACTAAGGCTCTCTTGGCCAGTGAAATGTAAATGTGGAAGAGATAAGTTGCCTATTCTGGAAGAACAAATGGGGAGAGATTAAACCTGTTTTGGTGGTGCCTGGGGGCTGTTCCTTTTCTCGGATCCTAGATCACTTACTGAGGTATCTACCTTAGAAAAACAATCTTTCAGCCTTCTGAGGTTCAAGTGTGAATGTAAAGACTTTCCCCTAGTTAAAGCAGATACAGAATTTATAAAGGAGAATTTATAAAGGGATGTCTCTCAGACTTCTAAACTTTTGAAAATCAGATAAGATTACCACATCTGTTTCCTCTATATTCACCCCAACTGTGCAGTATGCCTGCTCTGTTCATTTCTTTGCCTGGTGTGTCTGTGTGTGTGTGTGTGTGTGTGTGTGTGTGTGTTGCGTTGAGGATGCCACCCACACAGTGAATGGCAGGCTCATGATTTCTCTAGGTACTTACTGCTATGTTTCCAGGAAACAACTCTAAAAAAGTTGACCTTAACTCCAGAACCAATGAACTATGATCATAAAGACTGGGTTACACGGTTCATTACAGCTGTTATGGGTGGGGGATAACAGATAACAAAATTTTTGGATTTATTGTGAGCCTAATAGACAGAGCTACAAAAGGAGCTCAATATTCAACTGAAAATTTAGAAAAATCTGAATAACTCTCCAGGACCAAATATTGTTTTGGCAGACATATTTTTGGCAGAGGTAAATCCAGTCAGTTAAGAAGACAGTGAGGACTTCATTCTTTACTAGCTTAAAAACCTGTTTGGCTTTTAGGTATTTCATCACTTATTTAACCAAAGAGTATGTGTCATCTATACAAGATGGAGATCTGGGGTTGTTTTGTTGTTTTGTTGTTTTGTTAAAAAACAAAAAACAAACAAACAAAAACTATAATTGATCTACATGTCATAGTCCCTATAGGCAAGAATAAGACCACTACCATAATTTTTGAACCAACTTTGAGGGAAACTTGATATTTATTGTGGTATACCCAAGAGCTGGCTAATGACTGCCTTCTAAGTCAGGTGGAGAGCAGCCCTAAATTCATTTCTGGGACCCTTTAAAGGAGGCGTATCACTAGTAGTTTCAAAGCAGGTTTGCAGAAGGAAGACAGAAAAAAAATCTAAACAAACAAACAAACAAACAAAAACCCAACAGCAAAAACCAAGCTATCACCAGTGGTCACTAGGTGATTAGGGAGGGTTTTAGAGATGAGAGAGGGTCTGGCGATTTCAAAAATGAGTCAGGTCCTTGGTTGGGACGGGGCTCCAGGAAATAGACTTAAAACAGAAACTCAGCTTTTACAGTAACTGGAAACTTATTTTTAACAATACAGCATAATGGTTCTGCCTTTCAAAACGGAGTAAGGCAGATTCCTCAGATGGAGCCATCTTTTGTTGGTGCATTGTTTTGTTTGAAGCGAGGTTTCTGTTATGAAATATAATGATGTGGGCAAGGTGCACACGGTAGGCCCATGCTAAGGAGTCCCCCTAAGAAATCAAACAGTGCTACAGGCCCAGTATAAAGAAGGTTTGTTTGGGGTAAGGGGAGGGAGTGACGGCCTGGGGAAGGGATGGGACAGAGCGAGGACAGCAGAGAAGAGGGACAGACCCTGTCCAGCTACCTTCACCTGGAGAAAGCACAGAAGATGGTGTAAGCAGTTGCTAGGTCCCTAGTAAGAGCCGAGTGAATCCCCTGAAAGCCAACAGTTTCTCTGTGGTATAGCTTTGGCTGTCCTGGCCTTCCTTTGAATACCAGGCTGGTCTTGAACTCACAAAGATGGGACTGCTTCTGCCTCCCAAGTCCTGGGATTAAAGGTGTGTGCCACCATGCCAGCCAGCCAGACACATTTAATGACTACTAAGTGAGTGCTATGTAAATTGAATCTTTAGTCTCTAAAATATGAAAATCTCTTCTTCGGAGTTGGAAATAAACTCTTTATCTCCAAATTTCTTTGCTGTATTTGGAGATACTCCATGTCCCTTCCCTTTCCAGTTCCATAGAATGGATACAGAGTACTGAGTCAAGCAGTTCACACTGGTTCACATGTGGTCAGAAGTCTTGACCAATTCAGAGTCTCTAAGATTGATTCTTAGCAGCTCAATATATGATTCTTGGTGAATTATTAATGAAATCTCCGTTTCTTCAAGCAATTACATAATTTAGGACAAATCATTTAATCTTGCTTGTTAGCCAAAAGACTGAAAATCAAAGATTGAACCTACAGGTAAAGTGTAATCAATTCACGACAAATTATCAGTGCCTTATTGCTGTTTAAGATCCATAAACATAAGAATCTAAAATGTTTCTTTTTGTAACCATTCTTATATTTCTTAACATAAGCGGCTGAGTTATTAGAAAACAAGAACGAAAGATTACATTCAAAATCCAATTCCTAAGGAAATTAGGAGACTGGGTAAATCTCTCCTTCTACAAATTTGAATTTTGTTTCTCTGCAATAAGAGTACCAAGTCTTAGGTCATTGGTGTGTATGTCTCCTTCATTAAACATTGATGAAGCCAGTATGCTAATCCATCGCATTGCCTCTGGAAAGAACAAATTACTCAATACTGTGGTCTATTGCTAGAATCCATACAAGTACATATACCAAGTGAAGCTCATTCAGCACAGAGAAGTTCATTCAGGATGTCCTGTGTCTAAGACAGACTCTCCAGCCAGCCCTCTGAGGATTCTTCCTTAACTCCTTGTTATAGTCATTCATTTTATATTACTTAGATAAATTTCCAGCTCAGACCATATGAATGTCAAGAAAGAAAAAGGTATCCAGGTTGCTACAGATATAAGATGGACCAGTGGCTAGAGGGGAGACCTCATGATATAGAAAACTACTGAACTAGACTATTGTGTGGGCAGAAAGATGTACTGGGGATCCAACTGACAAGACCCTCTCTGGATAGGAGGTGTGAAGTTGGACCTGCCACAATGTATCTGCTGTATTGACATATACTTGTGGAGGGACCATTAGTGTTTCTTCGAGAAAGATCTGTTTAATGTAGGTTTAACCAAAGCATTTCATTTTCTTATTGGATGAAAATACATCATAGCATTCCCACGTCATTGCCATGTATATTCCCACAAGGAATTGCTGAGCAAAGAAAGCATAGCACATATTTCATGTCTCGCTGAACTACAATCTTCATGGGAAAGTGCGATAGTAGTAGTTTTGTCTTTTATTAGACAGCATTAATAGTAATGTGTACAACTATATATTGCTATATATGCCTATATATGTATATATGTATATATACCCTTGTTTAACTATGTATTATATATATGCAGGTATATATATTTAAAATGAAACAGAATAACCAAACCAAACAGAATGCTAAGAAGTGAAATGCAAATAAAATACTTGAAGTACTTTAGATTTTGTTATGTCTGTTCCGTGATGGCTAAATACCTAAGATAAAGCAAGCTTTAAAAGCATAAGTGGGCCTCTTCTAGTAGGGACAAAGACCTCTCAGAAGCACAGGGAATGTAAAAGTTTATGCCATTATTGAAACGCAAAACCACTGTCATTAGTCTTTACTTGAGAAAACTGAGTTTCCTTTGGGAGAAGGGAGGGAGGGTATGGAGGACATTTAAAATCTGATCCCTTTGCCCATTTCTAATAAACAAAGTATTCTGAACTCCCTTCTTGGGTTCCATGGTGTGGCAGTGTTAGGGTGTCTAGTGATTTCAAAGAAGGCATTAAAATGCCGTACACTTTCCAAACTGTGTGGAAATGTAAGATGATGTGAGTGGGAGCCCAGGGTGGACCCTGCAGGCAGCCCGAGGAAGCAGATGGAGGGCGGCTGGAGACATTGTCTCACCAGCATCTCGTCCCACTGCTCCTGGGGGAAAGCTTTCAGTAGTTTGCTGTTGGCTTGAAAATCATGGGTTTCTAAATCTATGATTGAATTCAGGACACAAGAATACAGCAGACAAAAAGTAGACAGGAGACACTGAAGGGATAGCTTTCCAGGTAGTGGTTAGAGTTTGAGTAGTACCCATTCAGCTTAGACGCTAAACATTAAAATAAAGAATAGTAGGTCAGAGAAATATGGCTGGGCACACAAAGGCTCTCACAGTCAAGCCTATCGACCTGAGTTCTGGTCCCAGGACCTATGTAGTAGAAGGAGGGAGAAGACTCTGGCAAGCTGCTTCTGATATCCACATGCATGCCTCAACATTAGCTTACATGTGCATGTACACACTCACCCTCACTTATACATACCGTATAAATCAATGTAACTAATTTTATATGGAAAATTAGGAAAAGTTAACAATCACTGCAGAAGGAGCCCCATTGTTTCCTTGTGCTAAGTGTGCTTGTTCAGTGTGTGACTGAAAGTAAAAACAAACAGAAAACAGAAAATCCTGTTCTTACAAGTACAAACACTGGCAAAGTATCCTTATCATTCCAGAAATAAATATTAAATTTCCTTTTCTACTTCATTATTTAACAACTTATGTGAATAGAAATTGTTCTATATAAGTTATTATCAGAGTGACATTTAGAGTATCAACAAAATAAATAGAATGATGGTTTAATTTCTTTCTAACAAAATTTGAAGGAATTCCCTTTGAATGTGAATTTAAAATTATTTTAATGGAGCCTTAAACTTTGAGCTTCAGGGTGCAATATTTTCTGTGACCACCAGGGTGCAGACAAGTGCCTTGAAAGAAAGGCTTGTCAATCATTACTAAATGACAGGAAAAATAAATAGTAGTCATGGGTGACCCAATGTCTCTTTTCATTAGAGATTTTCCTTGACAAAGACTAACATACCCTCACAACAAAAGTCCTGGAGAAATTAGGGATACAATATACATTCATATATGATAATATAAGCAAGCCGATACTCAACGCCAATTTAAGGAGAGAAAGTCAAAGCATTTATACTAAAATCAAGGACAAACTAAGGTTGTCCCCCTCCCTGTACCTATTTACAGTATAGCATCTGAGGTCTTACCTAAATCAATAAAACAACTGAAGGAGATAAAAGGGATACAATTGTAAGAGAACTCAAAATGTCTTTATGTACAGATGGTATGGTAATATACATAAGTGACACTAAAACTTTCACTGGGAGACTCCTATAGCTAATGAATACTACTAGCAAAGAAGCTGGGAACAGAATAACTTACAAAAATAAGTAATGTTACTATATACAAATGAGAAATGAACTGAGAAGGAAATCAAGGAAACAATCCCTTGCGTAATAACCTCAAATGAAAGACTTGTATGATAAAAACTGAAAGACATTGAAGAGGATACCCATGCTCACAAGTCAATAAAATTAAAACTGTAAAAGTGTCCATCCAACCAAAAGCAATTGTCTTAGTCAGGGTTTCTATTCCTGCACAAACATCATGACCAAGAAGCAAGTTGGGGAGGAAAGGGTTTATTCAGCTTACACTTCTGCATTGCTGTTCATCACAAAAGGAAGTCAGGACTGGAACTCAAGCAGGGTTGGAAGCAGGAGCTGATGCAGAGATCATGGAGAGATGTTCCTTACTGGCTTGCTTCCCCTGGCTTGTTCAGCCTGCTCTTTTATAGAACCCAAGAATACCAGCCCAGGGATGGTACCACCACAAGGGGCCCTCCCCCCTTGATCACTAATTGAGAAAATGCCCCACAGTTGGATCTCATGGAGGCACTTCCCCAACTGAAATTCCTTTTTCTGTGATAACTCCAGCCTGTCAAGCTGACACACAAAACCAGCCAGTACAGCAATCTACATTCAATGCAATCCCTATCAAAATTCCAGTATAATTCTTCATAGAACTTGAAAGGACAATTTCAGCTTCATATGAAAATAACAAAAACAACAACAACAAAAACCCAGGATAGCTAATGAAGCAATCCTACTGGAGATTATCACCATCCGGATCCCAAATTGTACTACAGATCTATAGTAACTATAAAATCAGCATTGTGTTGGTACAAAAACAGACAACTCAGTTGATGACACTGAGTTAAAGACCTAGAAATAAGTCCACACACCTATGGTCATCTGATTTTTAATGAAGAATCCAGAAATACATGGACAGCAAAAAGGACAGCATCTTGTCCAACTGGTGCTGGTCAAACTGGATGGCTTCATGTAGTAGAGTGCAATTAGATCCAAACTTATCATCATACTTTACAAAAAACAATTTCAATGTATCAAAGACCTTAACATAAGACCAGAGACATTTATCTGGTTGAAAAGAAAATCAGCATGCAGAATGCGAATTGATCCATCCTTATCTCCTTGTACTAAGCTCAACTCCAAATGGATCAAGGACCTACACATAAAGCCAGACACACTGAAGCTAATAGAAAAGAAACTGGGGAAGACCCTTGAGGACATCGGTACAGGGGGAAAGTTCCTGAACAGAACACCAATAGCTTATGCTCTAAGATCAAGAATTGACAAATGGGACCTCATAAAATTACAAAGTTTCTGTAAGGCAAAGGAAACCATCAAAAGGACAACTCTGCAACCAACAAATTGGGAAAAGATCTTCACCAACCCTACATCAGATAGAGGGCTAATATCCACTATATACAAAGAACTCAAGAAGTTAGACACCAGAAAACCAAATAACCCTATTAAAAAATGGGGTACAGAGCTAAACAAAGAATTTTCACCCAAA
Source organism: Apodemus sylvaticus (assembly GCF_947179515.1). Lineage (NCBI taxonomy): Eukaryota > Metazoa > Chordata > Mammalia > Rodentia > Muridae > Apodemus > Apodemus sylvaticus. The sequence goes on along the minus strand of NC_067491.1, from coordinate 26,934,631 downwards.
GAACTTCGGATGGCTGAGAAGCATCTTAAAAAATGCTCAACTTCATTAGTCATTAGGGAAATGCAAATCCCTGAGATTTCACCTTACACCAGTCAGAATGGCTAAGATTAAAAAGTCAGGAGACAGCAGGTGTTGGCAAGGATGTGGAGAAAGAGGAACACTCCTCCACTGCTGATGGGGTTGCAAATTGGTACAAACACTCTGGAAATCAGTCTGGAGGTTCCTCAGAAAACTGGGCAATGTCACTTCCGGAGGATTGTGCTATACCACTCCTGGACATATACCCAGAGCATTCCCCAGCAGGTAATAAGGATACTTACTCCACTATGTTCATAGCAGCCCTATTTATAATAGCCAGAAGCTGGAAAGAACCCAGGTATCCCTCAACAGAAGAGTGGATGCAAAAAATGTGGTATATCTACACAATGGAGTAATATTCAGCCATTAGAAACAATGAATTCATGAAATTCTTAGACAAATGGATGGAACTAGAGAATATCATACTAAGTGAGGTAACCCAATCTCAAAATATAATGGTATGCACTCACTAATAAGTGGATATTAGCCTAGAAAATTGGATTACCCAAAACATAATCCACACATCAAATGATGTCTAAGAAGAAGGAAGGACTGGCTCCTGGTTCTGGAAAGACTCAGTGCAGCAGTGTAGGGGAATACCGGAACAGGAAACTGGGAAGGGGTGAATGGAAGAACAGGGGGATGGAAGAGGGCTTACAGGACTTTCGGGGAGTGGGGGGCCAGAAAAGAGGAAATCATTTGAAATGTAAATAAAAAATATATCACATAAAAAAAAGAAAATCAGAAATAGCCTTGAACTCATTGGCAGAGGAAAATAATTTCTAAACAAAATACCTTTAGCATAGGTATTTAGATCAATAATAAATGGGACCTCATGAAATAATAAAGATTCTTCACTGCAAAGGACATCATCATTTAGCCAAAGCTGCAGCCTACAGACTGAGAAGACATTTTTCCAGCTACACATCTTACACTGGACTAAATAACCAGCTAACCAGCCAACCGACCAAACAAAAACCTGGTCATCAAGAAGACAAATAACCCAATTAAAAGTGGGGTAGAGATCTCAACGGAACTATCAAAAGATGATACACAAATGGGTGAGAAGCCTAAATGTTCAACATTGCTAGTCATCGGGGAAATGCAAATCAAAACTACTTTGACCTTTCATCTTACCAACATCAGAATGGCCATGATCAGTAACACAAATAATAGCTTAGATTGGCAAGGATGTATAGTAAGGGGAACACACACCCATTGCTAATAGAAGTGTAAACTTGTACAGTTGCTATGGAAACCAGCATGGCAGTTCCCCAGGAAGATGAGAATTAATCTACCTTATAGTCGAGCTTAATCTCTCTTTGACATATACCCAAAGGACATTTCCTCCACCTAGAGAACCACTCACACAAACACGTTTATTGATGCTATTACCTTGGAATCCAGAAATTGTAAACCATCTAGACACCCAAAAATGGATGAATGGATTAAAAAATATGGTACATTGATACAAATGAATATTAGTCATCCATGAAAAAGTAAAAATGAGATTCACAGGTAAATAAATAGAGCTTGAAAAAAATCATCCTGAATGAGGTAACCCAGATTCAGAAAGACAAATATGGTATGGATTCACTCATCTGTTGATGTTATCTGTTAACCTATAATCAGTAAAACCAAATAGATTATGTACAGAGTAAGGGGTAAGAAGGAAAAGATTTCCTTGGAAGATGAATATAGATAGTTCACAGATAGTTATAAATGGATGGGGAGGAGTGCTTTGACCAGAGGGCCAAATTGGGAGTAGGAGGAAAAAGAAGGAAGAGGGAGGCAGACACGGAGGGACAACTATATTGAGAGCCATTTGAGGTGTTGTTTGGAAACCCATTAGAGTAGAAGCCTGTAAATACACAACAAAGGCAATCTAATTGACATTTCCAAATAATGTAGGAAGCAGCTTCTCAAGTGAATGCCTCTTATCACCAAGTAAAGCGTCCAGTACCTGAGATCCCTGATCTTTTAAGTTCAGACTCCATTTTGGAGAACATGCCTAAGTTTAAACTCAGGTAAACTAACAGGCTGGAACCATTAGTTTCTAAGTTGCCCTCAACAAAACTTGAGCCTAACTCCAGTCTCTAAGTTAAATGCCCCAAAAGACCATCATCTCTAGGTTATACCCTCAATAAGACCAGTATCTCCAGGTTATTCCCCCCAACAAACCTGCACTCCCAGGTTACAAGTCCACCCCCTGCCAAATGACCACCAATGCAGGGCGGAGCAGAAGTTAAGTTTATGATATGACTCCCAGCACCAGCCAGTTATGTTAAAGGCCACGATAGCTTTCCAATTAGATGATTGCATACATATTCCCTGCTTGCTACTTAATATAAAGTCTTGTCCCATAGACATTTGGGGCTACCCCAATACCAAAACTCTCCTCCATGACAGTGTGCTGGGAGGTAGGGCAGAGCTAGCTCGAATAGAATAAAGACCCTGCTGTAAGTTGCATCAGATTGGCTCCTGTCTGGTTTTGGCGTGACCACTAACATTTCCCTGGCACCACATACCAAGAATGGGTTAAATTTAATTGAGTTGTTGGTCAGAGGTGATCTCATGGGAATTCCCTCAAATAACCCAGGCTATTTGAAGGTTACTGAATGTATAAAAACCCTCCCCAAGTTTTGATTAGCAGTCTTTCCTCAAAGAATAGTTACTATTTTATAAAGAATTTAGCTGGAAAGCAGATCTTTAGACCTGTCCTTTGGACCCACCTAGTCCCTTTAGCTTTCACACACTCCTTGTGCCCCATTCCCTGTCACATGCTGGCTTCTCCATCCCTTCCTCTCTCCTTCTGTTCCTCTATCCCTTCTTCCATCCCTCCCTCTCTCACCTGTTACAACTGTCATGGAAAATATAATGACTAGTCAGTGGATTCTTTTAGCAGTCTCAGAGCTTTTAGACACACATTTGAGTTTTTATCCATTTTTGAGTTGACTTTTGTTTACAGAAAGCGACAGGTGTCTAGCTTCACAAGGGAGGATTTTAAAGCCACTAGTCCTGGAAGGGGTTCCAGGGTTTTCCATAAACTAGAATATGCTAGAAGATTCTGAAAGTGGAATGAGTTAGGAGCCAGATTCCAGTTTAAAAGGACATTCATTCCTATTGACTATTGTCCTATTAAATGCAGCCTTGTGCAATGAATTGACTTGTTTCTCCAGACAATTTCCTAGTTTGCATTTAACATTATATTGATTGAATAGAATAATATCACATTCACTGGGATTTAAACCTCTTTCTCAGCTAAGGCATTAATGCTTAGGAGTAGATATTAAGCAGACATTCAAATCCTAAAACATCTGAGCTAAATCCCTGCCCCAGACTCAGCATTTTAGACATTTTTATGTGATTTTGGAAATTTTGCCTCTGCATAATAATATAGTTTAAGGCTAGGACTCAAGTTGCAAATGCAAACACAAAATTTTACATTTTACAATCATGAAGATAATAAAAAGAAAGCAGGTGAATACCCATACACTTATTTATTTATTTATTTATTTATTTATTTATTTATTTATTTATTTATAGACAGATGGATATGAGTTTCACTATTGTAGTCTTGGCTGGCCTTGAACTCACAAAGATTTACTTGCCTCCTCTGTGCTGGGATTAAAGGAGTATGCTTCTATATCAGTCCCTTATGAATTTATATTCTAGTGGTAAAATAAATAAGATGTAAAGTAGCATTTAAGTGATGTTAGATGTGCCTAGTGAGAGGAGTAAAAGGACAAGACAGAGATGCAGAAGGTGTAGAGGAGGTAGACATGATCAAGAAGCATGTCTGTGCTCTGAGAAAGTAATATTTCTGTTAAATAAAGGGGCGGGCTGCAGAGGTTGCTCTGTGGTTGAGAACACCAGCTGCCCTTTCAGAAAGCCCAGGTTTGATTCCGGGAACCCACACAACAACTCACAGCCATCTGTAATTGCAGTTCCAGAGGATCCCATGGCCTTTCCCAGCTCCTGTGGGCACCAGGCACATAAATGTCACACAGATGTATATTCAGCCAAAACCAACACGCATCGAAAAATAATACATAAAAAATTAAGAGAAAAACACCAACCTTGTTTTCTAAAGGAAGGAATTATGTAAGATACAATTCAATGTAGAAGTAGATTAAAAACCATGTTTCAGAAAGAAAGAAAAAAAACCCAATTTCAGGCTGCAAGGCCAGAACAGCATAGTATAATTGTAAAACCTCTTACCTATCTAGCAAATTCCAGCTGGTCAACAATAGTAAAGACCTGTAAATACTGAATATTTAATAAATGCTTGCTCCAATGGTCACAAGTTCTCCACTGATAAATATGGCTATTATCCACCAAAAAAAAAAAAAATTACTGTGACTTCCAGAGAAGTGGAGTTTTTATTTTGTTGTATCAACACAAAGCTAAAATGGCATCAATTCTATTTTTGTAGGATTGTTGTATTTTAAGCATCTTAAAAGATAGAAGTTAGGTTTTCTCTACAGCAGCATTATGAGCACATACACTTCTGACTTGAATGGTACACGGAAGTTGGTAAGAGGGCCAGAGAATCCATCAGTTCCTCCTCCACGTTCTGATGGAATGGAGACCCACCATCTATCTCTATCAGAAGAGAAAGAAAGCAGGTGCTTATAATCTATCAAAAATATCAAAAAACTTTCACTACTCTTTGAAGAAAACAATAAACTTCATTATTTCAGCATTCTGGGCTCCAGTATATTCTATGCTACTTAGCAAAGAATATCGTTGAAGGATTTCTTGGCTATCGTAATTCATGGTTGATCTCTCTCTCTGTTCCTTATGACGTCAAGTGAACTCCCATCTGTTGTGTAGTTTCAGAATGAGGCTGTCACAAAAGAGATTCACTGCCCATCAGAGGATAGACCACTGCAGATGCTCACCTCTCTGTCTGTAAATGCACTGCAAATGCTTAGTTGTGCATGTGAAGCCCGTGAGGCCCAGACTGGGCCTCTTACTAAGATAATGAGATGATATAAAAAAATACCTTGTTAACTCATACTGAAACAATTAAATGAAAACCAATGTGGACATGCTAAGGAGAGGGGATGCTGGGACAAGAGCACATGCACATGTCTAAGATGCCCAACCCCAAAGTCATTTATCATTATCTTAGTCTACTCCTCTTTTATTTCATCATCCTCTTTCTCATGACACATATACAAAATTAGAGGTTTTAAGTAGGACCATTTTGCATAAGCCCCAAGACTCTTCGTTTATCTTGGAGCAGCTGGACCTGAATCACTTGATGGTTATACCCAGGGTTACTAGTCCACATGTTTGTCATTTTCTTGATGGCTGCAATTCTCCTTCATTCATTTCAACCATACAGCCTCTTGTTTCATTTCTGTTGCCATTCAGGTTCTATAAAGGATTGGCTTTATTTCTCTGATATTTTTTCTTCTTTCATTGTGCATATCAGTTTGTTCTTAAAACTAGAAATATAGCCTTTCCCTATATTTAGCTATTACCTGCAGAACAATTTGACTGCTTATTTTCGAATTTCTAGATTTTATAATGGATGATAGGTAGATATAATAAATGTTATAAAATATGTAATCCCTGAGCAGGAAAGAGATTGGCCTTGGTAGGGAACAGCATATTGTGCTATGTAAGCCTTCCTCCACTTCCAGGGCATCACCTGCTATGTTTCTAAAAATGAAGCAGTCTGGATGATCCTAATTTTCTTTTCATTTTACAGCTTCATGACTCTAGAGTTCTCTGAATTGGACTGTTCTCAGTTTCTACAAGTTCACCAGCTGGGTCATGAGATCCCCACCCTCTTTTTCCACCGCACATGAGTGGGAAATCATTCTAATTATAATTTTCAAAAGGCAGTCAAGAAAGGATGTCAAGTAACTTAATACTTGGCATATTGTGAATGAGATTTCAAACCAAATATTTTTAGACTCTGTTCTTCTTTGATGTGCTGCTATCTGCAGGCTTCTTCCTGGGCTTCCATTTCAGATGAGACTTACAGTTAATGATATGGCAAGAGTCAAGCAACTCTGTCTTCCCTTTTATGCTAGAAAACATAAATGGAGAAAACAAGTGTCAAGAAACTCATGGGGAAGAATTTGAAGAGTCACATGTTCTTTTATACTTGGCAGGACAGAGAATTTCTGAGACCGCATGATAGGTAAATAATAATAATTGTAATGTGCACATTTCTAGTCCCAACGGGGCTCACAGAATTTAATAGTACAGTTCGTAGTATTCAAAATTGGAACATACATTTCCTGATGTGTTTGAAAGGAAGTTCTTGAATATAGACATATTCATAATATCCATTTTCTTTCCCTTGAATTAGGTAAAAGTCTTAAGTAAGGGATTTTCTTCTTAAAATGGACCAAGAAAGAAACACTAATTACTCAAGAAGTATTAACAATGTGAGCACAAAGCAAACATCTAGGTTAAAGTCATCTAAAATGATGGTCACGGACAGCTGCTCTCAATGAGTCTACAAAGCTCATACATGCACAGACCTTTGAAGAGGCATTTGCCATTCTTTTGTGTAGCATCTTTCCTTTTTCTACCTTTGCTCTAATATCACTATAGCATATCATTAGTATCCTATTTTGATATGAGCTGTGATTTAATTTGTTTCTAATTGAAAATAGATACTTCTCTCATATAATACATCCCAACCACATTTCCCTTCCCTTCCATTGCTCCCAGTTCCCCAGATTCTATCATCCTCTGTCTCCCCTTCAGAAAAGAGTAGGCCTCCAAGAAACAACATCAAAATGTGACAAGAAGATGTAATATGACAAGCCAAAAGTCCTCATATCTAGGCTAAACTAGGCAACCCCAGAGGAGGAAAGGAGTCCCAAGAGCAAGCAAAAGAGTGAGAGATATGTCTGTTCCTACTCTTAGGAGTCACACAAAAAACACCAAGCTAACAGCCATAATTAATATGCAGAAGACCTAGTGCAGGCCCATGCAGAGCCCATGCTTGTAACTTCAATGTATGTGAGCCCATGTGAACCCTGCTTAGTTGTCTCACTGGACCATGTTAACCTCAGTGGACCTACTGCCACATTAATCCTTGTAATTCTTTGAGGGACATTTGGCAACGTTCCTATAATTTGTCCACTAGATGCCAGTAACACCCCTTCAGTTATGACATCCTCAAATTTCTCTATAAATTGTCACATGCCTCTAGGTTGGGAGACATAAGCACTTTCATTGAAATCTAGTAGAAATGTCTGACTGCCCTTTAATAAAATTCCAACTGTGGTTTCATAAAGCGGCAGAAACCCAACATTCAAGGCTCAGTGACTACTGAATTCCCTTGGGAATTTGTTTCCTCCAGCAAAATACATTATGCTCTGTTCACACACATCTGGGAATAGCTTTTCATAAGTTCTCATTTTTGCAAAAACTCAATTACAGTCAAAACTATATTGTATGACATGCTTCTGGGGTATACATTTGTTTACTTGGTTTTTATCTGTCAGCCTTTATATGGATGGTTTTAAAAGTTGAAATTTTGAGGATCACAATTTGGCATGCCATCCATTTTAGGATGGCACCATTTTCAGGCAATAAATCCTATTTTAGCAAAAAAGAATGTTCTGTAAGGGACTGTGCATATATAAGTATCTTGGACTCTAGAGTTCAAATACCAGTAGTTTGATAAGAAACAGTATTTCATCTTGCCACCATAAAGAGGATGACACAATGTATTCCTCTTGTAGAACATTGTTAGGCAGGAAAATACTAGCTTCTTATATTAATCAGCCAGACTTCTCAGACTGAGTCTTTGAATCTCACAACATGTTTAGCTCTGTGTGGATTTCCCCAGAGAATTTTAACTTTAAAATATTATCTCATTCCCAAGCAGAAAGTAATAGATCCTCTTACTGAAATTCCCTTCTTCTTTATATCTTGAAGAACTTCATTCTTGGGAAAATAAGATCCAAATGCCTGGCCTGCGCCACTGCGTGGTATCACTCAGAGGGAGGACCATATCCTTCCTCTACCATTATGGTGTGGTTGCAAAAGTGGTTATGGTCTTGATTATTGTACAAGTTCAGGTTTAGGTTTCATAGGTTCATTATTACTGTTACTCAGAAGCTTGAATTTGTTAATTACAGTGTGTATATGTATGCATGTATATGTACATGCGATATGTATGCCTATGTGTGTATGATATGTGTATATGTATGTACATATTTGGTGCATGTGTGTATGTATGTGTGGGTTACCTATGTCTCTGTGTGTATATGTATATGTATTGTATGTATTATGTATGTATGTGTAGTTTGTGCCATGTATAACCTTATATTTTTTCTAGCTGGCCTCTTTGTGCCTTGAAATATTGACTCTGAGACTTCTTGTGTATTAATAAATGCCGAGGACAATAGTTTGGGCCTGTTTCCAGAATAACTCATAATATCCCATATATTCTATTCTATGAATGCCACATGGTTGGTTACCTCTCCTCAGCTTCAGTCAACTGTCTACATCAGAGTTCTGGGCCATAGTTTCCTCCAAGCCTGACTCTTTCACAGAATCCACTCTTCCTACCAGAACTCTCACCTCTTGTTTCCTACCTCAGCTAATAGGCCATCAGTTTTTTTATTGACAGGTTAAGCATCCATACAGTGCATAGGATATTCCTGGTACATGCACATGTATATATGTGTATGTGCGTATATATGTGTTTGTAGATATGTGTGCATAGGTATGTGTTGTATATATCTGTACATATGTATGCACGTATGTGTGCACGGTGTGTGTATATGTGTGTAACTCTGTGTGCATCTGCATGTATGTGTGTGTGTGTCTATATTCATGTGTGTAGAGAAATTTTAATCCAGCAACAAAGCTACTCTAGCAAGGGATCATATCCAAAGACCTTCTAGGTCTATTTGATCTGGCTGGAATGCAGACATTCCTTTAAGGTAAAGTTTTTCTGGGGTTTGATTCCTCAGTGTAGGAGGATGCCAGGGTGGGAAGGTCGGGGTGGGTGTTAGGGGGAGCACCCTTATAGAATCAGGGGGAGGAGGGAGAGGATAAGGGGGTTGCCAAAGGAGAGACCTGGAAAGAGGATAACATTTGATATGTAAATACAGAAAATATCCCATAAAAGAAAGAAAGCAAGGAAGGAAGAAGAAAAGAAAGAACAAAAGAAAGAAACAAAGAAGCAAAGAAAGAAATACAGAAAGAGACAAAAAAAGAAAGAAAGAAAGAAACAAACAAACAAACAAACAAACAAATGGAATGAAGCAGCCCTGTTTGAAAGTAACATCTAATTGAGGGACAAACTGATGAATCACAAATAAATCTGACAGAATGAGTCAGAGATAGGATACCCAACTCATGAGAACAGCACATGAAAGAGAAGCTATTCAAAAGCAGTGCAGGGAGAGTCAGTGAATTGTGGGTCAGTGCAGTGAGTGCAATACAGTTTGTGGAGGTCAGACACAGTTTCAACTAAGACACTTTTATAAACAGGTTGTAGGTAAAGGCAGAGGCACCAGAGAATGAGAAGGAGCCAGAAGATTGAAACACATTGCCAGAACCAGTTTGAGGCCAAGCAGAGCAAGTCAGTCAGAAGCCAAGTGAAGCCAATTTGAATCAAGTCAGCTTGAAGTGCAGTTTAAAGCCAGAACAGTTGAGTTGAACCAGCCAGCTAAAATTCATAAAGAACTAGAAAGGGCTCATCAGTAAGCCTCCAAGATGACTATTACACCTGGCAAATAAAGACATGTAAATGTTACATGTCTGGTGTAAGTGTATTCATAATGTATGTGTGTATCTATGTGTGAGTATGCATGGTGTATGTGTTTATATGTGTGTGTGCCTGTGTTGTGGGTATGTGTGTGTATAATTGAACACACATGTGTATGTGTACATGGTAAATTTATGCATATATGTGTATATGCATGTATATGCATATGTGTTTGTGTGTATATGTCAGTGTAGCTCTATGTGTATATATGTATTTGCATGTATGTGTATTATCTGTGTATATGTGTGTATGAATGTGTGTCTCTGTGTGTATATATATGTGTGTGTATATGAGAGAGACTCTATGTGTATGTATGTCTATAAGTATGTGTGTATGTATGTGTGTGAATGCCTGGGTGAATGTGTATATGTATGAGTATATATGTGTGCGCACATGTATAATATAAAGAAGACAGACTGTTTTTTATCTAGAGGTAAAAGAAAAAAACAAATGAAAACAAAAAATTTTGAACAAAATTTTGCAAAAATTTTAATGATTAAGAAAAAAGTGCTGTTCTTGAAAAGTATCTGTCTTAGACTCAGTATTCATAAGACAATCAAAAAGCACTTTACCACAGTAGGTTTGGGCAATGTCTTAGCTAGGATTTCCATGCTGTAAAGAGATACTATGACCAAGGCAACTCTTATAAAGGACAATATTTAATTAGGGCTGGCTTATAGGTTCAGAGGTTCAGTAAATTATCATCAAGGCACAAAGCATGGCTGCATCCAGGCAGACATGGCCCTGGAGGAGCTGAGAGTTTTACATCTCTATCCAAAGGAAGCCAGGAGCAGACTGACTCTTCTGCAGTGGGCAGACCTTCTAAGCCCACTACCACAGTGACACACTTCCTCCCACAAGGCCACACCTTCTAAAGGTACCACCTCCTGTGGGCCAAGCATATTCAAACTATCAAAGGCAATATATCAGAAAGGAGCAAAGAAATAACAAAAACAGAAGAAAATAAGTAATTAAAGTTGATGAAGCTGAAAGGTATTTCGTTTTCAAATCATAGAAGAAACCTTAAATATGAAATGAAAATTATTTATAATTTTCAGAACACACTGTCTGGGTGTGAAACAAGCAGATCCAGCGCTGCCAGTCTCCTTTCTTTTTAAGTTGACATATAACATAGAGGAATTGCATCATACAAGATGTCTAGAGTTTAATGATCTCTAATAGAGAAAAAGAACAAAGAAGGAGATAAAATGACTCTTCAACAAAGGGAAGACATTACTGCCCTCTCAGTTACAGGTCAAGTAGAATGTGTGCAAAGTCAAGGTGAGCTTCCTTGGAAAACATCTTGAAGCACGGAACAGCTAGAGATAACTTTTCAGATGGAAGAATCAATAGGAGACAAAGAAAGCAGGACAATGAGTAAAAAGTTATATGAAAAGCCTCAAGATTCTCTTGGTGAATTGTTGATGTGAAAGTGGTTGATATCAGGGATACACATAAACATGAGGTAGACCTTAAAGAGGTCATGCTCTAGGGAGAGTTGGCATGGATGGGGACAGGGAAAGTTAGAGTTATTGTGATACAAAGGCACAGGCCCACCTGATCTATGTGTGTTCCTGAGAGAAAACTATCTACCTCCTGCCTGTAATTATCTGACTTAGGGAAATAGAGATATGCAAAACTCTATGGGTGTCACAACCTTGTAGAGGTATTCCAAACCTCCCACTTAGATGTGAGGTAAAAAACAAGATCTAGAGGAATAAACTTTGAGCCAGGAAAGACAAAAATAATAAGCACTCCGATCCATCAAGACCTCCAGAACTCTACCTGTATCAGTAGAAGAGGGAACAATTTCAGAATCAACTAAAACGTTACCTCTGAACTGAGGCTTTCCCAAAGAAGCAGAGAAACATCAAAGAGAAATTAGAATATAGCAAACAGGAAGCCAGAACACCCTGGGTAATGGAAGTCTTCGGGATGATGATAGTTTAGGGCATGGCGTAGGTATTGGTTTTTTATTATAGGGAAACTCCATCGCAATTTTCAATATTCCAATTGCAGGATAAATCAGTTGACCAAGCTGAGTATTCAGCTAGATAAATGCAGGTAAAGTGAAAATTTCCTTAGCAAACTAACTTCCAGAAGCCTGCAAAAATAATAGACTCATGCCAATGACAGAAGCTGTTATGTTTGTGCCTATGAGAAAATAGCAACATTCCCAATTGGTGCAGAAGTACAGTGTGAAGTGAATTTTTTGGGGGGTGGGGGATTGGATCAAAGGAGCTTGAATCTGCTGAATAGCAAATAATGAAGCCAGTTGAGCGGGGATTCTATATCACAAACATGGAACATTACAAGGAAATAGCAATAGTATATAGCGAGACAGGAAGATTATTCCAGTGAGAAAGAACTATCTCTAATATCTCTAAGACTAAAAGGCTTAGGACAGACGTCACATAGGAGAAGGCAATTAAGGATGGAATGGGGTGATAGTCATGGATGAAGCCAGAGAGCACATCTTTTATATTAACTGCTAAATCCACAGTCAATGTTAAGTATATATTTGAAGAGAGCATGAAACCAAACAAATAGGAAGAGGAATTGTACATGTATGAGCTCTATTAGTTTTTAATATGATCTGGCCAGCCACCCAATAATTAAGGGAGTATCCTGTGGATCTAGCACAATTACTTGGCGATTACCTCTAAGACTATATTTCATTTTTATATATATTTTATTTATTTACATTTCAAGTGTTATACCATTTCCAGATTTCTTCCCCCCCCCTTCAGAAGCCCCCTATCCAATCTCCCCTTCCTACTTCTAAGAGGGTGTGCCCCCACCCACCCACCCACTCCTGCCTCCCCTCCCTGGCATTCCCCTACACTGGGGCATCAAGCCTTCACAGGATCAAAGACCTCTCCTTCCATTGATGCCCGACAAGGCCATCCTCTGCTACATATATGGCTGGAGCCATGGGTCCCTCCATGTGTACTCCTTGGTTGGTAGTTTAGACCCTGGGAGCTCTGGTTGGTTGATTTTGTTGTTCTTCCTATAGGGTTGCAAACCCCTTCAGTTCCTTCAATCCTTTCTCTAACTCCTCCATTGTGGACCCCATAATCAGTTCAATGGTTGACTGTAAGCATCTACCTCTGTATATATCAGGCTCTAGCTAAGTCTATACTTTTATTTTATTCGTATATATTCTTTATTTACATTTCAAATGATTTCCCCTTTCAAAGATCCCCCCTCCCCAAAAGTCCCATAAGCCCTCTTCACTCCCCCTGTTCCCCAATCAACACCTTCCCGCTTCCCTGTCCTGGTAATCCCCTACACTGCTGCCTTTCCTGGACCAGGGGCCTCTCATTCCTTCTTCTTGGGCATCATTTGACATGTGAATTGTGTCTTGGGTATTCAAAGCTTCTGGGCTAATATCTGCTTATCAGTGAGTGCATACCATGTGTGTTCTTTTGTGATTGGGTCACCTCAGTCAGGATGACATTCTCCAGTTCCACCCATTTGCCTAAGAATTTCATGAATTCATTGTTTTTAATTGCTGAGTAGTATTCAATAGTGTAAATATACCACATTTTCTGTATCTATTCCTCCATTGAGGGACATCTGGGTTCTTTCCAGCTTCTGGCTATTATAAATAGGGCTGCTATGAACATAGAGGAGCATGTGTCCTTATTACATGCTGGGGAATCCTCTGGGTATATGCCTAGGAGTGGTATAGTAGGGTCCTCCAGTAGTATTATGCCCAGTTTTCTGAGGAATTGCCAGACTGATTTCCAGAGTGGTTGTACCAGCTTACAATCCCACCAGCAGTGGAGGAGTGTCCTCCTTTCTCCACATCCTCGCCAGCACCTATTTTCTCTTGAGGTTTTGATCTTAGCCATTCTGACTGGTTTGAGGTGAAATGTCAGGGTTGTTTTGATTTGCATTTCCCTGCTGACTAAGGAGGTTGAACATTTCTTTAGGTATTTCTCGGGTGAAAATTCTTTGTTTAGCTCTGTATCCCATTTTTAATAGGGTTATTTGGCTCTCTGAAGTCTACCTTCTTGAGTTCTTTGTATATCTTGGATATTAGTCCTCTAAGTCTATAGTTCTAACACTAGAGTGTCTACTTCCCAGTTGCATTACCTAACTTGCTGTTTGAATCTTAAACCGGGTTGCTTTTGCTCCAGCAGTCTCTTCTACTTTGACATTTTACTTGGGCACATGCTCCTGGTCCATCACATCAAATGGAAATATCCTATTCTCTCTATTTTCCTCCTTCTTCATTCTCCTTCCTCCTCCTTGTGTTCCCTACCTGAGATGCCCCATCCAGTAACCCAAACCCTACTTCCTTCTAATACTCCCCAGTAATTGGCTGTGGCCAGTGTTATTTAACCAATAGTTTTAAGCAAGCAAGGGTTTTACACACACACACACACACACACACACACACACACACACACACACACACACACACAAAGGCTGGTGTACATGGGAATTCACTCCTCTTGGGGCAGCCAGATCTTGGAGTACAGAATTTAGCTTTTCAATACATACCAGCACCAGACCAACCCCCAACAGATTTGATGATGGACATATTTAATGCTAGGAAAGTCAGCAACTTGTAACATTTGTAGTAAGATTGACTAATCTAGCCTAAGGAAGAAAGGGATATATACTACTGAAAGAGACAATAACTATTTATTCATGCATGTGCCTCAATATTTTAGTATGGTAGCAGTTTAACTTGCTGAATTCTGCAGGTTGGATAGGATTTTCTGTTGGCTCATGTATGCCCTGTGTGGAGACTGTTTTCAGCTATTCGCTTGCTAGGGTTCAGCTGGGCTGCTGAAGCCGCAGCTTTCTCTTTATAGTCTTACATTTTCAACAAACCCTGATAAATATCTTTCCAGCACGATAGCCTCAGGGGTTCCAAGCAGTAAACATGACAAGTGTTAGACCGTCGAATCGCAGATACAGAAACTCACAGCACATTGTCTTGATCAATGCAAACCGCAGTAAATTCTGATACTTCATGAGGAGCAAAGACTGATCACACAAATCTGAATGAAGACCCATCTGTAAGGCCTCTGATCACTTTCGTTGTATGGTTCTACAAATTCTATCTCTGATCATCATGAGACAGATTGGGTTATTTTTTCTTTCCTGGATAAGTTTTGCTTTTTTTCTGTTGAATTAATGATAGTTTTATTTTCTTGGGTGAGATCTAATTCACCCTTAACTCTCCCATGTTTTATTCATCTCTGTGATTACATTTAGAAACAAGTACTCTTCAGCTCATCATCCTGAATTGGTAGCAATTTCTGTCTGGGTCAATCCCTGGTAGGATTGAATACCCACAGCCTTTTCCTGTGACTGATGTCCTTTATCACAATTCTTACATTTTGTTCTTTGTAGACATTTCTCGGAAGTAAATACATCCTCTGGTAATGGAAGGTAATATTTTTTTTAAATCATGTAGAACATTAAACATTGGTCTCACTCTACTCTTATGTGCCACAGACAGACCCAATTGGATCTCCTCCCATGGGAGAAAAAGGGTCCCGGTACTTAGGTAAGTAAGGAGTTGGAGAGTGACAGACAGACACAATATACCAAAAAGTGGTTTGATTCTGCTGCGATTTTACTTCTGTAAACATTTCAGATATATACATATGATTTTAGGAACTACATTTTGATTTCATGTCAGGTTACATCAGGTGATGATCAGGTGGGGGATTATATGTTTACAACTTTACTCAAAACTAAAATGGACGTTCTCAAAGAACCAGCTCCTGGTTTTGTTGATTCTTTGTATGGTTCTCTTTGTTTCCACTTGATTGATTTCAGCCCTGAGTTTGATGATTTCCTGTCTTCTACTCCTCCTGGGTGAATTAGCTTCTTCTTGTTCCAGAGCTTTCAGATGTGTCACTAAGCTGCTAGTGTCTGGTCTCTCCAGTTTCTTTTTGGGGACACTCAGGGCTATGAGTTTTCTTCTTAGCACTGCTTTCATTGTGTCCCATAGATTTGTGTATGTTGTGCCTTCATTTTCATTAAATTCTAAAAAGTCTAAAAGTTGATTTTTTTCTTTATTTCTTCTTTGGCCAAAGTATCATTGAGTAGAGTATTGTTCAGCCTCCATGTCTACGTGGGCTTTCTATTGTTTTTGTTGCTATTGAAGCAGCAAAACACTTGCTTCACTATTACTCCATAGTGATCTTATAGGAGGCATGGGATTAGTTCGATCTTATATTTGTTGAGGTCTGTCTTGTGACCAATTATATGGTCGATTTTGGAGAAGGTACCATGAGGTGCTGAGAAAAAGGTATATTCTTTTGCTTTATGATGAAATGTTCTATAAATATCTGTTAAGTCAATTTGGTCCAAAGCTTCAATTAGTTTCACTGTATATCTGTTTAGTTTCTGTTTTCCTGATTGGTCCATTGAGGAGAGTGGAGTGTTGAAGTCACCCACAACTATTGTGTTAAGTGAAATGTGTGCTTTGAGATATAGTAAAGTTTCTTTTATGAGTGAGGGTGCCCTTCCATTTGGACCTTAGATGTTCAGACTTGAGAGTTCTTCTTGGTGGATTTTTCCTTTGACCAGTAATAAGTGTCCTTCTGTGTCTCTTTTGATGACTTTAGGTTGAAAGTCACTTTTATCTGATATTAGAATGGCTACTCCGACTTGTTTCCTGAGACCATTTACTTGTAAAATTGTCTTCCAGCCTTTTACTCTAAGGTAGAGTTTGTCTTTGACACTGAGGTGTGTTTCCTGTATGCAGCAAAATGTAGGGTCCTGTTTCCATATCCAGTCTGTTAGTCTATGTCTTTTTATTGGGGAATTGAGTTCATTCATGTTAAAAGATATTAAGGAATAGTGATTGTTAATTCCTGTCATTTTTGATGTTATTTTATATTTGAGTGGTTATCTTCTTTTGGGTTTGATGAAAGAAGGTTACTATCTTGCTTTTTCTAGGGTGTAGTTTCCCTCCTTGTATTGGGGTTTTCCACCTATTCTCCTTTGTAGGGCTGGGTTTGTGGAAAGATATTGTGTAAACTTGGTTTTGTTATGGAATATTAAAATCAACAAGATAGATAAACCCTTAGCCAGACTAACCAAAGGGCACAGAGTGAGTATCCAAATTAACAAAATTAGAAATGAAAAGGGAGAAATAACAGAAACTGAGGAAATTCAAAAAAACCATCAGATTGTACTGCAAAAGCCTACTCCACACAACTGGAGAACCTGGAGGAAAGGGACAATTTCCTAGACAGATAGCAAATACCAAAATTAAATCAGGATCAAATAGATCATCTAAACAATCCCATAACCCCTAAAGAAATAGAAGGAGTCATAGAAAGTCTTCCAAACAAAAAAAGCACAAAGATGGTTTTAGTGCAGAATTCTATCAGACCTTCAAAGAAGACCTAACACCAATACTCTTCAAACTATTCCACCAAATAGAAACAGAAGGAACACTACCCAACTCATTCTACGAAGCCACAGTTACACTGATACCAAAACCACACAAAGATCCAACAAAGAAAGAGAACTTCAGACTAATTTCCCTTATGAACATCGATGCAAAAATATTAAATAAAATTTTTGCCAACCAAATCCAAGAGCACATCAAAACGATCATTCACCATGATCAAGTAGGCTTCATCCCAGGGATGCAGGGATGTTTCAATATAAGGAAATCCATCAATGCAATCCACTACATAAACCAACTCAAGGGGAAAAAAACCCACATGGTCAATTCATTAGATGCTGAAAAAGCATTTGACAAAATTCAGCACCCTTTCATTCTAAAAGTCTTGGAAAGAACATGAATTCAAGGCCCATACCTAAACATAATAAAAGCAATATACAGCAAACTGGTAGCCAACATCAAACTAAATGGAGAGAAACTTGAAGCAATCCCACTAAAATCAGGGACTAGACAAGGCTACCCTCTCCATATCTTTTCAATATAGTACTTGAGGTACTAGTTAGAACAATTAGACAACATAAGGAGGTCAAGGGGATACAAATTGGAAAGGAAAAAGTCAAACTATCACTATTTGCAAATGATATTATTCTATACTTAAGTGACCCAAAAAAACTCCCCCAGAGAACTCCTACAGCTGATAAACAACTTCAGCAAAGTGTCTGGCTACAAAATCAACGCAAGCAAATCAGTAGCCTTTATATATTCCAAGGATAAGCAGACTGAGAAAGAAATTAGGGAAATGACACCCTTCACAATAGCCACAAACAATATAAAGTATCTTGGTGTGACTCTAACCAAACAAGTGAAAGATATATATGACAAGAACTTCAGGTCTCTGTAGAAGGAAATTGAAGAAAACCTCAGAAAAATGGAAAAATTTTTTCCATGCTCATGGATTGGCAGGATTAATGTAGTTAAAATGGCCATCTTGCCAAAAACAACCTACAGATTCAATGCAATCCCCATCAAAATCCCAACACAGTTCTTCATAGACTTAGAAAGAACAATTCTCAAATTCATATTTATCTGGAATAACAAAAAAAACAGGATAGCTGAAACTATTCTCAACAGTTAAAGAACATCTGGGGGAATCAGTATCCCAGACCTCAAGCAATACTACAGAGCAATAGTGTTAAAAAAAAAAAAACTGCATGGTATTGGTACAGTGACAGGCAGGTAGATCAATGGAATAGGATTGAAGACCCAGAAACGAACCCACATACCTATGGTCACTTGATCTTTGACAGAGGAGCTGAAAACATCCTTTTCAAAAAAATGGTGCTGGTTCAATTGGAGGTCTGCATGCAGAAGAATGCGAATTGATCCATTCTTATCTCCTTGTCCTAAGCTCAACTCCACGTGAATCCAGGACCTTCACATAAAACCTGACACACTGAAACTAATAGAAAAGAAACTGGGGAAACCCTTGAGGACATGGGCATAGGGGGAAAGTTCCTGAACAGAACACCAATAGCTTATACTCTAAGATCAAGAATTGACAAATGGGACCCGATAAAATTACAAAGTTTCTGTAAGGCAAAGGACACCGTCAAAAGGACATAGCAACAACCAAGAAATTGGGAAAAGATCTTCACCAGCCCTACATCTGACTAATAATTGTCTAATATCCAATATATGCAAAGAACTCAAGAAGTTAGACCCCAGAAAACCAAATAACCCTATTAAAAACAGGGTACAGAGCTAAACAAAGAATTTTCACCTGAAGAACTTTGGATGGCTGAGAAGTGGGACTTTCTGGGAGTCGGGAAGCCAGAAAAGGGGAAATCATTTGAAATGTAAATAAAAAATATATTGAATAAAAAATGAAATGTTCAACTTCATTAGTCATTAGGGAAATGCAAGTCAAAACATCCCTGAGATTTCACCTCACACCAGTCAGAATGGCTAAGATTGAAAACTCAGGAGACAGCAGGTGTTGGCAAGGATGTGGAGAAAGAGAAACATTCCTTCACTGCTGGTGAGATTGCAAGATGGTACAACCACTCTGGAAATCAGTCTGGAGGTTCCTCAGAAAACTGGGCATGACATTTCTTGAGGACCCCGCTGTACCACTCCTGGGCATATACCCAGAGGATTCTCCAGCATGTAATAAGGATACATGCTCCACTATGTTCATAGCAGCCCTATTTATAATAACCAGAAGCTGGAAAGAATACAGATGCCCCTCAATGGAGGAATGGATACAAAAAATGTGGCATATATACACAATGGAGTACTATTCAGCCATTAGAACCAATGAATTCATAAAATTTTTAGACAAATGGATGGAGCTGGAGATCATCATCCTAAGTGAGGTAACCCAGTCTCAAAAAACACTGATGGTATGCACTCACTGTTAAACAGATATTAGCCTAGAAGCTTGGAATACCCAAGACACAATCCACATATCAAATGATGTCCAAGAAGAAGGAAGGAGTGGCTCCTGATTCTGGAAAGGCTCAGTGCAGCAGTGTAGGGGAATATCAGAACAGGGAAGTGGGAAGGGGTGGATGGGGGAACAGGGGACAAGAAGAGGGCTTAAGGGACTTTCGGGGAGGGGGTATCAGGGAAAGGGGAAATCATTTGAAATGTAAATAACGAATATATCAGAAAAAAATTAAAAAGGACAGAGCAGGAAATGTTTTTGGGGAATCTTTTTGTATCCAGACAGTGGTTAATCAACCCAAACGTGAGGTCAGTCTATTCTTAGAATTCTGCCAAGCTATAGTCTGTGCAAATTTGCTATAGCTAGTAAATTTTATTAATATTTTATGGCCAGTCAGACCAATTTGGAATTGTTGTCCTGAGCCTTTGTGGAGTTTCCCTATTTACTGGAAGAGCCCACCAACACCCTCTGAGTAAATAATGCTTCCTACCATGTATTATAGTTGTTGGAATTTCCAGATCATTCTCCTTAACTTCTTTTTTTTTGTCTGTATATATTTTTTTATTAGATATATTTTTTATTTACATTTCAAATGATTTCCCTTTTCTAGCTCCCCACTCCCCGAAAGTCCCGTAAGGCCCCTTCTCTCCTCCTGTCCTCCCACCCACCCCGTCCCACTTCCCCGTTCTGGTTTTGCCAAATACTGCTTCACTGAGTCTTTCGAGAACAAGGGGCCATTCTTTCTTTCTTCTTGTACCTCATTTGATGTGTAGATTATGTTTTGGGTATTCCAGTTTTCTAGGTTAATAACCACTTATTAGTGAGTGCATACCATGATTTACCTTTTGAGTCAGGGTTACCTCACTTAGTATGATGTTCTCTAGCTCCATCCATTTGCCTAAGAATTTCATGATTCATTGTTTCTAATGGCTGAATAGTACTCCATTGTGTAGATATACCACATTTTTTTGCATCCACTCTTCTGTTGAGGGATACCTGGGTTCTTTCCAGCATCTGGCAATTATAAATAGGGCTGCTATGAACATAGTAGAGCATGTATCCTTATTACATGGTGGGGAATCCTCTGGGTATATGCCCAGGAGTGGTATAGCAGGATCTTCTGGAAGTGAGGTGCCCAGTTTTCAGAGGAACCGCCAGACTGATTTCCAAAGTGGTTGTACCAATTTGCAACCCAACCAGCAGTGAGGAGTGTTCCTCTTTCTCCACACCCTCTCCAACACCTGCTGTCCCCTGAATTTTTAATCTTAGCCATTCTGACTGGTGTAAGGTGAAATCTCAGGGTTGTTTTGATTTGCATTTCCCTAATGACTAATGAAGTTGAGCATTTTTTAAGATGCTTCTCCTCCATCCGAAGTTCTTCAGGTGAGAATTCTTTGTTTAACTCTGTACCCCATTTTTTAATAGGGTTGTTTGGTTTTCTGGAGTCTAACTTCTTGAGTTCTTTATATATATTGGATATTAGCCCTCTATCTGATGTAGGATTGGTGAAGATCTTTTCCCAATTTGTTGGTTGCCGATTTGTCCTCTTGATGGTGTCCTTTGCCTTACAGAAACTTTGTAATTTTATGAGGTCCCATTTGTCTAACTTCTTGAGTTCTTTATATATATTGGATATTAGCCCTCTATCTGATGTAGGATTGGTGAAGATCTTTTCCCAATTTGTTGGATGCCGATTTGTCCTCTTGATGGTGTACTTTGCCTTACAGAAACTTTGTAATTTTATGAGGTCCCATTTGTCAATTCTTGCTCTTAGAGCATACGCTATTGGTGTTCTGTTCAGAAATTTTCTCCCTGGACCGATGTTCTCAAGGGTCTTCCCCAGTTTCTTTTTTAATAGCTTCAGAGTGTCTGGCTTTATGTGGAGGTCCTTGATCCATTTGGATTTGAGCTTAGTACAAGGAGACAAGGATGGATCATGAACCAGCACCATTTGTTGAAAAGGCTATCTTTTTTCCATTGGATGTTTTCAGCCTCTTTGTCGAGGATCAAGTGGCCATAGGTGTGTGGGTTCATTTCTGGATCTTCAATCCTGTTCCATTGATCTGCCTGCCTGTCACTGTACCAATACCATGCAGTTTTTAACACTATTGCTCTGTAGTATTGCTTGAGGTCAGGGATACTGATTCCCCCAGACTTTCTTTTGTTGCTGAGAATAGTTTTAGCTATCCTGGGTTTTTTGTTATTCCAGATGAATTTGATAATTGTTCTTTCTAACTCTCTGAAGAACTGAGTTGGGATTTCGATGGGTATTGCATTGAATCTGTATATTGCTTTTGGCAAAATGGCCATTTTAACTATATTGATTCTACCGATCCATGAGCATGGGGGGTTTTCCCATTTTTTGAGGTCTTCTTCCATTTCCTTCTTCAGAGTCTTGAAGTTCTTGTCATACAGATCTTTCACATGTTTGGTAAGAGTCACCCCAAGATACTTTATACTGTTTGTGGCTATTGTGAAGGGGGTCATTTCCCTAATTTCTTTCTCAGCCTGCTTATCCTTTGAGTATAGGAAGGCCACTGATTTACTTGAGTTGATTTTATAACCTGCCACTTTGCTGAAGTTGTTTATCAGCTGTAGGAGCTCTCTAGTGGAGTTTTTTGGGGTCACTTAGGTAGACTATCATGTCATCTGCAAATAATGATAGTTTGACTTCTTCCTTTCCAATTTGTATCCCTTTGACCTCCTTATGTTGTCGAATTGCCCGAGCTAGTACCTCAAGTACAATATTGAAAAGATAAGGAGAAAGGGGGCAGCCCTGTCTAGTCCCTGATTTTAGTGGGATTGCTTCAAGTTTCTCTTCATTTAGTTTGATGCTGGCTACCGGTTTGCTGTATAGTGCTTTTACTATGTTTAGGTATGGGCCTTGAATTCCTGTTCTTTCCAAGACTTTGAGCATGAAACGATTCTGAATTTTGTCAAATGCTTTTTCAGCATCCAATGAAATGACCATGTGGTTTTTTTCTTTGAGTTTGTTTATGTAGTGGATTGCATTGATGGATTTCCGTATATTGAACCAACCCTGCATTCCCAGGATAAAGCCTACTTGATCATGGTGGATGATCGTTTTGATGTGTTCTTGGATTCGGTTGGCAAGAATTTTATTGAGTATTTTTGCATCGATGTTCATAAGGGAAACTGGTCTGAAGTTCTCTTTCTTTGTTGGATCTTTGTGTGGCTTTGGTATCAGCGTAATTGTGGCTTCGTAGAAGGAATTGGGTAGTGTTCCTTCTGTTTCTATTTTGTGGAATAGTTTGAAGAGTATTGGTGTTAACTCTTCTTTGAAGGTCTGATAGAATTCTGCACTGAAACCATCTGGTCCTGTGCTTTTTTTGGTTGGAAGACTTTCTATGACTCCTTCTATTTCTTTAGGCATTATGGGACTGTTTAGATGATCTATTTCGTCCTGATTTAATTTTGGTATTTGGTATCTGTCAAGGAAATTGTCCATTTCCTCCAGATTCTCCAGTTGTGTTGAGTACAGGCTCTTGTAATAGGATCTGATGTTTTTTGGATTTCTTCAGTTTCCGTTGTTATATCTCCCTTTTCATTTCTAAGTTTGTTAATTTGGATACTTTCTCTGTGCCCTTTGGTCAGTCTGGCTAAGGGTTTATCTATCTTGTTGATTTTCTCAAAGAACCAGCTCCTAGTTTTGTTGATTCTTTGTATGGTTCTCTTTGTTTCTACTTGATTGATTTCGGCCCTGAGTTTGATGATTTCCTGCCTTCTGTTCCTCCCGGGTGAAATAGCTTCTTTTTGTTCCAGGGCTTTCAGGTGTGTCATTAAGCTGGTAATGTATGCTCTCTCCATTTCCTTTTTGGAGGCACTAAGGGCTGTGAGTTTTCCTTTTAGCACTGCTTTCATTGTGTCCCATAGATTTGGGTATGTTGTGTCTTCATTTTCATTGTGTTCTAAAAAGTCTTTAATTTCTTTCTTTATTTCTTCCTTGACCAAGGTATCATTGAGTAGAGTATTGTTCAATTTCCACATGTATGTGGGTTTTTTATTGTTTCTGTTTCTGTTGCTATTGAAGACCACTTTTACTCCATAGTGATCAGATAGGAGGCATGGGATTAGTTCGATCTTCTTATATTTGTTGAGGTCTGTCTTGTGACCAATTATATGGTCGATTTTGGAGAAGGTACCATGAGGTGCTGAGAAAAAGGTATATTCTTTTGCTTTAGGATAGAATGTTCTATATATATCTGTTAAATATAATTGGTCCAAAGCTTCAATTAGTTTCATTGTGTCCCTGTTTAGTTTCTGTTTTCCTGATCGGTCCATTGAGGAAAGTGCAGTGTTGAAGTCGCCCACAATTATTGTGTTAGGTGTAATGTGTGCTTTGAGCTTTAATAAAGTTTCTTTTACGAAAGAGGGTGCCCTTGCAATTGGAGCATAGATGTTCAGGATTGAGAGTTCTTCTTGTTGTATTTTTCCTTTGACCAGCAAGAAGTGTCCCTCAGAGTCTCTTTTGATGACTTTGGGTTGAAAGTCAATTTTATCTGATATTAAAATGGCTACTCCAGCTTGTTTCCGGAGACCATTTGCTTGTAAAATTGTCTTCCAGCCTTTTACTCTAAGGTAGTGTTTGTCTTTGACCCTGAGGTGTGTTTCGTGTAAGCAGCGAAATGTAGGGTCCTGTTTACGTATCCAGTCAGTTAGTCTGTGTCTTTTTATTGGGGCATTTAGTCCATTGATGTTAAGAGATATTAAGGAATAGTGATTGCTACTTCCTGTCATTTTTGACATTATTTTTTAAATTTGATTGGTTAACTTCTTTTGGGTTTGATGAAAGGTTACTATCTTGCTTTTTCTAGGGTGAAGTTTCCCTCCTTATATTGATGCTTTCCTCCTATTATCCTTTGTAGGGCTGGGTTTGTGGATAGATATTGGGTAAACTTGGTTTTGTCATGGAATATCTTAGTTTTCCATCTATGGTGATTGAGAGTTTTGCTGGATATAGTAGTTTTGGTTGGCATTTGTGTTCTCTTAGAGTCTGCATGAGATCTGCCAAGGACCTTCTAGCCTTCATAGTCTCAGGTGAATAGTCTGCTGTGATTCTGATAGGTCTTCCTTTATATGTTACTTGGCCTTTTTCTCTTACTGCCTTTAATATTCTTTCTTTGTTTAGTACATTTGGTGTTTTGATTATTATGTGACGGGAAGTATTTCTGTTCTGGTCCAGTCTGTTTGGAGTTCTGTAGGCTTCTTGTATATTCATGTGCATCTCTCTCTTTAGGTTAGGGAAGTTTTCTTCCATAATTTTATTGAAGATATTTGCTGGCCCTTTAAGTTGTAAATCTTCACTCTCATCTATGCCTACAATCCTTAGGTTTGGTCTTCTCATTGTGTCCTTGATTTCCTGGATATTTTGGGTTACAAGCTTTTTGCATTTTGCATTTTCTTTAACTGCTGAGTCCATGGTTTCTATAGAATCTTCAGCATCTGAGATTCTTTCTTCTATCTCTTGTATTCTGTTGTTGATATTTGCATCTCTGTCCCCTGATTTCTTCCCAAGTCTTTCTATCTCCAAAGTTGTCTCCCTTTGAGTTTTCTTAGTTGTTTCTACTTCTGATTTTAGATCCTGGATGGTTTTGCTTAGCTCCTTCACTTGCTTGTTTGTGCTTTCCTGTAATTCTTTAAGAGATTTTTGTGTTTCCTCTTTCATGACCTCTTTGGCCTGTTGACCAAAGTTCTCCTGTATTTCTTTAAGTGTTTTTTTGCGTTTCCTCATTATTGGCTTTTGTATTCTCCTGGATTTCTTTCAGTGATTTTTGTGTTTCCCTTGCAAGGGCTTCTAACTTTTGATCCATTTTCTCCTGAATTTCTTTAATTATGTCCTTTATGTGTTCCTGTACCAGCATCATGACCAGTGATTTTAAATCCAAATCTTTTTTTACTGGTGTGATGGGATATCCAGGACAGGCTGGTAAAGGAGAATTGGGTTCAGATGTTGCCATATTGCCTTGATTTCTGTTAGTGACGTTCCTGCGTTTGCCTTTTGCCATCTAGTTCTCACTGGTGTTAGTTGGTCTTGTTAATGCTGGACTCACCAGTGCAAGCTGCCCCTTCCCAGGTGGCCTCTGGTGCACAGCTTACCTCCTACACTGCCTGGAGACAGGGTGTTGTTGTCCAGGCTGTTCAGACCCTGAAGCAGACACCTGAAGGCTCCTGCTGGGGCCAGCTGGATTCACTGGAGCACACCGATTTCTCCCTGCTGGCTGCCCGGAAGCGCCTCTTGCCTCTTGCAGGACCTGGAGATGTGGTGTTGCCACCCAGGCTGATCTGGATCCGGAAGAGGAGAGGTCTGAGTGCTCCTGCCAGAGGCCTCAGGACTGGAACCCAAGCTCTGAGCCTTGGGAGCAAGCAGCCCTGGGAGCTCCCAGACTGCCTCTGGGTGCACACTGGGTTTCCCGCACTTCCTGGAGACCGAGCGCTGTGGCCCAGGCCGTTCAGATCCCAAAGCAGGCACCCAAAGGCTCCCGCTGGGACCCGCTGGATTCAAGGAGCACACTGACTTCTCCCCGCTGGCCGCCCGGAAGCCCCTCTTGCCTCTTGCAGGACCTGGAGATGTGGTGTTGCCGCCCAGGCTGATCTGGATCCGGACTCTCCTTAACTTCTGACACACCATCCTGGTCTTTCCCTACCAGCTGTTGAACTTTTATCCTTTCATTGTCCACTATATCTGGATTTTTCACAAACAACTCTTCCTGCTGTAACTGATTCATTACATCTCGAAATATCTCATTTTCCTTCCACTTAACTCTGAGTAAAGCTTGGAAAAAATGGAGGATCTTATAGTGAATGGTTCGTGAACCTTTTTGACCCATATCTGGTATTACATGGTGCTGGTCATCAGGTTCATTGTCATCAGTCTTTGTAGGCCCTGGAGTGATCACACTATCAGGAATGTTTCCTGGAACATCCCTTGGGTCCTTGATCTATCCAGATTTGGCCAGGTTGCATTATGGTTACTATTATCATAAAAATCAAGAAAGAGAAGGCACAGAACCCAAATCCACAGAACTTGATCAATGCACTGCTGTTGCTTGCAGAAGCAGGATGCCAGGGACCTCCTGGAAACTAAGTTCCAAGGAACACATACCTCAGGTCTGAAAACAGGACTTTTGCCATGTCACATAGACTCCACCAGAGTTGGTGTGGCACTTATGCGATTAATTGAAAAAAGTCTAGACACATAGTAATTTTCACATAGCATCAAGAAAGTGTCCTTCCCTCTTTTCTCTGTTTTTAAGATGACTGAGTCCTGATTGCTGTTCATGTTGGGGACTTATATAAGCCCATTTATTTGTAAGGGGTGGTGTTTGCATCAAAGTCGCCTAAGACATTCAACCAGTTTGAAATCTTCTATCTTCTTTACAAGATTTATACTGTTATTTTGACAGAGTTTTTTTAGACACAACAGGACTGACACACATATGAACTTACAGAGGATTTGGCAGTATGCACAGGGCCTGCATAGGTCTACGCCACATGGGACTCCAGAGCTGAGGTTAGAAGTAGGCATGAGCCTCCATCCCTAACTCTGAAACAATCTCCAGTTGAGAACCACTCACCAAAGAAAAAATAATTTTCTCTAGCAAAGTCTCACTGAGTATACAAACTGCACGCATGACCAGGCCCCATGTCCAGCAATACATGTACAAAGCAAAATGAACTCAGTGGTATTTGGGAGGGTATGTATGTGTCTGTGTGTGTGCATGAGTGTGTGTGTGTGAGTTATAATGCTTTATCAGGATTTTTACAAAAAATATTAAAAGACCTTTTGCTTATATATTATGATTTTCAATTTTATTTTTGTGAGTTTTCTGTGTACAAATGTGTGTGTGTTACTGATTGTATGTGTTTCTTGTACTTTTTTAACTTTGGCTCTTTTTTCTGTGTGTTTTGTCCTATTTTGCATTTATTTATCCATTCATTTATTATTATTATTATTATTATTATTATTGTTAGTTTAAATGCCAGTTTATATTTTAATGAGAGAGGGAAGGAAAGGGTGTAGATTTGGGTGGGTTGAAGATATGGAAAGGGTCTGGGAAGAGCTAGGACGAGCTAGGAGAAGGAAAACTATAATCAATTTTCAATTAAATAAAAAAGGACGTGCAGAAAGTCAACCAAAGTAAGAACAGCAGAACATTGGGACAAGAGCAATAGTCCAGTGTTACTAGCAGTTATATTTTCTTCCAGGATGAATCCCATTTTGGCTTCCAGAACCAATGTCAGGTGGCTCATGACCTCCTATAAATCTACTTTCAGTGTATACATATGTACATGCCTACACACACACACACACACACACACACACACCACTCACAAACACACAGACATTCTATACAAGTATACACATGCATGCACAAATAAACAGTAAAAAATAAATATTTAAAGCAATTATTTTAATATTTTCATTATTCTTTTCTGTCTTTAGTCTGTTCTTTCTGAGCATTTCTGCTGCCTTGCTTAGGCAGTGAGACCTCGGAAACTGATGCTATTCGATTACTATTGTAGGCTGTGGTTTGAACTTCATTATCCATCCCTTAGTGTAAAGATTTCATTATTCTCATGTCTTTTTATTGCAGAATCTTCCTGTTTACCAAATATTCTTTCTCTTTTAATTTGTTCTGCATGTGTGGTGCCATCACTCCCCTGCATCACAACACGGCTTTTGACCTGATCTTGCTAACGTGTTAGTTCCTGGTAAGCCTCAGATTTCTTTAAGTGAGACTAATGCTATTTTATTCATTGTTATGAGTGTCTTTTTTTCTACAGACTGGACTCTCTTCCCACTAAAAAATTATTTGTTATTCCTTTTGGCTCTTTATTATTGTATATCTGTTATCTCCTGCCTATAGAGATGATTTGAAGCTCAGTGAACAGGGGTAGAACTTGTCAGAAATGGGCTGCTTTTGTGGGAGTAGCCAGGTGGAGTTTAGAACAGTGAATCCTAGGTTTTTTTCCATATTATTGCTTGGGTTTACTATCTGAATATATTCGAAGAAAGATGCAAATATCCATTTTTCATTATACTTTGCACAGTAAATATCTATATGCTAATCAATGTGAGATGTCTACACAGACAAAGGAGGGAATCTGTATTGCAGTGTTTTTTAAAAGCAGAAAGGAAGCTTAAATAGACTCACACAGACACAAACCTGGATTTCCTTTTAATTAAGATATAAAGCAAGGGGTTTGAGAGATGGCTCAGAGGTTTAGAGCACGGAGCATGGACTGCTCTTCCAGAGGAGCCTGGTTCAATACCCAGCACCCACATAGTAGCTCACAACTGTTTGTAACTCCAGTTCCAGGGGATCTAGCACCCTTAACACAGACATACATTTAATCAACACACCAACGCATTTGTAAAAAAGGGAGGGTATTAACAGCAGATACCCAGAAAATGAGTAGCTCAGTTTGTTTAAAAAATGATAAAAAAAAAAAGATATAACACAAAAATAGTGTCTGATACTACATTTCAATACAACTTAACTGTGTAGAAACATCCTCTGCCACAAACAAAGCCTGGATTATTATGGAGAAAACAGTCTCTACTCCTTCAATAGTTTTTCCTGTGTTTAATTTGGTTATTTTTTCCCATTTAACAAAAATCCATGGCAGTAAAAATATTCTTGTGACTTCCTTATAACATTCAAAGCATATTTTAAGCTATTTAATTATACATTGCTATACTCAGCCACTCGTGTTCATGCAGGCACAGTTCTTTTGCTTTACGTATGTTGACTGTGCCTGCACCCCACGTTTTAGGTGCATATACTGAGAAACTTGATGATTATCTGAAGTTCCATAGAGTCACTAAAGACTTAATATTACTCTGACCAAATACTTGGAAAGGAACCTTAGGGAATAAGGAGTTTGCTTGGCTGGTAGTCTGAGGAGATACCATCTATCTATCACGACAGAGGAGGCGTGACAGGAACACGAAGCAGCTATTCACATTGTACAAACAGGTGAGTGATTACAGTCCTCCTTTCTTAAAAAACAAAATCCCCTTTCTTCCATCCTGAACCTTGCACATGAAATGGTGCTGCTCATACTATAAATATGTCTGTCTGGGTCAGGGTTTGTATTCCTTTACCAAACATCATGATCAAGAAGCAAGTTAGGGAGGAAAGGGTTTATTCAGTTTACATTTCCACATTGTTGCTCATCACCAACCGAATTCAGGGCAAGAAGGCACACAGGGTAGGCACTTGGAGACAAGAGATCATGGAGGGTGCTTGTTACTGGCTTGCTTCCCTTGGCTTGCTCAGCTTGCTTTCGTATAGAACTCAGGACTACCAGGCCCGGGATGGCACCACCCACAATGAGCTGGGCCCTCCCACTTTGATCACTAATGCCTTACAGCTGGATCTCAGAGAGGCCTTTCCACAAGGGAGGCTCCTTTCTCTGTGATTGTTTCAGCTTATGTCAAGTTGACACACAAAACCAGCCAGTACAAGGTCCTTTCTCTTATGCAAATCCTCTTTGGAAATCCTTCATAGACATCCCAGAGGTATATCCTTTATGTGATTTTAAATCATCCAGTTAACAATGTAATTTAGTCATTCCTAGAAAAGACCTAGCATCTACAAAATCTGTCTCCAGAAGCTGTGCTTCAACTAGAGTGCCATCCTACTTAACAATGAGTTTTCTGTTGCTTTCATTAAAAAAAAATAAGATTGGGAAGACCAGCTTTTATTAGTAATATTATAGTTGGCCATTCTAATAAAAATGGAACCCTCAGCTTTTCAGTCAAATGTCTATTTATTCCAGTGTATATTCCTCACATCTTTTTAAATTAACTGTAACTCTTATTGGTATTTCAGTTTTATACCTGGATTCCTAGACCTCTCACCTGATGTTGACATAGCCAAGAAATATTGATACCTAGACATTGTTTCTGGAAGTCTTTTCTTCAGTAAACTGGGAGGATCTAAGCAAGGAGTTGGTATTGATTTGAGAAATACGTACATCTGATGACCTTTTGGTGACCTCCACAGTAAGCCAAATAGGTCCTTCACTTAAAGCTTATAAAGTACAGTATAATTAAATCATATTCATTTAATATTAGTAGCATGTCAAAGTTATTTTATTCCTATGTCAGTAAAGAAATTGAAGCAAACTAGAATAATAAAATCCTAAACACTTTAACTCCTGTATTATGTCTCATATTTTAAAAATTATTTTATTGGCATACGTTTATAGTTTTAGCTTCCTAGGAAGAGCTGGAAAGAAGGCTGTCATTCAAGTGCTTGGCCAGCAAGTATAAGAATGTGAATTCAGATATTTAACAGCCACTTAAAGAACCAGGCTTGATGACACCTGCACACATACAAACACAACACAACACACACACACACACATACACACACACTGGCATACATGTATGCAAGCACTTGTGATACCAATTTTCCCTGGATCTCCTGGTTACTTTCCTATTTATATCTCTTTTTTGTTGTTGTTGTTAAGCCTCTCCAGATCATTGCTCAACTAGCTGCAAATCACAATGTCCAAGGCAGGAAAATATACATAAGAGGGCAGTAGTGGCACTTATGTCTTTAAAATAACTAACAGCTACCTAGTTAGGCTTAAGGCTGGCTTGACAGAAGAGAATTCATGTGTGGCACTGTAAACATAGTTAACTTGTAGCTGGTGGCGTCAGAGACCGTAGAAAAGAACCTTTTACTGCGTTTTCCTAAGTTAGTACAATTACCAGTTTTATTTAAATACCTTACCCTATTTTCACTCCTAGGTGAGCTGACCTTAGCCAGACCCTATTTTCACTCGCATCCCTTATCAAAGAAGTTTCCTTTTTACAGTAGGCAGAAACAAAAATTTACAACTGGGTCAAAGTTCAGACAACAGCTAACCATGGGGTGCCCATCATCTGTTGATACAGCTACAACACAAGCCCTAGATGTTGTGGCTGGGGAGTTGCAGGAACTACCACGGAAGAGGGGGCAAAAGTTTGTACTTATGTGTTAAATTCTCAAAAAGAAAAAAAATTAAAATGGAGAAGAGAGTTTTAAATGTTATTATTATTTGTATGTGTGAGTGTGTCTATGTTTGAGAGGCAGGAAACAATACAAGAGAGACAGAGAGTGAGAGACAGACAGACAGATGGAGAACCAAACTCCGAGCTTGGGCTCCGAGCGCCTTTATGACTCAGGCCATCCTGCTGGCTCTGAGAAAGGCATTTTAAATAATAGCAGACACTGATCCAATGTTTCCCCACAACACAACATCAGACCAGGTGCGCTGTGCTGCCATTTCCCAGGTCTGCATTCTCTCTATTCAGAGCAAGCTGACCTTAGCCAGACTTAGTTGTCCCGGAGGTGCAGAGCAAGAAGTTCCCGGACGGTCATAGCTCTAAACAGACTCTTACTCAGTCGCTAACTTGATGCTCAACACCAGAAGTAAGTTACTTTGCCTTAGTAAGGACGGATTCAGTTCTGCAGTTCACATTTTGGACCTGCTGTGGAATCAGACTGACACAGGAGCTGCAATTATATGATTGCTCGTCCTGTTTTTTCCCTCCGGATCTATTGACCCTGGAACCAGGTTTCCATGGCAACACTTCTTTAATAAACAGCTTCTACGCAGATCTCAGTCTTGGGCTCTACCTGGAGGAGTGCCGAATTCTTAATCTAAGAAATGAATGGGGGATATTTACCACTTGTGCGGAGCACGAATCTTGACCCTTCACTCACTCCTATCTGTGCTTTTGTGTATGGGCTGGTCGTTTGTGCTGTGTGGTTTTTCTCTTGTCTACAACCAGATTCACACAGCTGCGATGCCTCTATGCATTTTCTTTACCTGTTTTCTGGGTCGTATATAATTTGTTTTCTTTGCCTCGCATCTACACTTAGAATAACAAATTCGGCTATTAACAAAAGCAGGGACAGCAAATGAGCTTCTGTTGTAATACAGAGTGGAAGGCCTGTACCGTTTGACTATTAAATTGGATGTTTGTTCTTAAGATTTTATGCACATGACTGTCAGGATAATATCAGTGCGTTTTACCCTGCTTTTCTAATTTTTTTTAAGTGAAAACTGATCATGTAAATTGGCTTTCTGTGTCTATTATAAAATTGTGATTTGAGGTTTTCCTTATCAATCACAAAGCATTCACATTTCCAAAATATAGCAACATAGCTTTTTTGAAATAAGTCTGTCTGACCATTTAGTTTGCCAATACTTATGTAGGGCTCATCTCTACATTCATAAATGAGAATGATCTTTATTTATTTTTCCCTTCTGATATTACTCTTAACCATATAGCACAAATTAGGAGGGACAAACTTTGTACCATTAAATGGAAGAATATACAACACTCTAAGCTTGATAATTTGTCATTTGATATTAAGTGACCATGATCTCTTCTCCTTGGAAACTTTGGATTACAGATTTAGGCTCAATAAATAATTATCCCTAAATAAAGCACTACTCATAGATTCCTAACTATAGGTATATAAACATATTTGCAGACTGAGGGGCAACACATCTTCTACTAACAGTTAGAGCAGTGCTTCTGAACCTGTGGGTCACACCCCTCAAAGGGATTACATATCAGATATCCTGATATGCATATGGATTATATAACAGATATTAACATTATAATCCATAGCAGCAGCACAATTACAGTTATAAAGTAGCAACAAGATAATTTGATGGTTGAGGTCACCACATCATTAGCATGGTTGAGAACTACCAGTTTAAAGTGACAGTTTAGAGTTGACTTAAATCAGATGCCTGCTCTGGGGTGAATAACTTTAATATTTCCTTACTGAATTCTTTTTAATTAATTAATTTATTTATTTGCTTTTTACACTCCATATTTTATTCCTCCCCACACTATGTTCACCCTCTGACTGTTCCATATTCCATACCTCCTCCCGACACCCCTAAAATCCAAGTGGATGTTCCCATACATGCCCCATACCACCTGACCTCTAAATTCCCATGGGCCTCCAGTCTCTTGAGGGTTAGGTTCATCATCTTTGAATGAACACAGACCAGGCAGTCCTCTGCTATATGTGTGTTGGGGGCCTCATATCAGCTGGTGTATGCTGCCTGTTTGGTGGTCCAGTGTTTGAGAGATCTCAGGGGCCCTGATTAAATGAGACTGCTGGTCCTCCTACAGGATTGCCCTTCTCGCCAACTTCTTTCAGCCTTTCCTAGTTCAACAACAGGGGTCAGCTGCTTCTGTCCATTGGTTGGGTACAAATACCTTACTGACTTCTTAAAGGGGTGGAGCACTTCTTATACTATCTTGGATGCGGAATCGAAGAATAAGTTATAGAAATGAAAGTGTTCTTCAGTGGTAGCCAGGGTTTTCTCACCAGGTGGTCACATCCTGAGCTTTTGATTTCCTGAACACTCTGCTGAGTTAATCTCTATCATCTGTTAAAAGAAAAAAAAAACTAACACCCAATTACAAACACCCAAAGACAACTAACTGCTTTGAGGGTCTTCTGCTCCAGACAGACATGGCAACTGTGGAATCCATTACTCTAAAACATCATTAACATTAATATTAATAATCTATATCAATATAATATAATTATAATTATATTAATATTAATATTATATTGATATTAATATTTTCTCCTTAGAAAATGTCACACAACATATAAACTTACGTAGTATCAAAGCGTGTGGGAGGAAGAGGGAGACTCCATACAATGGACTTGCTTACTAGCCTTGGCTTAGCCAGTCGATTATTCCTTTTTCTACAAAACCTTGAGTTTCTCAAGGGCAGCCTGCCCTCCTTGGTTTTATTGTCCTTCTGCACGATTCCTGGAAAGCTCTATGCTCAGTGATGACTCAATAAAGGCGTGACAAGTGGTTGTATTTTAAATCCATATATTCCAGAACAAATGGACGCTGACTAAACCTAGTACAGGCTTCTATAAGGGAATGTTTAAGAACATATTTGTTAAAGAACACTCAGGAGTACTTCTTTATAAAAAAAAAAAAAAGGCACAAGAAAAGCCCTGAAGCCAATTGTGTATGAGAAATAGCATCCATTAATCTTTTGCCAAGGAGCATGAAGTAAAGACGCCTTTGAAAGGAATTGCCCTTAGAATGGAGTCATGGTTTAATGTGCTTTGTTTGGAAAACCTTCTTTTTAGGAACCAGCACCTGCATCCAACTGACAATCTCTGCTTCTGGGCACAGAATGGAATGGATAATGGTGCCGATGACATTTACGGTCCAATGTTTTAAGAATTAATTTACAATGGAGATAGTTCTTTGTGCAGTGAATACATCACTACTGTGAAAGGTTGATGCCTACTTTCTCATCTATGAACCATGCAGACTAACTTAATCCCTTCAGAAGGCAAACTGCAGACATTGCTCAGTATAGTCTGACTCAATGATTCCCTGGGAAGATAGTTGAAATATGGAAGTTATGTCACATGGTGAAAACAAGACCAAAATCCTACATAGGGATTTAGAGAGGGGGAGGGGAAGGGAGAAAGAAAGAAGAGAGAGAGAGAGAGAGAGAGAGAATCATGGAAGATGCTCTCGGTTCCTTCCTCCCCTGGCAACACTTTGTATAATTTTTGATATTTCTATATACTTGAGCTACAATGCACCAAAGTAGTTTTAGTCATTGATTTTCTCTTCATCATAACTTATAGCCAGGCCACCCATTTTATCAGAGAAACAAATACTTTTGAAAATCTTATTAGAAAAATTTAGTTGAAATATGTCCTCATATTCTATCAGTGGTTTTAAGATGTTGCGGGCTTACAATTAGACAAACAATGAATAATCTTTTCCTTTCAACTTCTGGAATATTTACTAAGTGACTCTAAGAATCTATTCTTTAGGGAGAAGTTGGTTTCTACTCAAAAATTACTGAAATATACTGTCAAAAAATCCAGATATAAGTATTGATCTTATTTTTGAAAATATAAAAGAAACATAATTGTAAAATTAATGACTGACCAGAAAAATACTAAAGTGAGTGGTCATACTACAGTAAGTGAAAACTAGTCTCTGAAAGTCTGGCTAGTAGGAAACAGGATTTTTGTCAAAAGTTCCAGTACCTGGTTTTAATTATGAAACAGACTGTGGATAAATTCTTTGATTGAAATCAATATTTCTGTGTATTTAACTTAGTATTTCTCCCAGATTGCCTAAATATAATCAGTATTTTCCGGTAAGAAGTAGTCTAAATGAGGAGCAACATCAAAATATATTCACTACAATTAGATTTTACATGTCTTTTATTAGGGTTTCTTTGAGATTAATGGGTTTTTAGTCAGCCTGGTAAGTGAAGTGGCATCCACTTCCATAAACATCTCCTCTCCCTCACAACACATCCCCCATCCTCAAGTAAATGTAAGACATTTCATATATCCACCTAGAGTAAGCATTAGATCCACTTTGGGGAATTAACTACCTGAAAGAGAAATCTCACGTGGACAGTGCTGCGATTGGATGTGCTAAGTTGCTTCTCACTCTCTAGTGCTGCTCTGTTGCTGCAGCTGTTTGGAGACAGTGTCATTCTATGTGGCCTAGGCTAGCTGGCTTTGCACTAAGAGTCCTCCTGTCTCAGCCTCCCAACTACTGGTTCAAGTGTCAGTACAGCTGGCTTTGTTTACATTATTTTGTTGTTCATTTAGAATACATGTGAAAAAGTAAAATTAAATATCACGGGGTAATTGTATCTGTAGTTTCCTCATTTAAATAATCTAAGTACCATGGGTAAGATTTTGTAATGCTCTAGGGAATATCATTACCTTTCACTGACTATTTAGTGGGAACTAATATAGCAGAAAATTGGAAAATCTTACAGACGAGCTACTGAAGAGATGTCTCAGCAGTCTAGATAATGTACTGTAGAATTGGGTTCCTAACACCCAGCCAGGCTGTTCATTACCACCTCTCCAACTCCAGCCTCATGGGATCAGATGCCCTCCTGTGGCGGCTAAGATTATTGCACACAAATCTGCATTACTTTCAGGCAAAACCCTCATACACACAAAATTTTAAAAATTAAAATATATTTAAAATCAATCACAATATTAAAATTGAAATCTTTCACACAACTTACCATCAAGTGAACAAACTCATAGAGTAAAGCCAGAATCAAGTAGAGATACTCAATCTCTTGTCAGTGTTTCACGTGTTTACAAAAGTAAATATGACACAGGCAAGCAGTAGCCACAGTTTCAGGAATCAACCTCCAGGAGGGGAATACAGTTATAATCCCGTGGACTTGGATTTCAAGTCATGAGCTTTGGCACAGCAGTTTTCTTTATTTGCATAAAGCATTTGAAATGAATGACTTGACTAGTATATTCTAATGAGAATTAGAAGGGATAATCTCACTTATGCTCTAATATCCATAGCATCAATAGTAAACAACATTGTAACACTGATAAGGATACAGTCCATTTATGTCCAACACTGGTAAATGATTTCAGAATTTTCCTCAAAATATTATTAGAAAGTAGTTTTGTGAAACTTTAATATTAAATGTAATTATATATTTATTGATATTTTAGAACATTTTATCATAGAAGTGTTTTAAAGTCTAGCATCTTCAGTTATTAATTCAGAATTGAGGAAATAGTTTAGATGTAACAGTCTTTTATGTTGAAGTAAAATTCATCAAGCCCTTAAAACTAACTGAATAAAATAAATGATTTTTAGATAAATGTATTAAGTTTAGTAACAGGACAGGCTATGATTTCTATGATTTCTACAAGCCCTCACATTTGGCTGGAAATTCAAGGTTCTTCAGACAGCTTTAAACCACTCATTTTTGAATTTTGATCACAGAAGTATTGCTGACTGAAACAAGGAAGGGGAAACATTGGTATTCTATGTGCCTCTTCATCCACCCAATTTCTGGCTATAGTATTTCTCATTATTGCTTAACCATCTAAAAACCACATTATTTTTTTTTATCAAATTTCTAAGTGAAGAATACTCTATCAGATCGGTAATATTTCTTTAAACCTTCTCTCCCAGGCCTTAGTATGAATTCATCTGGCTATACATATTGTCTCCATCTAAGTAATTCTGGATATTTATATGTACAACGTATTGTCTCCTTCTACATTATTATTCTGGCTATTTGTACATATAACATTTTTTTCTTCACCTACATTGTGAATGCCTAGGAATTGATTTTGGAACCCAAAACACATGACCACTAACCTCCAGTTGAGGATGTGAGTATTGGAACCCAGCTTTTAGAATTGAAGAAGACAGTATACAAAGCAGGAGGTGGGGGGTAGCTTGATTAATCTACTGGGACCTAGTAACTTGAACAGGGCCACTCTGACTTCAAAGTTGATTCCCATTAGCTCTTATGCCCAGCGCTTCCCATATTATCTATGTTGGCTTAGAAAGCCACGAAGCTCCCAATGTGATAGTATGAAGATCTCAGGTTGGCAATGTTAACATGACACTTACTCTTATCAAGGATGCTAGGAATGGAGACTATTTAGGTTTTATCCTGTCCAGGACTTTAGTTTGGACAATTTTACTTTGAGGCTCTATTTTTTATTAGTTAAGCCAGTCATCCTGTTTGGCCCCGTTATGCAGTGTTGCTATGCTTTCCTTTACCAGCTGTCACATTCCTCCACAGAGGTGGGTGAAATGATACTTATTTATATGTAATCCTTTGGAAGGATCCTTAGATGCTTTGACTTGGCAACAAATCAATTCAAGACATTTCTCTCTTAGCCATAGCCAGCATGAAAGACTTTGAAATTCTTTATCTGACTTTATAGAACATTCTTCCCATCCTTCACCTGTTCATAGACTATTTTTAAGTAACTATTTCTAACTTCATGATTGTAAAATGATGTCTCTGAAGTAGATTTTTTTCATGATGAGTAGCTTCTAAAGTTATATTAAACTATTGATATAGTATATCCTGTCTTTCTGAAAGAGGTTATACCATTTCAAACAGGATTTTTGATCTACAATCAGACTGGATCAACTTAAAGAAATTAGATACTAGATATTTCCTTTATTTACATTTCAAATGTTATCCCCATTCCTCATTTCTCCCATGAAATTCCCCTATCCCATCCTCTGTCCCCCTGCTCACTAACTCACCGTTCCTGCTTCCCTGTCCTGGCATTCCCTTACACTGGGGCCATTTAATATTTATTTTCCTTTATTGTTGAAAATTTTTGTATGCATGTAATGAAATCACTCTATTACTTCCCTATAATTTCTGCCAACTTTGCTCTTTATGTGTTCCCTATCTCTGACTCTGTCTCTCTGTATCTGTCTCTCTCGCTCTCTATCTCTGTCCCTCTTCCTTTTAATAACTAAGTACAATTAGTGCTGCATATGTGGCCTTCCACTGGAACATAAGAAAGCTACGAATTATCTTTGATCATAAATTCTCATGTTTTTAAGTTGTATTTATAGATTTTTTTCTCTCAAAAGAAAATATATTTACATCACTACTAGTGTTTAATTTTAATAACATGGTTTTGTTGAATGGAGAAATTTTATAACATACTGTTATTTTGGTTGCTTTGGAAGATGACACATTCAATGAGGGCCAGGCGGGTGGGTGTACAGTGCTTTGTTTTCATATCACATTTTAACTGAGTACACAACATGTTAACTGAAGGAAAGTGTTAACATTTAATTATCTGTGAAATATTTTCAGAGATAGCTTTGATGTGAAAAGAAAAAAAATAATACTCTGAGAACTGTAAACCTTTAAGCTTGAGGCACAAATCCAACCAACGGAAATTCTCTGAATTCGAAGGCAACAAGCTATAATAACTAATCTTTAAAACAACACTTCGATGATATTAAATTTTCACTTTCTTCATTATTTAGTGGATCTCTTATTGTGGTATTGATCTGTCTGTTGTATGCTTTATTCTATTCCTTGTGATTGTTAGCAATGCCAACTTGGTTAAGCATTCACTAGGAGTAGGCAAATGATTGTATTGGATATTGGCTTAAGTGGAATTCAATGTACTCATCTGGATGGAGGGGCAAAAGGATGGTCACTCCATTTGACATTTCTAAAGGTTTGATGAAGACATGTCATGAAAATGTGAAATCCGGATGGCACCCACTATTTTCAGACGTCTAGAATCCTGCAGAAACAACTTCAGTGGTTCAATGGACAACTTTCAATGAGGAACACTTAGTGCTAAAGTCTCAGTGAGCGATAAAAGACAATGTCATCTCATGCATGGGATATTACAAACTCACTCTCTCAACTCACCCATGCCTGTGGCATCAGAATACTGAAATAACATTTTCAAAGTCTCAGTCACTTGATTCGAGTGCTTGGCCTTGCCTGAGGCTTCCACTTAAAATTTAAAATGTATCCACTTGCAAACTAATCTAAGTCCTTCCTCGGCAAAAAGTAATATCCAGTTGTGTAATTGTAATTATAAAAGGCAAAACCAATGGGTAGTGCCCAAGTCTTTGAGCAGTTTTCATTCTTAGTTGTATGTAATATGTATAGTTATGATAGTTACCTGGGGTCTTGGAGCATAAGACAAAAGCACTTTTTAACAAAGGTAATATTTTTAGTTCCATGAATTGAGATAATTATTATTTGCTGCTATATCAAGCAATACCTGTAAAACATGCTTTAGAGTGAAAAGAGTGTGTTCAGTAGAATGCATATTCATTGCTTTTATACCTCATTTCCTTCACTCCTACTGATTGTAGGATGTCCAATTTGAAGGGAAAAAACCCTTTTCAGCAAAAGAAATGCTACTCCCTAATGTGAACAAACAGGAAAACTCACAGGATGATTCCACATATGAAGCCTGCGGATCCAGGAATGGTCAAACTTTAATCCCAGCAGAGGCAGCAGAGACAGGGGCAGGCAGATCTCAGATCTGTGTAATTTCGAGGCCAGCCTGGTCTACATAGCCGAGTTTCAGGCCAGCTAGTGCTACATAGTGGGGTCGTGTGTGTGTGTGTGTGTGTGTGTGTGAGAGAGAGAGAGAGAGAGAGAGAGAGAGAGAAAGGCAGAGAGAGAGAAGAGATGGAG
Source organism: Apodemus sylvaticus (assembly GCF_947179515.1). NCBI lineage: Eukaryota > Metazoa > Chordata > Mammalia > Rodentia > Muridae > Apodemus > Apodemus sylvaticus. The sequence continues at coordinate 26,893,911 of NC_067491.1, read as the reverse complement.
AAAAAGAGACACAGAGACACAAAAAGAGACAGAGAAAAGAAAGGAAGGGAGAAAGAAAATGATATGGGTGTGATTGCTTTTATTGCCAGTACTGCTATTATTTTTTGTTTCTTTTGTCTCATGTTCCAAATAATTACATTAATTGCCCTGAACAAAACTGAGGAATAAAAAACCAACTCCAATTGCTGTCAGTTCTATCCTGTTGCGATCCTATTTTCATCTGCAACTACGTATTTCTCTTCCAATGGTGTCAGACATGACCTGGTTCACCAAGGGTCTTCTGGGGCCAGGTCATATGCAGGATTTAAAGACCAAGCACTGGATCCATGGAACTACAGAGCTGAGTATGTGTTCCAGGAAAAGAGACCAAGGCAACTGGAGCCAGCCCTAAGCCTGAAGTCTAAGCTATGTGACACGATGCACATCTGCAATCCTAGTTACACTAGATAGACAGGAAAATTATTTGAGTTCACGGCTTCTGGGCCATAGAGTACCTACCCTAAATTAGGCATTCATGTGGGGACCTCCAGAAGAAAAAGACAATGAAGTTGTTTAAAGAGGTCTGTCCAAAGTCAGAGAGGAGTCCAGAACTGATGCTTGAGCTGAGATGTCTAAAATAGAATGGATTATACACGTGAAGTAGAAAAAGGTGTGAAGAATCATCATGTCTGAGAAAAGCCGCTGCAGTTACAGAGGTGCAAGCAATGGGGACTCAGCTGGAAGGCAGTAAATCAAGAGAGGTAGACAGAGGTAGACTTGGTGGCTTTTGCTACCAAGTTTGCTTTGTTGTTACTCTATGTGCATTAAACTAGGAAAGAAAATTAAATGATATGATTGGATGAATATTCTGAGACAATTACTGAGAGTATTCAGACAATAGAATTGTATAAAACTATGTCTGTTTCAGCTAATAACATCCACACACTTATTGATTTAAAGCAATTGTCATCTCCAAAAATTATGGGACATGAGAAGGAGCAGATACTGAGACATTTTAGGATCTGTTTTGCCCAATGATCATTTTCAGGAATATTTCTACTGCATTGGCTTTATCATTAGGCAGGAGCTGCTCTCATAGGTGTGAGAAGACAGATGCCTGCTTTGAAGAAAATAAAAATCCTGTATATTACCACTCCAGCAGAAGGAGAATTCTTTGTCCTTGTAGTTCCAACAAGAGTTAAAGCTATAGCTCAGAGGAAGAGCACTTGCCTAGCATGCATGATGCCCGAAGCTCTACCCACAGTACTGTCAGCAGAAAAAAGGTGAGGGAGAGAGGGAGGGAAGGAGGGAGGGAGAGAAATTTGGAGGCAGAGAGATCCCAGGGCTTGCACTAGTTGAACAACTAGGGTCCCATATCCATCATAAAAAAAATCACTGTTGGGGTCCCCGCACTCAGTCGCTCAGTCAGATGGTTGGCTGCAAGCATCCACATCTGTATTAGGCTCTGGAAGAGCCTCTCATGGGACAGTTATGCTAGGCTCTTGTCAGCAAGTGCGTCTTGGCCTTAAGGGGTGAGGCTTCCTGGAGGAAGTGTGCCTCATAGCCGTGTCATCCAGTCCCTGCTCATCCTTAGTTTCCGGAGACGCAATGTGACCAGCTGCCTTCTTCTCTCTCGCTACCATGCTGATCCACCCATGACAGAGTACAAACCAACATAAACACTTTCTTTCTCACATCCCTTCTTGTTCGATATTTCTTGTTGTTGTGGATGCTACAGCAGTAAGACAAGCAACTGGTTCAGAAAATACAGCAGAAATATTGATTTTTTTTTATGTCAAGTTATAAGAAGCCTTACAAATGTCTGCCTGAGTCTCCTGAAACATGGGATGTGAAGTAATTCTGTTAGGTATGTGTTCTCAGGGATTATTGTTCTTTATGGTTTGCATCTCTTATTTGTACAATAAAAATTCAATGTTTGTTAGTCATTGCTTTTCTATTATTTCCTGCTTAATCTATTATGATGTGTGTTAACTGGCATGTAGTTAGAATTTGTCTTATGTTCTGCTTTGCAGATGTTAACTTTTATAAGCCTTTATGTGTGTAATAACTATAGCGTCAATTTTTTTAAATCTTATTACCAAGTAAATCACTAACCAGCTAAAATGCCTACAATTATAATTTTTTTAAGTAAAAAATTCTGTACCTTGAGGGCAATGTGGGACATTCAGTGTTAAATATTTTTAGAAGTCCTTTGTTATTCAAGTACGGTTTTTCTGGGGTTACAAATAGTTGTACATTAATATTATTCCCAGAAACACCACCTCCACATAGGACAGAGAATTAAATTTCCTCTTTAATTTAGCAACTGTTATAATTCCAAAGGGAGAGTTCCAGGAAATACCACTCTCAGATTAAATAATAGTAAGGGAGTCATTCTAAACAGGAATATATAGGTATTAAATAGCCATGAATTTCATCTCGCTTGCATCTTTCAAATGGATGGAAAGTGAAAACAATATAAATCTTGAGTGTAGCAATTAGCTTCCATATGGTGGCTGCCAGTCTCTAGTCTCCTAGACTCAATTTTCATACATGTCTCAGTGAACTTGCATCGTGGGAATAAGAAAAGGGAAGCTGTCTGGTTCTTTCCTGGAAAACTCCTCCCTGGTGGGTTTTTAGTTTAAGGAAGAATGCTGTCTCTGTTATTTCCAGATACTTGTCTGCAGGTAAGTCCCTCAGCTGAGGCGAAGTGGTCTACTATGAACTCAGGCAGCAATGAGGTGCTTACTGTGGGAGAGTTGCAGATGACAAAGACCTCTACTGCCTGCTTCTCAGTTGTGCTGCTTTGCCTGCCCTGCAGTTTCCTTGGAATAAAGAAGTCTTCTCTTGGTCTCAGTCATGAGGGGACCAACTTTCAAAGAGAAAAGGAGACTTCTTTTTGCAAGAAGAAATTGATGGACTGCAGATAATGCGGTATGGTGGGCCATTGGCTCAACAGAACCCACAGCCTTCCACATGAGTTAAATCACTGGGAAAGCTCTAAATACTCTGAATACTTTATGAAATAATACATATGTTAATTAAAGAAATACTTTCTATTATTCATTGAACATATCAAGTGCACATGTGTACTTGTAAAAATAGATTTCATAGACAAGGTCAGTGTAATTACTTTTAAGTGAAAGTTTCATTACATTTTCTACATCATCTTATTTTAGTTTTGTAGGGAATTTTAAAACTGTATCTTCTTAGAGTTTTTAATACTTAATATTAAAAGTATCACTATATATTTAATATTATTTTTTCATATGTAATATTTTATTATAATAAAATCATAATCACAGTTATCCTTTCTTTCCTTCCCAAGCCTTTGCATATATTTCCTTCCTTTCTCTTTTTCAAATTCATGGCCTTTAAAAAATTATACATAAACATTTTCATGCAGAGAAATATATGTATAACTTTTATATATAGGAAAATATATTCCTAAATGCATAAATACAGTCTTCCCAGTCTATATAATGTTTCTTGTGTGTATATGCTAACTGGCTGACTATCGGTATTATATAACTAGTTGGTGTGCTCTCCCATAGGAGAGCAACTAATTTAATGGCTGTGGTTACATTTAAAACTGGACCTTAAATCCAGCATTTGAGTAAGTTTTTCTTCTTTATTTTATTACTAAGATCAATGAACCTCTTCATTTTCTGTAGAAACAGCAAGTGAAGTAATTTGTACAGTACAAGTTAATAAATCAAATTTATGTTAAACCACATAGAAATCTTTATCTTGCATTGTGTAGCCTCTTCATGTAGAATTCTTATGATCCCTTGTCAGGGAAAGAAAGACTTTTTCTGTGTAGAAACGACCATCTATTCTATGGTATCACCATGCTAATCTGGTGGCAGTGGCCACAATCAGATCTTAACTCAGGCCTTTTCCCTCCTTTACATAATGGCTTATATTCCTTTGAGCCTCATGCCTGAAGACATACACACAAACACATACACAAACACACACAAACACATGCACAAACACACACATAAAAACACACACAAACACACACACAGACACATGCATGCACACTCACACTCATACACACACAAACACACACACACTCATACACACACAAACACACACACACAAACACACACACAAACACACATGCACACACAGACACACGCATGCACACACACTCATACACACACAAACACACACACAAACACACATGCACACACAGACACACGCATGCACACACACTCATACACACACAAATGCACACACAAAGACACAGACAAACACACACGCATGCACACACACACTCATACACACACAAATGCACACAAAAACACACACAAACACACATACTCAAACACACATACACAAACACACAAACATACACACAAACGCACACATACACACAGAGACACACACACTCATACACACACAAACACACAAACATACACACACAAATACACAAACACACACAAATACACAGACACACATAGAGACACAGAGATGCATGAACACACACACTCATACACACATACACACAAGTATACACACAAGTATACTCACAAACACAGAACCATAGAAACACACAAACATACACACAAACACACACACACACTCACAAACATGCACACAAACACATACACATAAAAATACACACACACACAACCAATCAAATATTAGTGAAGCCTTCTGGAGAACAGGTATACTGCCAACCCACAGTAGTGTCTACATGCAAAACCTTAAGCATTTTTACACAAATAGACAAAGTAAGAGCTTGAGTTGGAGTGCCTGCTATAACCCCAGCCACTGAGAGGCACAGGAACAGCACTCACAGCAGGTTCACAGTCAGCCTGCGAGTTTGAGACCAGCAAGGACTACACAGCAAAACCTGTCTCTAAACAAACAAACAAACAAACAAACAAACAAAGCAGCTTAGAGGACAAGGGCATGTTCTATATCTGGCCTCTGTTAGCATCTACTCTCCGTCCCTCTCGGGTGGCTTCTCTGTGCCCCCCTCAGGTGGAATACTTACCAAAAAATGTCTCAATGATTATTTCAATTTAATTTTCTGGTTAATCACCCAATTTTCATCTCAGTTTCTTCAGATGAGCTTCAAGGAAATAATAAAAAGTACCCGTCCATCTCACAGATGCTTATGTGCGCACACTCATAGTGTGGATAACAAAGCTTCTAAAGGGCTATAAAAATGAGGGAGAACGTATTTCACTTTGTGATATGCTTTTGAAGATTTCTTATGCTGACTTTCTAACAAAAGGAAAAGTATCCACCTCCTTTAAATGTTTTATTGATAATAATAGTATATTTATTTATCAAGCTATTTTAAGACAGATACAAAAGTTAATAAAAGCTGGTTCATGATTGGCAAATTATTGTATATAGTCAACAAATGATATTATCTTGGTAAATTTTTACTATCCTTTTTTATATACAACTCGACATTGTATAGAATAACAACAAAGAGAAGGGGACTTCATTTACCAGGAATTCTTGAAATACGTTTACAATGGAAATGTGGTATTTTTGTAGGTAACATCAACAAGACTAAAGGAAATTCATAAATTATTTTCATACTTATCTACAAGGCTAACTGTGTAATCATATTTAACCCATACTTAACTGTTTCATGTTCATGATTTGCTAATTTCATTGGGGATGTTATTTTTAAAGGCCAAGAAACAAATTAGTTATTTCAGTAAACAATTTTGTTTATAGTGAAATTTACAAAATTTTTATAGTTTAAAATTGCCCACATTGTATTATTTATTGCTTACATTTAAAGAAGTATTTCTTAGAAGAAAAGATGAAAATATGTATCATTTGATAGAATGTCATCTTTTCATTTGATACACTATTAACAAAGGATTAAAGGGAAAATCAAAAATTAAATATATTTTTAATTCCCTGTAATGGATTCCAAGCTATTAAAATGTATTTTAAGGAAAAAATAGAGCTCTAAATTCCAAAGTTATTTTAATGTGCAATATTTACAATATATATGTATAAGTTAAGGATTACTATAAGTAGCTGTCAATTAATTGCCTCCATCGGAAAAATATCTAAAGCAAACAATGAAAGCAGAAAGACCCGGCAGAGGAGAAATCATTATTGCAAATGTGACTTTCAGTTAAATACATTTCCTTATAAAGTGGCAAGACAGTATTTACAACTGAAAAAGCGCATCTCCGTCACAGGTTGTCTTTGCTTCAATTTTCCCATGTAGGACGCTTTCCTAGCAGGACTGATGATCAGGAGATAGTTCATAATACGTGATAGATAAGTCTGGAACTAGAGGATCCTGGGGTTGCGGGCTGCGAATGGATGCTGGCAGCTGGAGAGAGAGAAGCTGTGTCCTGAAGAGGTAGCTCGTTTGGCTCTGCCGATGTGATCCGATCCACTATGCTGGACAAGCAATCTAAGCTGGACAAGGAGCTTTTATCCGCAGCACATGCTAACAGCACAAGGAGAAAAGTGCTTTAAGAAAACTATCCCCACGCAGATAGGCTTGCTTGTGGTGCCCTTTAAACCGTAGGTCAGCACCTTTGACCACACAGGTCAGGTGATCACAGAGGGACTGATGTAAAAATTTGCAGTAAATATCTAGCCATTCCCGAGGGTAGAGGTGTAGAAGACCCCTGGTAATATTTCAAACAAAAGTGAGTGTGTGTATGTGGGAGGGGGATGCATGTGTGTATGCAGGTCTGTTTGTCTGTCAGAGTAATCTGGAGCAGAAAATGGTCCAAAGCCTCCCCCATAACAGCCATCATTTTTATTCCTTTTCTAAATACTACTTGGAAAGACAGACTGCTATGATAGACTGAATTATGAGACTGAACAGATCTTCAAATGTGCCTGAAGTTATCAGTTCTTACCGTTTGAGACATCAGGACAGTAGATGCTGTCGAAGCTACTGTTCTTTCGGGACCAGACAGGGCTGTTACATTCAGGCTGTAACACAGAACACACAGAAATGTATTGTTAAGCCTTGGCAAAAGATGAGCAAACCTAGGGTGAGATCACACCAGCCCCCTAGCTCAGGAAACCGAATGGTCTTAGTTCCCTCCGCGGCACTGCTTTCGGAAGGGGCGGCTGTCTCCAAATCTCCAGGGCACCAAGGTCAGTCTCGGTGCTGGGAGAAGAGGAAAACAGAAGCAATAAGAAGACGATGAAATCCCACAGCAATGTGCACTGGGTTAACCATGCAAAATGGATTGCGGTAGAAGGAAGCCACACTAATTCTGGGAGAGAAGACTTTCCCAGGGCAAACACACATTAAAACCTGCCAACACTGGAACAGATGCCGTCCGAAAACAATGTGTCAACATTGCCTGCCAGCCCGGCCTCAGAGCAGGGATTGGGATGGTACTGGAGATGCTTTCTAATTCTTTACTGAGTTATAGACACTGAGTGGCTGCAGTAAAGCAGAAACAGCAGAGAAAACGCTTCTTTAACGTAAGAACAGGCTAACCTTTTACTACCATCCACATGCATCCAGAACCAGCTAGGAAATCAAACTACGACATTTTTTTTTTTTAAATCTTTCTGTGAACACAGCTCTTAAAGCAGTGGTCCCACTATATCTGGCTTAGAAGAGGTACCAGGACTTTTCACAAAGACTATGGTAAACGATACTGGGTCTTGGAGTTGAGGCTTACCATGCCATCAGAGCAGTTGGAGGTGGGGCTGGTTGGCTCAGAGCAGCTCTGTCCCGGCAGGCTGTAATAGTTCTCAACCTGTTCCCTCAGCAGCTCCTGAAGGCTCTCAATGTAGCGGATGGCATTCCTGAGGATCTCCACCTTTGGGAGTCTCTGGTTAGGGTTGGTTGTGGTGCACCTCTTGAGCGTCTCGAAAGCTTGGTTGACCTTCTTCAGGCGTCTGCGCTCGCGCATGGTGGCGGCCTTACGCCGATCCATGGTAGTGGACTTCCTCTTGCAAGTTTTGCAAGCCCACATGAGGCAGTGGCCAGCCTGGTGGTGGCCAGTAGGTGCACGCACGTGCTCCTCGTCGTCTGAGCCCTGCAGCTCAGCTTTGTGTGCTCCGAAGGCTGCCACTCTTGGCTCAAACTGGTCCCCAAACTCATCCTCTGGGGAGGGGATGCAGGAGCCTTCATAGAAGTACTCAGAAGGCGAGAACTGGCAGCTGTCCGTCATGTCCATTCTTCAGGGAAGCAGGTGGGAATACCTGGACTCGGGAGAAAGGGAGAAATGCCAGTCCCTGACTGCTGCAGGTCCCGCAAATCCAAGCAGAGCTCCGGGTTTGGGATTGTTTCTCTGTAATTAACAAGGACAGATGCCTGTTGGCCAGGGTCAGCCAGTGGCTGAGGTTGGGGCTCTTTATATATTCCTGGGGGATGGGAAGGAAGGCTGGTCCCTGTAGCTTGGGCGTTATTAGCATATCCCACCACAACCCCCACAGGGGCTGTCTGGGCAAGTCTCTTGTCTTTCTCCTAGAGACAATTTGCTGTTTACTGGCCCCTTTGACGCTAATGATTTTACTACAGCCCAACCTGCTCAGTGGCCTTCTGGATAAACTAACTTAGTGATCATTTAAAGGGTTGGCTTCTTGAAATTACTCACACTTTAACATAATCAGCAGCAGCAGCAGCAGCATCGGAGCAAGACATTAAACTCTGTGTTTTCTTCTGACACCAAAAGGGAACCTAGCTTCTGGATTCTGATCACGCGGGATCTCCAGTGCGTGCTTCTCATTTTCACGAACTTTACCAAACGATTGAGTCAGTTTGTATGATGGTAATAGTTGGTAAAATAGTGACGTGATATTTTCATGGATAGCGTGAACCTAGAGCACGATGGTACAAAACCTGCTTGATAAAGACCAAAGGAGTAAAGTTCTGATGAGGTGGTCACCTCAAGGCATGGCAGTAGCTGGGACTTCCTTTCTGAGATGGTCTGGCTCTGTCAGACGCCGCACTTTTCTTCTGCTTCCCTGAAAACGAGATGGCCTCAGGTGGACCAGGTGACCCTCCTGCACCCCTCCCCTTGAGCTTCCACCCTCTCCCCTGCCCCACCCCCACTTGTCTGTTGCCTCTTCCTCTGCCTCAGACCTACGCTAATACCTGCACAGGGAGATTCCCACGCCCGCCCGAGGATGGGCACCAGCAGCACTCCAGTTTCTCACAGTAAGCTCCCCTTCCAGCCTGGGGTTTCTTTTCTCCAGAGTCTGCTGCTCCGCCCTGCCCTACAGACTAAACAGCCAGCCAGGCTTCGGGGTCGCTAATTTTCTGCTTTCAGGCCAGCTAACACCGTTACAGATGGGTCCCAGCTGGCCAGCTCAGAGAGATCCTGTGCTAGTGTAAAATTTCCAACTCCTCTAAAACGAGTGGCCTCACACACTTTGGTGACAAAAGCCTTTCAGAAATGCCATTTGCAGACAGGTCTTTGAAACTTTTGTGGACTGAAGACAAAAGGAGAAAACTACCATTCATATAAAATTAGCCTGTTCCCTCAGCTTTTATGATTTCTTCTCCACTGTTAACAGGCTTTCAGAGAGGAGAGATGTTATTCATAACCAAGAAAACAGTCAACACAAGTTCTCGGGGGCTTTGAATCTCTTTTTTGTAGCCCCAATGTAAAAATGGACTGTTCACACTTGGGAGTGTCATCCAATTAAGTAAGTGCTGTGTCTCCAAATTGACTATGTATGGATGTGTGTGTGTGTGTGTGTGCATGTGTGTGTGTACTGCACTATGCTGATGCTGAAGCTAATGATGCTGTTGATGACTCAGAGTAACTTTCCTATAGCAGCCATGAATGACAGATCTGATATCTATAGCGGCCAGATAAATTATAACTGTCTGTGAAGGTAAGGACTCCAATGAAGGGACCTGAAAGTGTCAGTCACTGTTCTTGCTAGCTAAGTCGGTCTCCGTTCCCTCTACCCTGTCCTGTAATCTTGAAGACAGATTTCTTCTGAAAGTCAGGTCAAGCCGGACTCACACTGAGGGGCTCCTTAATCATCTGGCCAATAAAAAAACTACAACTGTACCTTATTGGGGCCAAATTACAAATGTCTCCCTTTGAAATGAATACAGTATTGGGTCAACACTAGATTTAAAAACACACACACACACAGACACACAGACACACAGACACACACACACACACACACACACACATACACGTACTCCTGAAAAAAAGGCTCCTGCCTCATTTCTGTAGATGCATCTGATTGAACACACAGCACATGTGAAACCTCTGTGATGCTATTTTGGAGAGGTAGATATTCTCACCCTCAAATTCACAGCCAAAGCTGTGGAGAGAATCTGGTCAGCAACTACACTACATAAGATGGTCTTCCTCTTCCTCTTCTCTTTGCTTCTCTTATCCTTCCTTCTCCTCCTCTCCATCCTTTTCTTCTCCCCCCCCCAGCTTCCTCCTCCCCCTCTTTCCTCTCCATCTTCCTTACCTCTGTCTCATCTTTGGGATAACTAAAACAGAGCAATGATTGTCATGTAAACGTGCTCCTTACCGTGGAAGTGGAAGGCAGTGGGCTCCGTGACCTTCGACTGTTTTTCAGTCCGCCCTCTTACTGTTCTGTGTAATAGCTACACACTTACTAGTAGCTACTGCCTCGAATCTGCCCTACACGGTTGATTTATTGCTCCTCACCATTCTCACAGAATAACTTGGTGCGTGAAAGGATTCTACCATCTAAGTTTGTTTGCTTGCTTGTTTGTTCGAAGGTAAACTTTAACTCTAGGCCTGGGTAATTTTCCCTTATCCACACAGGATTTGAAGCAGTCTCCCTGTTTTTAGCAATGGCTCCGAGCCCCTGGAAGTGATCATGTTTGCTTCAGGTTCAGTGTTTGGGTGGGGGGTGGGGGGGATGCGAGGTAGGCTCTTCCTCAGCTTGCCAAATAGAAAAACTTACAAACTCATCTTTTCTTCTCTGGGGCTCCGGGGCTAGGAAGCCGCTGTCACTCAGGGGCCCCTGTCAGTACCAGGAGCGCTCAGAGGTTAGGGCTGTCTTTGGTAAGGTGATCTCAAAACAAATTTACCAGAGTGCAGCGGGCTGTGTGGAACTAAAGACGATGCAGGACAAACACAGGCGCAGGCCAGGCTGCTTAATGAGCACGGCTGAGAGGGCTTCTGTGGAGGGCCCTTTGGGACTCAAGTGCTGAAAATCGGGTCTCAGACCACAAGGATAAAAAATGAGACAAAACTTTTAAGCCATTGCCACAACTAAAAAGGAGGGAGGTCAAAAGTCTGAGGTGGCCTGCAAAAAGGGAAGAAAATTAACTCCTGAGATGAAAAAGGCTCTGTCTCCATTCAGAGAAGACTGACCATTACTTCTTAGGACAGACTAGGAGAGGAAGTGCAGCATTTATATGAACGTTACAGTAAAAGACAAAACAAAATCAGAGAAATTAAGAAGGGACGTATAGAAACATGTATTATGTTTATATAGTGAATGCACAGATACAGCTGCACACACATACCTGTATACACATAACACACACACACACACACACACACACACACATGTATGCAAATTCACACTGGAACCCTTTCTCTTCACTTCTGCACCTACCTGCCGGACTCTGCTTCTGCTTGTTGTAGAGGGACGTCCCAATGTGCTAAACAATTTTAAATTGCTATCAGCTCTGGAAGCTGGGCACACCTATGTAAACACATTAGTACCTGCCAGGGCTGCGAGAAGAATTTGTGGACCAGACAGCTGAGGAAGACATTGGCCTCTGCTTGAATTCGAAGACTTCCAGGAGAGATCAAAGGACTATGGAAGGACATTTAGCAGCCTTGAGTGAGGAGAAGTAGCCTCTCCCTTCCATACTACCTATGTGGCTGTATAGGACAGGGACCTTTCATCCTACAGAATGACTCAGAACTAGGCTTGCGAAACTCTTTTAGCAGACAGAAAGAATCATCTTTGAAAAGATTTGATTAGTGTGTGGAAGTAAACAGTGGATTCTGTGGAAGGAAATATCATGTTGTTGTGTTTACTCGCGATCAGTGAGCTAATATAATGTTTAAAATTAAGTACTTTTGAAATGTATATGTGGTGATATGAGAAGGGTCACCAAATGGAGAAATTGGTTAAATGTTTCCAAAGGAAGAATATAAATGGTAGAAGGATGTCTTTATAATTTTAAAAGTGACTTTCATCATCCTGATTTTCCTGCCCTCCTAATAGTTGTTAAGAGTCCCTGAATTTCTGTCCTCCTCACAAAAAAAAAAAAAAAAAAACTCTTAAAAGAGTTGACAGAAAATTGAGATCATTTGATATAAGCAAATTTCCCCCATGTCTGTGGTCCTGCTATGATGATGAAAGTTAGCTTTAGAGAGCTTATTGATATTTGATATCTATGAATTATTTCAGTAATAGTATAACAGAAAACCACTCATTATTTAATATGTGACATTATATGAATCTCTGAAAAGAGATCTTAGTTCAATCCCAAAGTCCATATCTTTACTAAGATATTATGTCTTAATTTTCTGCTTCCATAGACTTGTTTATTTTGGCTTTGACCTTGGTTAAAGTTATCATCATTAATATCAAACAAAAACAGTTCAAATCACAAACACACCAAGGACTTCATTGGAAATCCTAACATGTCAGCTATAGCACCAAAGGTCATATGAACTCTTCAGAAAATATTTTCTCTATTTAATGAAGAGTCCTTCACAGGCAACCTCACTCCAAACAATTTCTCAAGTTACCCAGCTAAGAAAGATAGGGAGGATTTGGTTTGCAAAGACTGAATCTATCAACAAGGTAAGATCAGGAATTGATCCAAGCATTCTGATGCAGAGTAGTTCAACTATAAATCTTCTTATAAATAACCTAAGATGAATATATTTACTTGATTAGTTATGACAAATCAATTGTACAAAGAATCCAGTCTTTGAAAATACTGGTATAGTAGCACATTTTAGGGCAAATCCTTTGGATGACAAAAATATTCAGAGATATAGAATATGTATGGTTAGTGAAGATGGAGACCACCCAGATTGAGTTACGTATATTTTGGTTGGGTAATTTAACTAGGGAATGCATTGGCATTTAGTTTTGAAAGTCATGCTGTAATTTGGAGTTGACTAGCTTTCTCCACTTTGAGAAAGAGGTTTGCAGGAATGATTGTCAATGATAGTCAAATAATTCTATAGACTATAGATATTATTTTGCCAAGACATCTCTTTCTGGATACAAAGGAATTGACGGCAGAGTCAACTTATGGCCATTGATAACTTTCCCTGGCTTTGAGTCCTGGCTTTATACTTGCCGGATGGAGATATGCTTCTATTCAAAGAATCCTTTTAAAACACAAGTAATAAATGCGGTTCTCACTGGTTGTAGTTGGATCTCATTAATACAAGACTAAGGATGGCTTTGTCCCTTGCTCCATGTGATTCCCCTTCTTGGATGAAGTCAGCAAGGACAAGAAGCTACAGTTTGGGGTGGCATGCCTTTTGATGGTCAATTGAGATTTACTAACATAAAAAGAACTGATTTTGGTGTCAGTTTGTGTCTTTTTGATCCAACACTGCAGCCTGTGCTGTCTGTGAATTTTCACAAGCCCATGAGAAAGGGATTAGCCTTTCTCCCATTGTTTCATAAACAAGAAATCAGGATCAATCAGGAGTGGGATTGGCTCAGGTTGTATAGGAGCAGTCTGCATTTAGTTTAGGTAAAGCGGCCTCACATAGACTCAGTTTCCTAGACCACGCAGCCCCCTGCGTCTCTCAAACATTTTAAAAAGGAATCATATGCCAGTACTGATATCCTCAACCAAACACTCTGAGCTTTTGAAGTATTTTAGAAGAATCCAGACTTTTTCATATGATCAGAAAATAAGTTAGTAAGGCAGGCACAATCACAGTACTGCAAATTTAAAATGCTCCAAGACCTACCCATCCCCACTCCAACCCTCTACCCCGACTCCTGCTGACAATTCATGCTCAGAAAGTTTCAGGTATTGGTTGGATTTCTGGGTTAGAGCGATTGAATCTCAACATTTACACAAATATCACAAATTCAGGAAAATCTTGAATTTGGAAATATTTCCTACACCTATACGTTTTTGGATAAGGGATTGTCAACATATCCTAACTCCAAGAACGGTTTTTAAAAGAGTGACAAAGTAGAGCTGCCTGTTTGCAGGGCGCAGTGTCTGTGGTGCTCTCTGGAACTTCTGTGTTACTCAGCCCAGGGAGGGTTGGGACATGGACCCTGACTGGCAAATGCTCGGCTCTGCTCAACTTTGAGAGCTGCAGAGTGGCGGTGGATGGTAAGTGATGGGGTCCCAGAAGGGTGATGGAAGGCACCGTTTAGCAGGCCTGGCGGGCTTGGCTCTGCTTCCCTTCCCACTGTGTTTCTTGGTGGTCGTTTTTTCACCCCTAGGTTACGGGAAAAACAGAAGCGGCACACGTTGTAAAATCTTCATGGAGTGGAGCTCCTGCGGCTTCGGGCTCTCTCGGGGGCTTTGCTGTTTGGTCCAGTTAAGAGGTTTCATGTGTGTTACTGTTGTCTTTTGCTACCAAGCATTTAACCCTATCTATTGAAGCAGCCCTTGTCCCCCCCACGGCCCCCGCCCCTTGTAAGGACATCCACTCTTCTGCAAGAGACAGATTGCACTTCTCTTTTATCTTTCTGTTTGGAAAATAAACTCAAACCAAAGAGCACTTGAAGATGTGCTAGGGCTGCTAGGGGCTAGTCTAGTTCAAAAAAACTGGCTATTAGGCCAGTGTAGGTCCTGGCTACTTTAGATCTACACTTGGAAACAGTCTGGAACACCAAGGAGGGAAAAAAATAAGTAAATTAGACCAAATTAATTTGATATATTTTAGGGAGATAAACAAAGAATTCTTTTGGGGAAATTTGAAAGACTTTTGTATATTTAAAATTAAATTTCAGAGTAAGTAAATCCCATCCAGATCACCAACCATAGAACAGTGTGGAAATAGGGAAAAAGAAGAAAAAGCCACAGAAAGGCGAGAAGAGATACTTTCTGGATAATTCCTCCTACCAATAACAGGTGAGATATCTACACGGAATATTAAAGTGCCCAGTTTAATTGAGACTACGGCTCCCACACTCTTTTTCCTCCCGATAAATTAAGCTGAAAGAAGAGGTCCAAGTAAGTGGTCACAGGTGGTAGCTAAGTTAAAATACGGCTATTCTTTAGTTTTGTACACATGCCCTTGTGGTCTTTCCAGTTAAATCAAATTAAAGCCATGCAGAAACATTGTACATGTAGAAACGTATTAATATTTTAATATTACAATATCAGGATCTTTACACATTTTATATACAATGCTTAATTCCACATTTAAAATATATCCTTTAGGTTTACATAAAAACGAAAGTACTAAGACTATTTACAAAAGTACATTAAATACTATTAGGATTAAACGTTCCCACTTTGATTTAGACAGGAATGAACTTCGTTGGCAACGGACAGGAAAGGGTCACGTGATCATAGTAAAAGTTAAGATGTTATAAAAAACCAACCAAACTAAAAACAAAATTAGGGTTCTAGAGCTAAATAACTAGCAGTTTCAATATAATAATAAAATAATTGTCATAATAAAAGCCCCAAGGCCTACGACTTTCACTTGCGGTGGCGAGAACTTTCTTTTTAATACGAAATTTCTTGCTTTTCATAAACTCTGGCATCTGCGAGCTCTAATCTAAATGATGAGGCGGAAAGGGGGTTCTTCCTGCTGAGTGGAGAGTGTTCCAAATGCTGGTTGAGTTACTTCTCCACCACCTCCTCCACGCTGGGGAGTTTGCGTTCCTCTGAGGAAATACTGTCCACGATGGAAGAAAGGCGCTGAAGACTGCTAGAGGCTGACGCGTCCACGCTTGCTCCTCCTGAGCACAGAAAACAAACACAGACCTCGCCTGTAGCATCCCTCACTGTGTCCCACTGAGGCTACAGAGGCCATGCGGGAGGACTGCATCCCTGAGAGCAAAAACAGCGCTTTTATTTGCTCTGAAAGAGCTCGCTTTGAGCTCTCTGTGCTCAGCCGGAGCACCCCTGTGCAGTGCTTAGCCTCCTTGCTTCCAGTGCAGCCCAGCGCCCTTTCTTTTACATTACCTTCCTTAGCAGTTATCTCCAGCCCCCTGGAATGATCCGAAACACTTGGCCACTGGGGGCTGCAGGTGCGCAGGAAATCCGCACCCTCAAGCTGGAAGGAAAAAACCAAAGCAACAGATTAGGAAAGAAACAAATACGCAGGGGGGTGGGGAAGAGGGATAGGAAGGGGAGGCTTGTGGGTGTCTCCCCTGCTTCCTTGGGCCAGACCGCATTTCCTGCTTAGGGCAAGGGATCTATCTTCTAGGGTCACTGGAGGTTCACTAGAGGGGGCAAGGGCCGGGCAAGAAAGGGGGAAGGAACCAAGCGGGTGGAGGTTATGGTCTCAGGAAGACTTTTAATAGGCCTTTTACATTTCCCTGCCCTGGTAGCATCTGGGCTTACAATTTCTTGCTTGGGTTTGTAGCTGTAGGGGTCCACGCCCAGCTCCTGCATTTTCTCTTGCTGATCCAGTCGGTGCAACAGGTCCTGCAGACGCTCAATGTAGCTAATTGCGCTCCTCAGAATCTCTACCTTAGGCAGCCTCTGGTTGGGGTTGGCCACAGTCCGACGTTTCAGTGCCTCAAAGGCTTCGTTGATTTTCTTTAGCCTCCTCCTTTCGCGTAGGGTAGCTGCTTTCCGACGATCTGTGGGGGCAGATTTTCTCTTGCAAGTCTTGCAAGCCCAGATCAGACACTGGCCCGGGCAGTGAGGAGGCTGCAGGCCTGGGGGAGCCAGAACGTGTTCCTCTCCACTGCTGTCGCTCCCGGCTTCCTGGGGCATTTGGTCCTGGCAAGGGGATAGGGTACCATCACTCCCTGGATACAAAGGAGAGCCCTCTGCCACTTCTAATGGCTGAAGAGTCACATTTTCTCCATCTAAGTAGAAGAAATAGGAACCAGTTTCAAAAAGGTCCATCATCATGTTCTCCTCCTTGGCCTCTGACTGATCTGAACTGGGTGATGGACTCAAAAACCCAGAGGAGCCACCCAGATGGCATTTAATTAGTGCGGTGACATAAGTCGACCCAGCTTTATATATAGTAGCTACTGAAACTCAATCCAACTTCTAGCTGTCATGGAGCATCAGTCTCCCAAAGTGATTACAGCTAGCGCTCCCTACAACATCTAGTTTGAAAGAAAACGGGAAACGGCACCTTTGAGAGTAAATGTGACCGCCCGTAAGGCAAACAGGTTAAACCAAAATACACAGAGAGTCGCAGCGCCACCGAAAGCAGTCGGTGCTTCCATTTTGGACAGTTTAGACACTAACTTGCTAACCGGGCAACTTCAAAAAACAACTGAGGATTAACACTGCTCTGCTCCCCTCCCTCTGGAGTTCAACTGAATTCTAAGTATAGACTCCTGATGAGAGATTTCATAGGCGATAGCCATTGCTCCAAAATAGCTTCATTAATATTTCCAGTGCAGGACAGCTCTTTGCTCTGTTCTGCCCGTCAAAAAGATGTTATCCCTGTGATTCAAACCATTTACCAGTCCTTCAAAGGTTACATATGCCTTTCAGGCCACAGCCTCAATAGAAGCAGGTAAATAATCGCTTTCCTCTCTTTTACTACATCGGTAAAATGAGGTGGGAGTTGGGGAGTGGGTGAAGGGTGCTCACAGCCCATGCTATTGTACGAAGTGATTCAGGATTCTTTCGTGGTGACCTTCCTCAGTTGCCTGTTATTTTAGATAGTGCAATTAAAATATGAATTTTGCTTCCTTTTCCAGTTGGAGCAAGAGCATATAAAATTAGGACTGAGATACAAGAAGGAAAATAAACATGGAATAAGTCCCTAAAATAGTCGCGGTTAAAACCAAGACACACAACAGTTGCTCAATACTTCTAATGTATCTTGAAATAACAAAAGGTTCTGTACTATTTTTTATTCATATTCACACTATCCATTGACTCCACCAAAGTTGGTTGCTTAGAATTCAGACAAGAAGGTTAGAAGACAAGGTGCATGTAATGAACCAAATGCTCTTCATTGTACAGTGTCCATAGTCCAACACATACACATATCATTTCTAAGGCAAAAAATGAAGTTTAGAGGGTTCCTGGATTTCAAAGAACTCTCTTTCAGTCCTAACTGGGTTGGGTTCTGTTTCTGTGTCAATGGATAAGTACTATTTGAAATGCTTCAAGATGATAGTGGTTGTTTTATTGAGTTAAGGTAAGGGTTCAATAAAATATTATCACACATGACTTATGTAGTGTGTAGCTGTGCAGTGAATATTAGTTATCATGTAGAACATAAAACTGTGTTGGGATTAAGCTTTTCCAGGCAATTAAACTACAGCTGGTGCTTCCCCCTCTCTCTGTTTGACCCTTCTCTTCTCCCCTAAATGTTTGTTCCTCTTTCTTCGATTTTTCAATCCTTCTTGAGGTTTCTGGAGGGAGTACTTTCCACTACCAATAAGTAGCTTTTGAGATAAAAGTCACACTTTATAATCGATATCCAAAACAGGGAATGGAAAGTGTAAGAACTTATTCTACCCCAAACATTGGTTGGGTTATGTTCCCTATGGCTTCTTTTTTTCAAATACTAAACTAATAAAACAATGAAAAGTCACACAAAAATCACTTTCATATCATTTAGGAAGAAGTTAAAATTTTAACCCAAGATGCTTTATTTATTCTTCCTCTACCTCCATTGCAAGCTGAGCTTTAAATGGCAACTTGGAGCTGTTTGGGCCGGTTTGGGGTATTTGTTCTTGTGGGGCTGTGTAGCTCCTTATCAAGACAGAGAATCAACCCCTCACTTTGGGGTGGTAGAAAGCACTAGAAAGAGAAAGGAGAATGGAATACTTCTTGTGTCATTTCCTGTGAGTTCCACTAGCTGCTGGGTCACCAAGATGAAGAGTGTAGACTGTCACTACAGTCCAATCTAGCTTCTCTTATATAACATGAATTTTTAGCTCCATTTTATGCCGTCCCATAAATAGAAGACAATTCCATAAAGGAAAAGTCAACCTTTGACGAGGGGAGGCATATAGCATTGTTACTTAAATAATTAAAATGCTTTCCTGCTCCCTCTTCTCATAATTCTGATCATTTTTATTTCTTCTTATGGAATTTATATCCAGAATAATTAATTACATTGACAAAGGGATGGAAGCAAAAGAAAGAAGGCAAAAAAAAAAAATGGCCCTGGAATTGGAATGGGCAAAACATGAAAGACATTTGTCCATACATAACATCTCAATTTCTCATAGCCTGTCCTTAGGTTTATATAAGGGCAGAAGAAAATGGCTGTATGTTTTTGCTATAAAAATTATGAAATCACTTTCAAAATGCAGCAACTTTGAGTAGGGAAAGGGAAAATCTTGCCCAGTACTGTATTGAATTGAAAGTGTCCTGATCCCTTTTCTCATAACTCTAAAAATTTTATCTTTTCTTGTGGAATTAAAATCCAGAATAATTAATTACTTCGACAAAGGGCCAAGAAGTCCTGGTGTGCAACTGCATGAACTGGAGACCACGGATGAGGAGGGTGTGTCAAACAGTTAGAAGGGTCTAGGGAGACATCTTGGAGGGGAAGCTGCCTGTTATGCAAAATGAAGACCTGAGTTCTGACCATGTAAAATGTTGAGCAGGGTGGCCATTCCTATAAGTAAACCTGGTGCTGGAGAAGGTGGAGACAAGAGGTTCCTTGGGAATTGGAGACCCACCAGTGGAAGCAGAAAAATAAAAAGATCAGGGGTCTGTAGGACCAGAGGGTGAGGCTTTGCCTCACAAAACAAACAAACAAAAAGGAGGGGAATGAAGAAATAAAATATCAGAAGCTGGGTTGAGCCTACATATACATGCACACAAATATACACAGGAGAAGAAGAAATTAAGAGCTTTCAACATGAAGAAATGTTGAGTGTTTAAAGAGGATAGGTTAAACTTCATTTGAATGTTATAGAATGTGTATTTATACCAAACCACATCACATCACACATTTGCACTAAAAATAAAAATGTAGCATGGTACATAAAGTACTTTTTGTTACTGAAATTAATAGGCAAACAAGACAAAAACTAGAGTCACTAGTAATTTCAAAGCTTGGTCTGCAGGAGGCCTCACTCAGGTAAAGGCATTTCTAGAATCTGCTAACTCTAAGATGTATGAACTAGCTATTACACATCACAAACCTCCTAAAGAGTATGGAAACTCTCACCTTTTTTTTATATAGTGAGTATAAATATAGGAAAAAAAGACTTTAAATTATAAATAGAAAAGGTTCAGGAAGCTGGTGAATCAGTGCAAAGGGTAGCTTTTCTTCTGTTCAAGTTAAGCCTTTCTCACTGAATTATTCTCTACTAAATTGTAATAGCGTCCTCTCACCATGTTGCAGAACTTCTGTAGTACAAGAAAATAGTATCAGTGTTCTCCTGGACGTACATAGATTTCTGCTTTCACTTCCTACTTTATTCACTAATTTTTGTTTGTTTATTTGTTTGTTTTTCTGTAAGTTGTAGACTGGAAAGGGGACATAAGAATAAGAAAAGCCTTGCATGAGCATTAACTGTCCTTTCAGATTAGCTTAGTGGGAAAATATGTACTGATTCCAAACAACTCAGTAGTGTTTGGAACTCAAATTGTTTACAAAATGTGAGAGGCTTGTAATTGAGATTTTACTATGTCTCCATAGAACATGAGGGAGATACAGATGTTAGCAACAAGTTAGGTAGGTTAGTGTAAATCCAAAGTACCCCATTTTAAGTAGCTAAACTATGGGTGATTGGAGAATGGGTGGAGAGAAGAAGGTTTATGGGACATATGGGGAGGGGGGATCTGGGAAAGGGGAAATCATTTGGAATGTAAACAAAGAATATAGAAAATAAAAATATAAAAAAAGAAAAAATTGGAGCACATAAATAGTATTAAGAATTATATTATTATTAGCAACCAACTTAAAGAATCCCCTGTTCATTCTTCATAAAATAGTATACTAGGTAAATGATAGAACGTTTTCCGATAGTTTATCCTGTCATTTGAAATTCATGATGATTTTCAAATGCATTTCTTTTGGTCATTGTCCCTCAAAAACTTGAATGTGTCTAAATCTTGTCTAAGAAAAGGAGGATGAAAAAGTCTATGGATAATGTGGTAAGCAGCAGATTTTAAGAAAGTTGAATATTGTGGTGGGAGGGAACAGAGTCTTTGGAGCAAGGTACTCTTAGGTCTTCTAAGAGTTAGTTTTTGTTGTTGTTTGACTGTTTTTTTTTCTTTAAGAGACTTAGTGATACACTGGATACATACCTCATAAGTTTAGTGTTAGCATTTGACATTAAATAACATCATACACTGTGTGTTGTATATGATCTACAGTGCTTCCTCGGGAACTGTCAATTTTAGTCTTAATTCATGAGGCTTTCATTGAAAAAATCATGCTTATCGTACTAAATAGATTGCAAAATCTTGCACAGAACATGCTTTAGATAAATTTGGAGGTTTGTTTTAAAGATATCAAAGAGAAAAATATTACGAGTAGCAAATTCCAGTTTACGGGGGACAGCGACGATGGCTAAAATGCACAGAAATGACGAGCTAAGAATTCTGAAGGAGACAGATCCTTTCAGGGCATGCGACAGTAAAGAGTCTTGGAGCAGGAAACCTGAGGAGGAATGATTTAGGGACAGAGTGTTTAAGATGTTCAGTTGATATTTCTGAGAAGAGAAGTTGAGGTTTTTGGAAAACTGTGCTTTGGGATGGCAGTGAAGTGAATGTAGGAAGAAATTCAAAGAAGAGACTACCAGAGAGAATGGATGAAGAGTTTGTTAAAGAAGTTTCTGTGGGTGATCACTTGGTTTGGGGCTACATTATTGCGTAACTGGATCCTAAGAATCTATTAGCTGAGACGGCTAGTTGATGACATGAAACGAAAGGAAACTTGGGTAGAAGAGAGCAGAAAAGCAGACAGAATGTAAGACTAGTCTGAAGATACTTGGATGAAGGAAGGGAAGAGAGCAGGCTGTGGGAATAAGGCAAACCTCAGAAGCAGCCTTGCCTCAAACGCGTGGACACTGAGAAACATGAACCCTGGGCACCGGAGCTTACTTAAGCTGCCAGCAATGTGTGCTCAGAGATTCCCAAACACGATGGTAAAAATAGCGTTGCGCTTACGCTGAGAGAACATTTGAGTCACTTCTGGGGACAAGGGGGAAGGGCCCCAACCAAGCAGTGTAAAAGAAAGATATGAAAATCCAATGCTCTATGCTCCCAAAGTTATGCAAAGGAATGGGGTAGCACCTAGACCGGGGTGGGGGGCACTACAGCGGTGAGGCGCAGGGGGCGGGGGCGGAAGCTGTTCTCGGGGTCTTTCATGAAACACTTTGCCCTTCTGGAACACAGACTCCTCCTACAAGCCAGTGTTCAGTTCCTGGCCCGACCTTCAGGATGCTGCCAGTCTCTTCCTTTGGAGGCATGGTTTTCAGGAAGATGATAGTGACTTACCCCTGAGAAGCACTCATTCTCCCGCATGAGTATTTCTGAATTTAAGATTAAAAATCTGTGAACCATCAGCATTTTTCCAGGCTAAGAATTCCTTTTGCGTGAGTGACAGATCAACATTGGTTTGCTTAGCTCTGAGCAGGTGCTTAGGATTCGTGATGGGAACCTCCATAACTAAGGCCGTCTTGAAGTCATGGGAACAAACTGGTTGTTTGTTCAGAAACACACTACAGACGTTTCCACGTGTCTGTTTATTTAGGAAAATAATGTATAGTATGCGCGACACACACAGAAAGCTTTTCCTTCAGAAATTACTGTGGATTGTAAATGTGAAGTTTGGTATTAAAGGGGAAGTTTTAGGGTTTTCATTTGACCTTGAATCAGCAAGATAATTTCTCTAAGTTTCCATTAGCTAGATAAGATGGTTTCAAGGATTAAAAGAATTTCATCAAAACAACTACACAGTCTCGAACACTTATTAAGTTCAATGTAATTAGTGTTGCATTATGTAGCCTCCAATCTGAAAGGACAAAATAAATCTATCATCCAAATAAATCCTATGAACAGAATTTTGTTTACTTTTATATGCAGATTTTATGCTATATAATTTTTATTTAACTATATTGTCTTCTTAAAGTATTTTATTTTGCACATTGTTGGTTGTGGATAATAATTAAAATGTGTAAGATGTATAGAGTTTCTAGGTTGCTTACATCTTTTAAATACATGAATTATGATATTTACAATATCCACATTATAGAGATGCCTATAGTTACTATCTTGTTAAGATAAGCAGATGTCTCTGGTATAGAATGGTTATTCAAGTATTTTGTTACTGCCCCCCAACTGGCTCCTATGACATATTGCCCAATTTGGTTGGTGCTTCAATGCCAGTGTCAGAACCTGCTGTGACAAATAGTCACCACTGTATAAACACACTATTCCATAAAACTTCACTACCAGCTCAAGAAATAGTTGCTTAATCATTTACTCATATTTGCACCTCCCACTGCTTTGAGAGAGCAAGATATTTTAGGGAATGGCCACTATATATTAGTTTTTAGGTATATGATTTAAAAACTACTAAAGCATATAAAAAGTTTAATAGCATACGATCTGGAAATTTCTGTAGACATCAGATGGTCAGCACATCACACTCATCACAACATAACAAGATCTCCTCTGATTTGGTGATTACTGCTAGATATTCTTGGTCTAGAAAAGTTTTGCTGTATAAGCTCACAATATAAGGATAATACGTTGTTACATCGCTGAAACACTTTCACTGATATTTCTATTTTCTTGTAATTAAGTATAAACTAATTTGGACTTAAAGAACTTAGATAATAGTGCAAGGTTTGAGAGTTGCTGCTTTTAAAGTTAGTACACTGAAAAGCAATAATACATGCACCTAGTAATATCTTGTAGCTATTATTTAACTCTGAAGAAATACAAGCCACAGAATTTGTATTGAAATGTTTTCAACAATGGTCTCAAAGCACATTTATTTTATCGCTTCTAGGTCTGCTCAAAATACAATGCTTTAAAACAGTGTCAGTCAGAAGGGACAGAGATGGGAAAGTATAGCACATTGAAGAGAGAGGGGAATGTGTTGTCGGGGGACAGTGTTGTCAAGTCCTGAGTCATGAGGCGTGGGCCTATGTTCTCTTCCTGTCACTCAGGCCTACTTTGAAAAGCCATAAGGACAGGGCTGTGGATGAGTCGTGACTCCTAATAGACAGGAAGTGTATGGATCCAGATCCAAGGATGCACTGAACATCTGACCGAAAGCGACAGGCCACCTAGAGGGACATCTTTCTCAATTGAGTATAGCATGCTTTCGAGATGTCACGGTCTTTTTCAGTTATTGAGATGTCAAATTCAAATGTGGTCAATAGCTACAAAGAAAAGCAGAAAGGAGGAAAATTCCCAACAGCAAGTCTATGCAATATAGACACCATGTCTACAGATTCTGCTTCTCACGGTTTGCATGAGTCTGCA
Source organism: Apodemus sylvaticus (assembly GCF_947179515.1). NCBI lineage: Eukaryota > Metazoa > Chordata > Mammalia > Rodentia > Muridae > Apodemus > Apodemus sylvaticus. Next base: position 26,869,433 of record NC_067491.1, on the reverse strand, counting down.
AGAAGATTTTCTAGGATCTTGCCAAGGAGCAAGTTTAACTTTCAAAAGGTACCCATAACTTTGGTAAACTCAAAGAATGTTAACTGCAGTCTGATCACACGCACATATTTGCTTTATGAACATGATTCCACTGAGTTAAACACAGCACAACATGGGAGTCAATCATAAGAACCTTACTGGCAAATTCCTGTCATAGTTTCCCTCTCATAGAGTACCTTCTGCTTCATACATTATCTTTCAAAAATGATATGGAATGCATTTCAAAATTTCAGCTAGCCTTAGTCACTCTTTAATCAGATTTAATAACCAGGAAAAGAGAGAGAGGGGGAGAGTGAGAGAGAGAGAGAGAGAGAGGATTTTTACTTTGATTACTACTTTTCTGGAGTTGACAGAATGGAGAGAGTTAATCCCACACAACACTCTTTGAAGAGGCTAAAGCCCAAAACGAGTTATTTCTAACTATTTCTAAGTCAAGTAAAAATAGTCCAGTTTAGGTCTTTACTTTCTCACATAAGGTGGGTGTATTTCTTTAAAGCAGAAACAGCAACAACAACAAACCAAGGTATTGGTGTGTTCATAACAAACGTTTTTTTCTATGTAGATCAGTGTAGACTGTGAGGAGCAGAATCTCTAGATATGATGGATATTCAGTAAAGCAAGGTGTGCTTCATACAATCAGGGGTTCTCTCAATGTGATTACTTCAACTCTTCTCTCTTTCAAATCCTCTTGAAATTGACACCAACTTTTCACAATGACATCAAAAATTTCCTTTCAATGAGACTATTCTTTTCTCTCAGCTGTTGAGACAATTTAAGGTTTTACAAACTTTTGATAGGGCTCTTTGTTGTTGAAGATTCTTTTGCCTTCAGAGGACTATGGCAGCGGTATGTCACAGAGTCATTAGCAAAGTTTACCCCCCCCCCCCCACACACACACACACTTTACTAATGGGAAAGTTCCACTCCACCTCTACTAATGGGAAAGTTGGATTGATCTCTTAAAAGATGAAGGGAGCAAACACGGGTAGCTCTCTGGATGAGAAGTCATTGCTTGTGAGAACAGAAGAGCCAGGCAACAGGTTCATTTTGTCATTTTCCCATTGCCCTCGGCTTGCCTGGCCAAGTGCATCCAAGAGATCTCTGGTTACAGTTTGTTCCTAGATTTGATTACTTCATTTGGAAGCACAAGTCTTTGCAAATGAGATCTCATAGCAAGGACTGGGTGCACAAACAGATCCCAGGCAGGAGGCTAAAGATCTTATTCTTTGTAAAAGATGGCCAATGTCACTACGTGTTATTGAAATCAGAAAATCCTCTCATTTTTAAGAATAGTAAGTATTTAATAAGGGCTGCAGTTGCATACAGTATATAGGAATTAAATGAAGTTGCACCATCAAGTAGCTGGCCTTTCCCATGACACAACAGGCGTTTGTCTCCTCGGTTTTTGTTTTCAGTTACTGAAACTCATTACTTCACAAAGAAGGAATGCAAGAATAAAGGGTTGCTTTGCACTTTATCAATTTGCCCTGCTATTCCTGGAAAAGTTATGTTTCAGTGTTGCCAAAAAGCAGCAATTATTTTATGGTTGGCATACTAAAAAGTTGCTGCAATTGTGATGCATGGCTGTTTTGACATACTTTTACCATTTAGTTCAGATGAATTATTATAGCTTAGTTGTTCAGAATATCAGCTACGATAGAATAACACCAAGAAAACATTCTGTCTTTAAAAAAAAAGAGCTCCATTCTTTCTGGATATTAAATGTTTAATCTTACATATATGATTCTAAAATAACTAGACATCTTATGTTTCCAAACTGTAGTTTTACCTCTTTGAGGATTTGACATTCTTAATATTTTTCTAAAACTTTAATAACAGATTTTTTTCTTGTGTCTGATCCACATCAGTTCACCAAAATGCATGTTTTTGTTGTTTTGTTTTTCCTTACTAAAGAAAATTCCAGGGTTTGTCAATGGAATAAGTATATTTTGAAGATTAAAGTCATGATTAGACACATCATGAGGGTATTTGTTTTTACTACTAGGCTATTTTTGGCAGGGGGTGTTAGCTAAAGCATTTTACAGTTTATAAATACATTTTCATAATATGAACCTTAACCTGAAGAAAAGTAAAGTATGCTTGTAAAAGATTTTATAAGATTAGCATGACATTTTCTGAGGAAGCATAGATTTAAATCTCGCTTCAGAAATGAACAGCAGGAGTGTGTTGGGACTCAGGGGTTTTGTATGATCTATTTAACAATAATATAGACAGAAATGAAGACAGTGAGGAGGAGAGAAAGGAGAGGCTAGAAGGGGCAGAGAGGAGCTGTGAACTCATTTTGAGTCCAAATTTGGCAGTTAGGCTGCTACCGAGAGCGACCCTTTAAAAAAACTGAAGGACTTCAAAAATCCATACATAATTCACAATTTTCTTGATTATTCACTATATCTGCTTTAACAGAAAACTGCTTTAGGATAAAGTATCTATCTATCACCTATCTATCTGACTATCTATCCAACTCTACTTCTGTCTATCTGTCTGTCTACCTATCGTTTATCTATGGTGATGAGGATTACATCTAATGCCTCTAGTATTGAGACAAATTGGCAATTTTGATTTGCCAAATTTGATTGAGACAAATGAGGAGATTTCATTTAGATGGCTTGCATAAACCCAATTTGGTGAAAAAGTTAATGACAGAAAGCACAATATTTGTTTGCTCACACTCTAGAGAGTGCACATAAGGAAACACAGGGCACTACTGCAGGGTGTGTATTATCACAGCTTACCCAGGTGTCTTAACTGTCTTCTCGTGGGATTCATACCTGTAACAGGTGGTGGTTCTATGGTTATTTTTATTTTACCACTAACCCATCACCATTCAATGCTTATTTGCTCACATTATGTATATAGGATAAGATGCATAGAACTATTCATTTAGATTGAAAGACTATTCAATCTAAAATTTACATGGCGCATTCTTTGCAAGGAAATGGATGAGAGTATCTCTCAAAATTTTATTTTCTCTGAGAAGTATCAATATCACCTATTAAATAGTTATTTCTATTTTGTATTTGTTTCAATTGTGTTGGCAGTTTGCCTTCAAAATTCATATCTACATCAGTGAAACACATAATGCTTATTTACTGTTTGAAAAAATCTATAGTGTCTATTGCAGCAAAACGCCTTGGAACTTTTATGGAATCTTTGTAAATTACCTACTGAAAAGATATTTTATAATAGGACATCTCTTTTGTTGTTAAAAAACAAAACTTTTTAACAGAAGTGTGGCTGTTAAGGCTCAATTGCAGGATACCAATTAGAGGTCAACAGAGGGTTTATCAACTGCTTGTCTAAAAAAGCACGTGGTTTTATTTTCCTCTCTCCTCTTCTCCTCCTTCCTGTTCCCTCCTCTTTTCCTTGTTTTTAGTTTGTTTGGTTGAATTTTTGTTTGTTTTTTTGTTTTGCTTTTTTTTTTTTTGAGATAGAGTTTCTCTGCTTGGTATTAACTCTGTAGACCAGGCTGGCCCCAGCCTGACAGAGATCAGCCTCTTAATCCTGAGTACTCTACCATCTATCTAGTAGTGGGTTTCTCATCCCTGGTCAGTCATCAGCTCCTGGGTTTTTGTCATCACTAATGTTCCCCCTCTGTATAATTATTTTGCCTTCGAAGCCCAGAACCCAGATGCCTTGTTGTTGTGTCCACTCTCTGCTCTCCCAAGTCGATTCTTGCTAACTTCTCGCCTTCCCACTGCCTCCTGAGGAAGAGCACAACTCCACGTGTGTGAGAAGCCTCCATCCTTACGCCTTAATGAGCTTCAATATTGGTATTCACAATGTCTTGGATTTAGAGCCGCAAAATATTTCAATAGACTTTAAAACAACTCAAAACTATTTTAAAGGACATATTTACCCTAGGAAATAATAAAGGAAGAATTGTGTTCTACAAAACTATTATACAATTGTAAAATTGTTTCAGTGACTTAAAGTATTTTTAAAATTTCCCTCATCTGTAATTTTCTTCAGAAATTATCGGTAAATTTAACCTCTTGTGTTTCATATTTTGGGTATTGTCAGTAAATTAACTTTTCTCTTTTTGATAGGTGGCCTCTCATGGTTGGAATATATTTATTTTGATGTTTGAATTATTTACATAGTTTTACAGTTTATTTATTTTTATCTTCTAGGTATGTAAGATTTTTATAGTAACTACTGGCAATTTTGCCTACTGTCTTTCTGTTTATTATTGTATTGATTAGGTTAGCCATAAGTCTAAATCTCTCGAGTACTCTAAATCTCTTGAGTATACTTTAATATCTAAGCCTATTTATACATTCATTTTATCACATTTATTTGATGCTCAGTCACTGTAAAGGATATGTGTATCTATGTGCAAATATGTAGATGTATAAGGAGGCAGAAGGTGAGCAGAGGTTGAGCTCTGTTGGGCTTCTGTTCTGTGTATGTATACTGAGAAAAGAACTCCTCCAAGTCTAGCTGGTGGACAGTGTCCGGCTCCCTGCTCACCCACTTCTGTGGCCCTGGCTTGACTTGGATCAGCACAATGCTAGGTCTCCAACTCTTTTTAGCCTTGCTTCACCTGTCTGTTATGATACACTACCTCTTACCAAGCGCCTCTCAAGTGACCCGCTACCCTGGTTTGCCACCTGTTGCTCTTACTGTAATCTCTGGACCTAGTGTCAGCTTCTACGCATGTGCATACTAGCAGCTCATTCCAGACCTGCTTCAACATCTCCAGCACCTGTCTAGCAAGCAGGGATATCTTGTTTGGGGATAACTTGACACTGCCTCATCCTGGTTTTGAGTCAAGTTACTTTTGACAAGAACTTTTTGAAAAGAAGATGCTAAATCCCTGTTTATCTCTGTCTCTTTAAGATATAAACATAATGAGATTAAAAGAGAAAATGACCTTTGGGCCATAGAGAAAAAATATAGTATCCAGCTGTTAATGTTAATAAAATTTGTCTATGTATGAGTATTTTATAATACTTAAGAGGTTAGCTGTTGGGACTATAGAGATAGCTAAGCAGTTAAAAAGTACTAGGTGCTATTGCGAAGGGCCCAGGTTTCAGTCCTAGTATGCACATGACAACTTACAACCACTTTGTAGTCCAGTCCCAGGGTATCAAACCTCTTTGGACCTCTACAGCTACTATACACATGTGGTGCTCAGCCATACATGGAAGCAAAATACCCATACACATAAATAAATATATTGTTAAAATATTTTTAAGAACATAGTTTTTGGTTTTGATGCGTCTACAATTTTGTCAAATGGAAAGTCACTTTTCTGACATAAAACCAACATCAAAACAACTCAGATCACCATGGAACTATAAATTGTCTGATCCTTTTTGTCAGCTTCTGTTGCTGAAGGTTTTGGAGAGTTGCACGTTCTTGTTCCTTAATCTGGATAACTGATATATATAGATATAGATATAGATATAGATATAGATATAGATATAGATATACATATACATATACATATACATATACATATACATATACATATACATATACATATACATATACATATACATATACATATAGATAGATTATAGATATAGATATAGATATAGATATAGATATAGATATAGATATAGATATAGATATAAACAATGGATGCCAATTTTCCCAGTTCCTACCCTTGTTTATCATTGATCCAGAAACGTTTTATCTCTGACCAAAAAGATACTTATTTTAACATTCAAGTGCTGCTACAAAAGTGTGTAAGCATTCAGGCAAGTTATTTCACTTCTGCAAAAGTGAATTTTCTGCAGTATTTTTTACACTTTTCTTTCGTATGTAATTATGTTGAATATGACACAGGTAAAACTACAAGAAGCCTTTAGTTTATGATTACAAGAAGCAAGCAGATGAAGAATAGTAAATGAGAAATTCCATCAGAGAAGATCATGGGAAAAATGCCTCAAAGATACTGAGAGACATGAAAGAAATATGGCAGTGGATGCCTGGATTGGGAGTGTGAAAGGTATAGTTTAGCAAGCAACAGAAGACCAAGACTTGTTGCTGTAATCCAATCGTAACTTTGTAACTAACCTCTGTTCTTCTCTATTCATAAACCTATTTGACTTAAGTCTATACCAGTTGTTCTCAACCTGGAGGTCAATTGACCCTTTCACAGGGGTCACCTAGGACTGAAAACACAGATATTTACCTTACAATTCATAGCAGTAGCAAAATCATAGTTATGAAGTAGCAACAGAAACAGTTCTATGGTTGGGGAGGTCACTACAACATGAGGAACTGTATTAAAGGGCGACAGCATTATGGAGATTGAGAAGCACTGGTCTAGAAAAACAGAGGTAACACTGCGGGAAAGGTAATAGGAAATGCATGTTTAATTCAATGGGCACTGAAGAGTTACCTAAGAGATCAGTGAAATTATCAGAGCTGTGACTGAGGGGCATACATATGGCAACAAGCTGTAGAGAATTTACATAGTAAATAAAATGGCTTGGTTAGGACCAAACATTTTGGAAGAGGCAGCAAACAATAGAAAGGCTAATGAACAAGGTATCTTAATGCAATGACTGTACCAGCCTTGACCATGTGATATAATCTAACTACATAGATTATAGAGGATGAACTAGATATCTGAATCCAAAGGTTGTCGTAACATTGGCCATGTGATGCAATCTAACTATAGAGATTACTACAGACTGTTGTAGTGATTTTTAACCCCAATCCAAGGTTTCTAGCCTACCTGTTCTTTCAGGTTCCAGATAAAAGACACATAAACCTGTATATTTACAATAAGCCTTAGCACTAGAGCTGGGTAGATATCTTATCTGTTATCAAAATCTCCTTTCCTATTAATAATCTCAAGTTATTACTTAGTTTATCTGAGCTGATCATTAATTCCAATTGACTGGCCCTCAGGGCCACGTTTTCATGACTCAACAAATCCATAGCGACTTCTCCTCCATTACCTTCTTCTTTTCCTCATGGTCACCATCTGACCCCAAGCCAAGGAATACTAAAGCCCAACTACGTCACTTTGCCCCAGCTACTGGCCGTTGGCATCTTTATTTACCAACCAGACATAACTTGGGGGCAGGGTCACATAGCATCATTTGGGTGTATGTACACATCCAGGTCTTGGGTGCCCACACGTAAAATTATAATAGACAGCAAGACCAAACCTTCTCGAAAACCAATAATATCCAGGAGCATGTTTTGAGCATGGGTTTAGTGTTCATATGTGTGTACTAAGTCCAAGCTGGTAAGAGCGGAGATGTGGTCATCTACATGGTGGCTCACTCTAATTCAGAGGGATATGGTGGAAAACATGGGTGCCTGTGACCACGAGGCTTTGTGAGCCTGTAAAAGTCAAATAATCATCATGAGAACTGTCACAAGATGAATCATGTTTCAGAAAATTTCCTAGACTTGGTAGTGGTTCTGTAAGTTTACTTGTGACGAATAAAATCATAACCAACTATTTTACGTATAGATTCATATCACCATTTAAGTATATTCTTTAAAAGTGTACAACTTCTCTTTTAAAAGACTAGGACAACAATAGTAATCTCATTGCTGATTGACTTTATGATCAAACTACACTCTGAAGAATATGTGTTTGTGGGAATCCAGTGAGTAAATGCACCATCTCAGCAATGAACATTTTGATGTTATAAATTTTCTGTAGCCATTAAATGCTCTCTCTAGAAAGTACTTGGACTATGTCAAGTACTAAATTAATATTAAACTTAGCAGTTGTTTAACAGAAATACATACAGGGATGGAATAAGTAACAAATGTAAATTAATAATTTTCTCTATATTTAACTTGTGCAAACAGGCTAGCATGTAACTATGACAGGCTTATGAAAAATCCATAGACACCCCATATGATTTGCTCCAAAAAGTCAGTAGTATATAAAATTTATTCACGTTTGATGATTACTAATCATTTTCATTATTTAACAATTTCTAAAATAATACCTTTATTAATTGCAGAGTAAAATTTCATGTCATTGTCATGTACCAAATGTTCCAGAATACATGTACACTGTGGAAGAGATAAATCCAATTACTTACCAACTACAGCACCTCACTCGATGAGATACTTTCATGATTATAGCAAACATGCACTATCTGTATTTTGCAAGAATGTGAATACATTATTAATTACATTCACTATGCTATTTTCTTAAATCTAATTGTGGAGCATTGAAGGAACTGTCTCCCTCTCCTTTACCCCACGAAGCACCCGATCCTCTGAGAACCACTTTTCTATGCATTCTCTGAGATTACCAACCTTGGTTCTGGATAAATGATCTTGTACTTATGCACATTAGGCAATATTTTAAGTTATAAAGAAACCTATAGAGAATAAACTACTTTACTCATAACTTAATTCATCAAACCCAATAATGTAGTCAAATGTGCTTCACATTACAGATATATATATATATATATATATATATATAATTAGAAATGACTTCAAAATACTTATATAGTTTCCTGATTACATCCTATGCAATCTCCTGACCTTTACTCCTCCCTCATAGTGAAATTTATAACGTCTTCCACTCAAGAATTTATGTTTCCTTTAGGATGTATGTTCATAAATACATTGGACTTACTGTATCTCAAGTTGTTATATAATTGTTATATGACTTTAAATTACTTGTAAATAATTCATTAGTCCTCTATGTCTTTACTGTGTTCTATTGTATTTATTTATACAGTTTATATAAAGTAAAATGCACTGATTGGGTGCACATAATTTAATGCATTTTGCACATGGATCTGCACATAAAAATCACTCCATCCAAGGTGAAACTCTTTCATCACCATTCACATTTCCCTGTTGATCCATTCAGACTTGACATTACCCATCTCACATAAACATTTATTTTCACAGTATAGCTTAGTCTGACATATCCCCAAGCCGCACAAACATCATATGTAAGTATTCTTACATATCTATTTTGTTCCCTGGGCATGTTTTTGGAAACTCTGTATTCTTGAAAACATCAATAGTTCATTAGCATTTAACTACCAAGTTACACTTCATTGCCCAAATAAACCATGATTCATTTGTCTATTTTCCAGGGTTGAGCACTTGATTTCTTTACTTTTTAGGAATTATAAATAAAGCTACCAAGATTAGTTAATCAGGTCCTTTCTTTTTCTTTTTTATTTATTTTTTTATTTATTTCTATTTTCTCCTCTTTTTTATTAGATATATTCTTTATTTACACTTCAAATGATTTCCCCTTTCCTGGTCACCGCCCCTGAAAGTCCAATAAGCCATCTCCCCTCCCCCTGTTCCCAATCAACCCCCCTCCTGCTTCCCTAGGTATTCCCCATACTGCTGCATCCAGCCTTTCCAGAACGAGGGGCATCTCTTCCCTTTGATGTTCTCTGCTGCCTATGCATCTGGAGTCATGGGCAATATCGTGTGTACTATCTGGTTGATGTTTTTGTCCCTGGAAACTCTGGGAGTACTGGGAGTATCATAGTTCCTCCTATGGCACAGCAAACCCCTTCAACTCCTTGGGTCCTTTCTCTAGCTCCTCCATTGGGGAACCTATGCTCAGTTCAATGGCTGGCTGAGAGTGTGCCCCTCTCTGGCTGAGAGTGTATTTGTCATGAACTAGCAGAGCCTCCAAGGTGACAGCTATATCTTGCTCCAGTCAGCAAATACTTGTGGGCATCTATAATAGTGTCTGGGTTTTGTAACTTTATATGGGATGGATCACTAGGTGGGGCAGTCTCTGGATGGTCTTTCCCTCAGACTGTGCTCCACACTTTGTCACTGTATCTCCTTCTGTGGGTATTTTGTACCCCCTTCCAAGAAGGACCAGAGTATCCATATTTTGTTCTTCCTTCTTCTTGGGCATCATTTGATATGTGAATGGTGTCTTGGGTATTCCAAGTTTCTGGGCTAATATCCACTTATAAGTGAGTGCATACCATATGTGTTCTTTTGTGATTGGGTTACCTCACTTAGGATGATATTTTCTAGTTCTACCAATTTGCTTAAGAAATTAATGAATTTATTGTTTTTAATAGCTGAGTAGTATTCCATTGTGTAAATATGCCACATTTTCTGTATCCATTCCTCAGTTGAGGGACATCTGGGTTCTTTCCAGCTTCTGGTTATTATACATAGGGCTGCTATGAACATAGTGGAGCATGTATCCTTATTACATGCTGGGGAATCCTCTGGGTATATGCCCAGAGTAGTATAACAGGGTCCTCCAGTAGTATCATGCCCAGTTTTCTGAGGAACCGCTAGACTGAATTCCAGAGTGGATATACCAATTTCAATCCTACCAGCAGTGGAGGAGTGTTCTTCATTCTCCACATCCTCGCTAGCACCTGCTGTCTTGAGTTCTTGATCTAAGCCATTCTGACTAAGTAGGAAGTGAAATCTCAGGGTTTTTTTTTTTTTGATTTGCATTTCCTTGATTACATGGTATTGATACAGTGACAAACAGATAGATCAATAGAATAGAATTGAAGACCCAGAAATGAACCCACACACCTATGGTCATTTGATCTTTAACAAAGGAGCTAAAACCAACCAGAGGGAAAAAAGATAGCCTTTTCAACAAATGGTGCGGGTTCAACTGGCAGCTAACATGCAGGAGAATGCAAATCCATCCATTCTTATTTCCTTGGACTAAGCTCAAGTCCAAGTGGATCAAGGACCTCCACATCAAACCAGACACATTGAAACTAATAGAAAAGAAAGTGGAGAAGACCCTTGAGCAAATGGGCACAGGGGAAAATTTCCTGAACTGAACACCAATAGCTTATTCTCTAATATCAAGAACTGACAAATGGGACCTCATAAAACTACGAAGTTTCTGTAAGGCAAAGGACATTGTCAAAAGGACAAAATGGCAACCAACAAATTGGGAAAAGATCTTTACCAACACTACATCTGAAAGAGGGCTTATATCCAAGATATACAAAGAACTCAAGAAGTTAGACTCCAGAGAACCAAATAACCCTTTTAAAAAATGGAGTATAGAGCTAAACAAAGAATTTTCACCTGAGGAATATCAAATGGCTGAGAAACACCTAAAGAAATGTTCAACATCTTTAATAATCTGGTCCTTTCTTTTTTCTTTTTTCTTTTTTGTTTATTTTTATTTTCTTAATTCAAAAAGGAAGTAGAAACATTTTATTATAGAATTGAAGATTTACATGGAAAATATTTCTGATAAAATTGTAGAAAATTATAGTCTAACATGTTAAAATTGAAGGTTATCATGGAAAATTACAGAAATAAAATGGTAGGCATAAAAATATTTCTAAGTTGATTGAAAGTGGAATTATAAGCATTTTCTGTTAAAACTGAAGATTTAATTGGAAAATATTTCTGATAAAATTGAAGGATTATACAGAAAACATGCTAAAATTGAAGATTATCATGGAAAAATTATACAGATAAAATGGTATAAAAATAATTCTAAGTTGATTGAAAGTGGATTTATAAACATTTTCTGATGAAATTGAAGAAATATATAGAAAAACATGTTAAAATTGAAGATTATCATGGAAAATAGTACAGATAAAATGATAGACATAAAACACTACTAAATTAATTGTAAGAGAAATTACAAACATCTTTTGATAAAATTGAAGATTTACATGAAAAATATTTGTTAGTCTATGCCTTTTTATTTGGGAATTGAGTTCATTGATGTTGAGAGATATTAGGGAATAGTGATTGTTGCTTCCTGTTATTTTTGGCGTTATTTTTATGTTTGTGTGGTTACTTTCTTTTGAATTTGTTAGAAGATTGCTTTCTTGCTTTTTCTAGGTTGTAGATTCCCTCCTTGTGTTAGCATTTTCCATCTATTATCCTTTGTAGGGCTGGATTTGTAGAAAGATATTGTGTAAATTTGGTTTAATCATGGAATATTTTGGTTTCTCCATCTATGGTAAACCTTGTTTTTCCTTGTGTTTTCCTGTAATTCTTTAAGGGATTTTTGTGTTTCCTCTTTAAGGGCTTTTACCTGTTGACCAATGTTCTCTTGTATTTCTTTAAGGATTTTTATATTTCCTCTTTATTGGCCTTTACCTGTTGACCCATGTTCTCCTGTATTTCTTTAAGGGAGTTATTTATTTCCTTCTTGAAGTTTTCTATCAGCATCATGAGATACAATTTTTAAATTCAACCCTTGATTTTCTGATGTGTTGTGGTATCCAAATCTTGCTGTGGTGGGAGAACTGGGTTCTGATATTGCCAAGTAGCCTTGGTTTCTGTTGGTAGGGTTCTTGTGCTTGCCTTTCACCATCTGGTTATCTCTGGTGTTAGTTGGTCTTCCTGTCTCTGGTTGGATCTTGTCCCTCCTGTGGGCCTGTAAACCTGTGTCCATACTCTTGCAAGACCAACTCACTTCTGGCAGGGTCTGTGCACAGAAGGCTCTGGAGCCGCCTGGCTCCCTAGTGCAAATTGTGACCAGAAGACTCCTGTCCCAGCAGCTCCATTTGGGGATCTCTGTTCTAAATCTATTAATTCCTTTATGAGAGCTAATCACCTCCCAAGGGTCCTACTTCCTAATCCAACCACACTGGGGATTGGAATTTGAATGTACAAGCATACTACAGCCTCTTTCATTGCTGTTCCGGGTTCCTGGTTCCTTTGGCTCTGATGAGGTCCTTTCTTGCAAGTGTGGTTTAATTTCTTTTTGATAAATCATAGGACTTGGGATGTGCGCACGTGTTTGTGTGTGTGTGTGTGTGTGTGTGTCTTTATTCCTGAGATCTCAAAAAGTATCTTGAACCTATAAATACATATTTTTATATTGTGTGAGGTATATTTGGAAATTATTTTTTTGAATATATTTAATGTCTTACCTCTGAATTCTATAATTTTGATTTTGTGTTGTGCTGTTTGGTATGATGTCTTAGGTAACTGAGTACCACTAGCTTTTCCAAATGTTTGTTTTATTTTTTTCATGAGAATTTCCATTATATTAAATTTTATGAATGTTCCTTTTGTTTTGCAATGTGTAATATGCTCTTAATTTTTATAAATCTCAAACATTGCATACTATGGCCTTCATGATTAAAAGCTTCATTCTTCTCCTTCTCTTCCTTGTGTATGTGTGCTTGTGCGTGTGTGCATGTATGTCATAGCATTTCATCCCAGCAAAAGGATATCCTACTACAAAAGCCTATATTCAACAAAAGTGGAAAATCTAGATGAAAGGGACAATTTTCTAGACAGATACCAGGTACCAAAGTTAAATCAGGATCAGATAAATGATTGAAAATATCTCATAACCCCTAAAGAAAGAGAAGCAGTCATAATAGTCTCCCAACCAAAAAAAAGCCTAGAACAAGATGGGTTCAATGCAGAGTTCTACCAGACCTTCAAAGAAGAATTAACACCAATATTCTTCAAACTATTCCACAAAATAGAAACAGAAGGAACACTACCCAATTCGTTTTATGAAGCCACAATTATTCTAATTCCTAAACCACACAAAGACCCAGCAAAGAAAGAGAACTTTAAACCAAGTTCCCTTATGAATATCGATGCAAAAATATCCAACAAAATTCTTGCCAACTGAATCCAAGAATACATCAAAATGATCATCCACCATGATCAAGTAGGCTTCATCCCAGGTATGCAGGGGTGGTTCAATATGCAGAAATCCATCAATGTAATCTACTATATAAATAAACTCAAAGACAAAAACCACATGGTCATTTCATTAGATGCTGAGAAAGCATTTGACAAAATCCAACACCTCTTCATGATAAAGTCTTGGAAAGATTAGGAATTCAAGGCCCATACCTGAACATATTATAAAAAATATATACAGCAAAGCAGTAGCCAACATCAAACTAGAGAGAAACTTGAAGCAATCCCACTGAAATCAAGGACTAGTCAAGTCTGTCCACTCTCTCCCTACTTGTTCAATATAATACTAGAAGTCCTAACTAGAGCAATTAGACAACAAAAGTAGGCCAAAGGGATTCAAATTGGAAAGGAAGAAGTCAAAGTATCACTATTTGGAGATGATATGATAGTATACTTAAGTGACCCCAAAATTCTCACCAGAGAACTCCTAAACCTGACAAACAACATCACCAAAGTGGCTGGATATAAAATTAACTCAAACAAACCAGTAGCCTTTTTATACTCAAATAATAAAGAGGCTGAGAAAGAAATTAGGGAAATGACACCCTTCACAATAGTCACAAATGATATAAAATATCTTGGTGTGACACTAACCAAACAAGTGAAAGACTGTATGAGAGGAACTTATGTTTCTGAAGAAAGAAATTGAAGAAGATCTCAGAAGATGGAAAGATCTTCCATGCTCATGGATTGGCAGGGCTAATATTAGTAAAAATGGCCATCTTGCCTAAAGCAATCTGCAGATTCAATGCAATCCCCATCAAAATTCCAACTCAATTCTTCATAGAGTTAGAAAGAGCAATTTCCAAATTTATCTGGAATAACAAAATTCGCAGGATATTGAAAACTATTCTCAACAATAAAAGAACTTCTGGCAGAATCAAGCAATCCTTCTTATTAAGAATACTTGGCTATATATACAGCCCCACAGTATGTTTTATTAATGTGTCATGACTGTAGTTACTGATCACATGCACTTTCCTATGTATGGCAACTCATTGTTAGATGTTTTGTGTTGTGAGTGATACATTTTAAAGTGTGTTTCATTGGCTTCTTAACTTAAAAGGACTCAGGGTTTTTTCCAGGGTCATGTGTTTTATTTTGATATTTCAAGCCTTAGAGTCTAGTTTTACTGAGGGCTCTGAGGATTTCTATTCAAACCTTGAGTAATTTCTACTCTTTCATTCAAGACACAGACATGGAATTTTGAATGTAGAAAACTATTTTAATAATTTACTAACTATTTTTGAAAGAATCAATATATTGCAAATATAGTCTTGTCTCCTTGAATGTGGTATAATTTTTCATTAACTTGGATATTATGTTTTATCCCGGAGTTATACGCTTTCTGGAAAAAATGCCGCATGGCCACAAATATCCTTGTGTTGTCCTATTGTGATGAACAGAAAGTCTCTTTTTAGCTAAGTCTCATTTTTGGGAATTGGAAGAAGACATAATTATGGTGGTTTTTCCTACATAATGAATATTTCATATCATTCAAGGTATGCCATCTATGTGACTTAAAGAGAGCAATAAGATATTTTCAACTCTGAGAGGATCTTTGGTTTTAAATTTAAGACTTACCTTTATATGTGAATTAAGGCACAATTATTTTATTATCTTTAACTATTACATAGGACCTAGAAAGCTTAAATGACTTAGGAAGGATTAAATAGAATGGTGATATAAATAGTGTGAAAATCTCTATAAACCACCCAGATGACTTTTCAATCTACAAATAAATTCAATGAATATGAAATTAAATTAAAATAGGATGTGACTTTGCAAAAATAATGTTATTAACAGAGGACAATAATATACATGGATAATTTCCACTACATTGATTTTATTTTCAGGGGACAATATTTTAGGCATTTTTTCAGCATGTCAAGTTAAGTCATCTAAAATGAAAACTTTCTCGACTTGTTTTCAAATCACAATATACTTTGTCAGTATGTTTGTGTCAATATACTTATTTAAATACAAATATTCCTTTAGCATGATTTTTGATCACTCATTTATGAAGATATCCATGGTCTTATTTAGCAAAAATCAATATATCTGTTAGCATTTTCTATTTATTCTGTCCATGTGAAACATACAAACAAATATGAAACCATAATCATAAAATTCAACATAATCCTTGAATGTGATGTTTAGCCTTATTAATTATATATGCTGTTTCAATTAATGGATACTTTTTCTAGCTATGGGTGATAAACTTTTCACATGTCCAACACATCATAGTTCTACATTGGGTATTGTTAATGTGACATTGTTAAAGTTTTTCTTGGCTTATAAATTAAAATGAATATTGAAAGTTTTATTTTCTTCATTGTAATGTGTCCATATTTATCCTGAAATATTTATCCTAAAATCATTTATCTGGAAATATTCTTTATTTTAAGAAAATAGGGACTTTGTTGAGTTAATGTTTAACTACTTTCAAGTTTCAATGATTATTATCATTTAGTTGAATAACTCAAGTTATTTTGCATTCCAAGTATCTTAAAAATATTCCTCTAAGTTTGGTTATCTCACTGATTGCATAAGCTTACAGAATACTCTGCTGAACATAAATTCCATTTTAAAATTCAAGTGTTTGGTATAGTTTTTGGAGTGCAGTTTGTTCTTTGATGTAGAGATCAAAGTTTAATTAGTATTTTTGCAAAAGACTTATTATGTACATTTCCTATACAGTAACAGAAAAAAGTAAAGTATGCATTTAAGTGCAGCCCGAAAGGAGACACACTGCCCGCAGCTGCTCTTGTCTCTGGCGAACCATTTAGAGAGGCTCCAGTTTCATTTGATTCCTATGAAACACATGTTGCTCATTTATAGTACAACTGCTTCAATGAACTTTGACAAATTGGAGTTAAAAAAGTTACAGGTGTTCTTCATTTTAATTCACACTTAGTAGCCACCTATAGAACTACTATATACATGGGTCCTTTCAATCTAATCAGGAGACTATTTATCTATCCATCTATTCTCAGTTAAAATCTCTTGATGTGTTACTAAGCCATGCAGATATAACAACTTACACATTGTTTTCTGGTAAATAATTCAAATTGTTTTGATAATTATCTTCACTAATTTGTGGGAGAACTAAAACTATTCTAACCCCAGTGTCTTCTATGGATTCACCATTATTTAGAATATGGTTTGATATCAGACAGTGATAAACTTGGAGTATAAGCAAGAGTGACTCTCAAGGTTCTCTCACTTTCACCGAAGAAACCTTTCATTTTAAAATAATCTGCAGATGACTTATTGAAAAGCTACTGTTTAGTCAGGGCTATTTTAGAAGAGAGCTGACATTATTCAGTTGCTTTATGGATATTGACCTGGGAACACACTGGACAATCCAGGAAAACTATTCTCGTGAATCCATTTTGCAGATATCATAGACGATGATCTAGCCTTTGAATCAAACTATATATTTTTCTTTATCATCATCATCACCATCATCATCATCATCATTTACTATATTTAAAAGTAAATCCAATCAGGAGTTTTCATAGCCTACTTTCTGTCTTCCATGGACACAAAAACCCTGCTGGCTGCCATCCATTCTCAATAGAGAATGTTTAGCTGAAACTTGAAACTCTTACACTTCTCAGTTGTTATTACTGCCATAGCATAAACATGTTTATTCGAGTCGCAGTTGCTATTCGTTTGTATATGCTCATTAAAAAAAGTAGGCAAATCTTGAACTTTTTTGATACTGCTTTTTAGAATAAAATATGTAATTGCTTAGATACTGCATTCTATATCAATATTAATTTTTGAGAATGCCTGTAGAAATAATTTTATGTGAATTACATACAGCATATAAGTTATAATTATGTTGTACTAATATAGAAAAGATTTTATGTTAATATTTAATATCTATAATTAATATATTGTTGATGTTTTCATATATATAATTTAATTAATATTTCAAATCATGCTTCAAGGTAACCCAATTCATCAATGTTCAGTTTTATTAGTTCTTACATTTTTTGTATGTATCATTCAGCAGAAATAAAACACAAGGTATACTTCTTATCGCAGAATTAGGATAATGAATACTATCTACTTATTTTGACTGATTCTGTGACAAAACAATTTCAAATAGTTCAATTATATACAGAGAAAAGAGAGTTAAAATGTTTTTATTTTTTAAAATGTCTTATTTGCTCCAGCCTTGTTCATTTCTTTAAGTCACACTAAGTATGCTTCTTTATAATCAGACCTTGGGTAACAGCTCTGTTGGCGCCACAGAAGCGTGTCACTCATCAGCTTACATGCATGCAACACAGTGTATACTTTTATTGCCATTTTTATACATTTCTACTCACAAACTTTTCAAAACTGGTAGTGTTGAGTGTAAATCTAGCTGACACATACTTTAATTTGCTTGGCTATGTATTTTGAAATAACGGTGGGTGCAACCCACCTGTGCCTGCTGGTGTGCCAGTGTAGGCAGGCTAGAAAGAACTCTATAACTTCATAGGTGAGGTTGTACTTTGAAATTCCCTTTTCATTACTTGCAAACTGAAGATCACAGTCCAATTTAGACAGCCTTAAGTTTTCTCAGAGAGCTACTGTGTGCGGAATAAAGGTTGAGCAGCCTCGGCAGTGTCACAAGGTTACTGTTCAGCTGCTCTGGATCAGTAGATGATATCTCAACACTCATAAAACAGAGGATTCAAAACCCAGGGGCGTGGGTGGAAGTGCAGATCTTTCTGACAGTCTTGGAAGTCGTCCATAGAAACATCAGCACCACCCTAGAGGCTAAAATAACACTACCAAATTAACATCTACAGCTTTTGTTCAAAATGGCATCCAATATGTGGGGGAAATGTATTCTGAAACATGTATGATTAAATAACAATAATTTTATATTTGGCTTATTTCAAAAATAATTGAGGACTTCAAAAAACTTGCATGATGTATTTTCTTAAGCATTTTAAATACACAATATGTAATTCTATTTAAAACAAATAACTATCTTATATGATGGTTTTCTTATAATCAGCTGTTGGTAAAACAACCAACCCAGTTAGTGAGGCACAGTCTGGGGAGCAGGAAGGTTTCCTTTGCCTAGTTCAATTTAGAAGCAAGAGGGAAAATTTTGGCTCCTGGGATCTGAAAATTCTGTCTTCCAGTTGTCATCTTCTGTCCACATTTTACATGGTAGTTTCTTCCCATTCAAGCTCAACATCACCTATAACGGATAGTAAGATGTCAAAGACGGTATTGCAGATAACAGTTCAAATGTTTGAATTCTCTTTTTATTTCTGAGGTTCTACTTATATTATTTCTGCCTTCCCTATCCTCCCTGAACAACTCACACCCCCCACATACTTCTTTTGCTCTTTTTCAAATTCATGGCCTCTTCCCCCCTACCACCACCATAAATTGTTTTGGAATTTTAATGGTAAAACACGTTCAAGATTGCAAAGGTTATTATCTCAATTAGGTAATAGAGAAATGAAAAAACATGATACAGGCACTCAATGAACTTCTCCAGTATTTTAGTAATCTCGGTTATGCTGAAGTTAATAGTCCTGCAGTAGACAGTAAGCTAGTGAGTTGTGTGAGTCCTGTGTCTGCCCACCTTCCATGGCATCCAAAGAGTCCATCTTCTGAAGTGTAGAGTAGTTAACAAAACAGACGGGCTGATGACCTCCTTTATTTGATAAAAGATCCAGAATGCACTGGTGTAAGAAGATATACTGTGCCTGGACAACAAGGAACAAACATTGAAATGAATGACAGGCTGTCAACGTTTCTTATAAAGTGGGTTAAATGGATACCATGGAAGATTAACTGAATTTGACACAAGTGAAATGAGAAACAGAATTATAGTTTATAAATTATTTTCTTCTATTTCCATCATAAGATTTGCTAAATTCATGTGGTTTCTTATTGGCTCAAGAGGTTGTTTTTATTAGGTATTTGCCACTAAGTGCCAAGAGTTAATATATTCTGTCTTGCTGTATGAAAAAGTAGGTGTGTGCTGTATGAAAAAATTGATATGTGAGCTTCCTTTCTCCAAAAGGACATAATTTAGTAATTTCTCAGTACTTAAAAATACTTCTCTTTTAAAAAAAATCACAGATGTTATGTTTACTTGTGAAAGTTATGAGTGAGCATTTTCAAATACTGAACAGCACTTTTGAAATATATTTGGTAATTCTGCTAGTCACTGGGACATTTGACTGGCCCAATGCCAGAGACTATTTCTCAATTTGTAAATACATGTTAGTTAGATATTGAAGTATCTTAACATGGAAGCACTGGGCGAAGACTTCTAATGTTCCAACTACATGTCAGGATTGAACCCAGTAGCATCTACATGGCTAATGCTAATGACCTGTAGGCATTGCTGGAACATTGTTCAGACTATGAAAGTGTATATTTTAAGCCATACTAACTCTTCCCAACAGAATACACATAACATTAAAAGAATATCATCAAGTATCTTAGTAAATATATATATATATAACTGATTTTGAGAAAACACTTAAGAATGATAATTTTAAATGGTTATATTCGTATCAGTTAACATAATGATTTGACATGGTTTTTGGAAGTTTTCAGTTGTTTTTCTCTGCTGGAATTGTTTACCACTAATGGCAATGTTTGTTTCTTCATGGACTCTAAAACCTTCCCAGTAGAGCTTCGCCACTAGAAGGGCATCTCTATGAGAACTCTGTGATATTTAGTGCTAAATTCCAATTGGCAATAGCAGTTCATGGAACATAGCAATGGTGTAATAAATATTTGTTTACTTCATCTCATTTAATTTCTGTAGCTACCCCATTTGAGGGCAGATGTAATTTAGAGAACATGAAAAAGTCATGAGAGATCAAGTTTTGTACTCACAGATGATCAAATTACAGTATTTGATTTTGTTAAGACATGAGGTCTAGTCAGGAAATAACAATCCTACTGAAATTTTCAGTACTTTACTTTTTATAAGAACAATGTTCCTCAAATTTACAGCATGCAGTGAATACCACTATTAATAGAAACCAACACAATGCAATTATTTTAAAAAATAATTCACACTCATGAATTTTGGTATCTTTGAAAAGCATATTTGAACTTGAAGTCATGTTTGATATTTGAGGCTTTGAGCTGTCAGGAATTCATCTCTGTTGGAAAGAATGATGATTGTAAACTCTGCCAGGAAAGCAAGCCAAGCTGTGAGGTAGTCCTGTGGGCTCCAAGAACCTTCTGGCATTGTGTGTTACTGCCAAGAAGCAGTAGAATGTCATGAAAATTGCTGTTTCTACCTTTAACAACCATACTATACTACCTTAAGAATTCATTTTTTTTCCAGATGCTCAATCCCTTGGTCCCAGGAATCACAAAACCTGCGCTGTGATATTTAAAGGACATAGCATATATAAAATATGTAGCAAAAGTATGATCAGTTAATTTTTTTCTTCTTCCACATAAGTTTATGCCAGCTAACTTCCAGGATAACCCAAAGCAGGAAAGAAACGAATCCACATCAACCATTAATCAAGGCATCCTTTCAGGATGTAATAACGCTTCAGATCTTTCTCTCAGGATAGCCATTTGGATGTCTCTTTGTCTTAGTTATGAGTTGTGTCCCTTTGGTGACTTTCAGTGGCAGGATGTTGCTGAGCCTCCTGCCTTCCCACTCCTGTATTCACTTACTATAGCACATGCTGAGATGGAAACATCCCTCATAGAAACTGAAATCACTCCCCAGTGTAACAGAAGAAAATAAGCCATGGCTCTTCAGCAAGGCAACACCATTTTATAAGGACTGGAGACAGGATATAGTCATTTTTTTCTGTTTTTTTATTACAGAGAAAAGGTAAATATGGCATAACATCAGGCAACTAAGACAGAGGAGAGCTTCAGAGCACTGATTTTTCTGCAAGGAGAGGATGCAGGGAGATCTTGTAGGATATGTACTGCATCCTGGACACGATACTTGGTGCTTTAGATATTTGTTTTTACTTAGTGCAGATATCATGTTTGTGTAAATGATAAAGCTTGATAAAGAAAACAGCTTGAAGTCTCAGAGCCAAAAATCATCAGAGCTCAATTCTGAACTCAGTTCTGACTTTGAAACATTCTATTTAAATAATTTCCCTATCCAACCTGAGTTTACTCTGGTTGGCTAGCCAAGAAGTTCATAACATATCAAGTACTAAACTAGGAATATTTTTAATTGGTGTTCTTGATTGAACACTCTTCACAAAGGTCACTTCCACAAAGTTGTAAAGTCTGGCAAGGGATTCAACTCTTATTGTTTGAAGATGGAATCCAGTAAACAATTAGCTCCACTCTGTCCTAGACAAGAGAGCCAACTACTAATTCTGTCAATACTATTGTATGCCAGCGTTTACCCTTAAGGGTTTGAGAAGAAAAATGTTAGTTTTCTTTCTATCCTTATTTCTATTTTTAACTAAAATTAAAAAGGAAATTGAGTTTTTATCATGGCTAAGAGTTTGGGTTGATACTGGAATTTTTATAAGACCCCAAGATAAGGAGCAACCATCTGATTCGTAGGGCCTACTACAAAATGCATATGCTGTCTTTTACCATGTCAATATGGGTGGGGGAAGTCTCAGAAGGCCCCACCACTAGCTGAAGAGCTACATGTAGTCAATGGTTGCAGAGGGAGAGTCAGTTTTCCTTAAGATTGGCAAAGCTTAATTGGTCCTTAAGCCCATGTTCACACAGGCAACAATAATTGAACTCAGAAGTGGTGTGTGTGTGTGTGTGTGTGTGTGTGTGTGTGTGTGTGTGCACATATGAATAATTATGGAAAACAAGGATGGCATTTTAGAACTACAGAATTTCGAATTACAGAAAATAAATTTATGAGAAGTATATGGTGGTGGGAATTTGTGTCTATAATGTATTATAAATTGTAATAATAGTGACTTTATATTAAACTTGTCAAAAGTTGTTTCATCCAAATTAATCAGTGATGTAAAAATTAAACCAAATGAATGGTGCTTTAGACTACCTAGATTTATGAAGGCCGCCATTGTCATATGCCATATTCTGTTTCTGAAGCAATTTGAGGGAAGACTGATATGTCACCCACTTGTCCCCTGTCAGCACACAAGAGGATGGACATAAACATGACCTAGTTTGAACTATCTAATCCTTCCAGATTTGGGGTGGTGGTGAATGAGTCCTACAAAAACAGTAGAGGTTAAAATGTATAGATTGCATGCAGGCTCCAGTGAGTGAGAAGAAATATGCTTGGCATTCTTCATGCTTCTAAAGCCATATTGTGCCATATCACAAGGTAAAAATAACAGCATCATTAACACTCATGCTATAAGAAGACCTGCAAAAAATGTATCACTCCTTCTTGTAACATTTATTTATTTGATGTGTAGGGATGTTTCCTGCCTGTATGTCTGCACACTGGGTGTGTGCAGTGCTGGAGGAAGCCATACGAGGGAATAAGACTTCTCTGGGAATTTAGTTTCCGAACACTGTGGCTGCTTGGAATTCCACCCATATCCTCTAGAATGGTGGTCAGTGCTCTTAACTGCTGATCCATCTCATTTTAAAAATTATAACTACTTAAAGTATGCTTAAGGAATTTTTCTCCATATAGTTTCTCTTAAGAAAGCATGTATATAGGAAACCCAAATGATTAGCATGAGCTTTAAAGAAGTGTTCCCTCCCTACTTAATTATCCCTATCTTACAATTTCTTACTTTCTTTACATTTTATAATTCACATAACTGTACAATGTATTTGTAAAAAAAAAAAAACTAAATTGTGCTGGGTTTAATTACTTAATCATTTCCCCCAATAAGTGCTGGGTATCTGAAACCTATGGTATCAGCCCTGGAACAGGGAATATACCACGGGGTGGCATCAAAGATCTGCAGTCCAAAAATATTGAGAGGTACCCCAAGTGTGAGAAATGTTGCAAAAAATGAAACTTTATTTTGTATTGTCAATGCACAGTCACCTAAGATACTACAATGCACATTCATCTAAGATACTTCACACTTAATAGTCAGGTCCTTTCTCACATTTAGCACCAGCTTTGCCTTCTCAGATTTTAGTGAGTTTGGTAACACTTGTATTTCAGCTTATATTTTGGAAAACATTGATGTGAAAGACCTTTGCATTTACTGGTAGAAAAATCTATGTAATTATATAGTGTACAAAGTCCAGTGAAAAGGAATAGACGGAAAGAACTTGTATGTTTTAGTTAAAGAGATAGACATTTGAATATTGGTTTTAACTACTTGGAGTATCGCTTCTCTTCTGGGAACTTCTGCTTCCTTGCATATAAAGTAGATCCAGTAAAAACTAGACTGATATTTGTTTTTCTGCTCCTATCTACTGATAAGGATTATACAGAGACTACATAAAACAATTTATGTAAAGGATCTGATATGTTACTAGGAACACAACAGGCATTAGGTAACTATTGGTCTCATTTCCATTATTCTATGTACTTCACTAATAACAAAAGAAGTCTCTATTATAGATATCTTATCTAAAATAATAAGTAAAAGTTCAGTTATTCAGCTGATAACACACTGCAATAATCACCAATACTAATATGCAACAGAGATAAAATCATACAAATGAAATACACAGAAACTCATTAAAGTCAATGTTAGTCATTTTCTTCCAACTACAGCCTGTAGGGCATTTTGAAGAAATGCCTCTGCCGCGCCATCCATTTGCCTAAGAATTTCATGAATTCATTGTTTCTAATGGCTGAATAGTACTCCACTGTGTATATATACCACATTTTTTGCATCCACTCTTCTGTTGAGGGATACCTGGGTTCTTTCCAACTTCTGGCAATTATAAATAGGGCTGCTAAATGAGGTAATCCAGACTCAAAAGATGAATCATGGTATGCACTCACTAATAAGTGGATATTAACCTAGAAAACTGGAATACTCAAAACATAATCCACACATCAAATGAGGTACAAGAAGAACGGAGGAGTGGCCTCTTGTTCTGGAAAGACTCAGTGAAGCAGTATAGAGCAAAATCAGAACAGGAAAGTGGGAAGGGTCGGGTGGGAAAACAGGGGGAGGGAAGGGGACTGATGGGACTTTAGGGGAGTGGGGGTCCAGAAAAGGGGAAATCATTTGAAATGTAAATAAATATATCAATAAATTAAAAAAAAGAAATGCCTCTGAATTTATTTTCTGCACTTTTCAAAGTCGCTAAGTGTTAAATACTAAGCTGTGTTGTAAGTTGTTTTCTACACACCCACCAGCAGCACTAATTAGGATGTACAGTCAGTTAAAGTGCCTAGGCAGATCTTTAGTTCTCCTATAATCTTCACCCTCTTCCCCTCACTAGATGTTTATAGTAGAGGAAAACAGTTTGTCACCTTGCAGGCTGTGTCAGGAGGAATCTCCCATGTACAAATGCTAGGGCTGGCAACCAAGAGTTGAGCATCAGTTTAGGTATCTTACCAGGTTCTGCACCATGCACATTCTCTCCCCCCTCAGTTCAGCTACTAGTCCATATATGTCCACAAAATCATGGTCATTTATGTGTTGTGTTAAATGGTCCAGGGCAATGAAAACTCCTGTTCTTCCAACGCCAGCGCTGCAAGGAGAACAAGATTGCGGGACATTTGTCAGCAAAGGCTGAGTCATGTTGATGCTGTAGATAACAGTGACATATGATGGATACATTCTGAGAAGCTGATTTTCTTATCTGAGGGTTAGGTTGTTATTTGGAGATTCTGGATATTGATTTTTATCAAAACTATATTCAGATAAAGGAAGATGCTCTGTTCTAATGCTCTTTATCCTAAATACACACACATGCCAATAATGGGCTGGGATTTTTAAATGATTTAGAGATCTTTGAGAAGCATAATCTAGTCATAGATTAAAAAAAGAACTCCGTGCTGATAGCGATCTAAGTTTGCTTTGTGATACATGATCCTGTCACCCTCTTTGGCCATTTGGACATTTAATAAGCTACATTCTGGTTTATCTTAGCCAATGAAATGCTTGGAAATTATCAACTGCGACTAATCGGAATCTACCTTCTATAAGAAAATGAAATAGTATCATGACACAACAAGTCCTCTTCAGATTATAGAGCATTCTGAGTATTTGGCGAGTTCTATAGCATCTTACTTACCTGCAATGCACAACCATAGGGGTAGTGTCGTGTGCTCTGCTTGTTCGCACCAACTTCACAAAGTGAATTAGAGGGGTGGTGTTTTCAGGAACCCCATGCTCAGGCCAACCAGTGAAGTTACACTGCCGGACAGTCATGCAGTCTCCATGCTAGGCAAGTTGGCAGATTAATGAGTGATAACATGAGTTTAAATGATAGGACTGACAAGGGTGAACAATGCCTTAGCATTCACGGGGTACTTCATAAAGGTGACCTTTTACTAACCAGGACAAATCCTGATCACATAATTTCTAATGAGATCTTTTACTGTTATAATGAACAGGATTGAGGCTGTCTATACAGATCAGTGGCAGAGGTTTTGCTCATCATACAGAAGACTCTGGGTTCAATTCCCAGTGCAAAACAAAAGAAGAGAAAGGAGAAATTGTATGTTATAGAAGCTTATAGATTTATGTGTGAATGGTATCAGCAAAAGAGCTTCAAAAAGATTTGAATATAGATCATAAAATATACTGTAATGTAGCATGAAATTCTGCAGGCTAAGATTTGAAACAAGCTTTACATAAAACAAGTACATAAATACATTATCTATATAAAACAGTTGAGTATTATATCAGAACAGGAAAGACCTTATGTAAAGAGTTAGTTATAAGAGAGTTGTTGGTACTATCTCTTCTCTGGTAGTTCTGGATGAAAAAGAAAACCAAGAGGCTGGGAGATGTGAAATGGTTGCCATGAGACATGGGAAACAGCTTTCTCATCCCCAGCATCCAACATGAATAGCCAGGCATGGTGACATATTTCTGTAAACCCAATGCTGTGACAGTGGGCAGGCAGTGTCAGAGACAAGTGCACCACTGAAGCTCACTGGACACTCAGCCTAAACAAGGTGACATGCTTCAGGCTCAGCATGAGTTTCTGTCTGGAAATATAAACGTGACAACCAATCAAAGAAAGACTTCCAGCATTGACCACTGGCTATTTATTTACTCAAGCTTGTGTACCTACATGTACAGGTGAACCTGTGCACATAGTGCACATAAATCTGTACATAAGTACATGAACCACATATAACGTACACACACTTATTCACACACACACACACACACACACACACACATTACTCAAGCCTTTATGACTCAGAGATGAACGTCATGAAAAACTACTATCTTAAATAATATAGTTTCTTCATATAAAGGAAACCCAACACTCTAATCATTTCTCCCTTTTCCTATTTATGTTTTAACCTATGAGTTTGATGTTAATTGTTTGATATAAACTGTAATCACATGAGTCAAAATGAGACAGTAACATCCATACTGGAATGCATGCATCAAATCAAGATATTTATAAAGCAATAGAAAAGCACAGTCAGATACATATCTATATGAATAAGGGTTAATTCAAGTATTAATTTCCCTTTATACATTTAAGTCAGTGATATTTTATACCATATTCCCTTTTCTTCCTTTTTAGTTTTAGTTTTACCCTTTCAATCTTCAGATCCCTGATGGTCCAATTGATCTGAGTGTCCTCCATAAGCTTCGTAATTACTATGTCTCCAAAGACTGTCACTGGCTTGTTGTCCTCTGGCCAGTACTGATGGCATCTGATCTGCATGCAGAGAAAATCAGCAGTCATGAGCCACTGTGAAACAGTTCTTTTCAATCATCAATGCTACTGAGTTGAGGCTGCATAATACACAGATTTAGTTGATGACCTATACACAGCACTAGTTGAAATATTCACAAATATTAACACAATCATAAAACAGCACATTGGCGAAGATATGTCATATACTCACCCGTCCTTTCTCAAAACACTGTGTGAGCATTACTAATGTTTTCGCTCTGGTTTCCCATACCATTCTCCAGAAATCTCCAACCGTTCCTGGTAATGGGCCTTGGGTAGCAATAAACTCATTTGGACATAAATATCCCTAGAAGGATGCAATTCCACACACAGCATCATTATTTATGTTCAAGGAGCATATTTTTCCTTTTGAGCAATACTAGAAATATGTTAGTTGTAAAATGACATGATTGTTAAAAATATTATTTACTTTTGAATGGTGAATAATCTTAGATACTCCAACATTCGAATATGAGCTAGAAATCCCCAATATATTATAGTGCTAGGACCTTGGTAATAGACTGTGTATAGGGCCTTAGATATACAGGTGACCTGAATAATTTCTCCAGAGGAAGAAAAGGAGGACTTACAGAAAAGGGAATTCATATGGAAAATCAGTCATTTGAATTGACTATATTAAATTTGAATTATTAAATTTTCAAGTTGAAATATTATACAACTAGGCATATGCAGTTGGAATTAAAAATAAGTTCTAAGTAGAATATAATATGACAAAGTCATCTGAATGGATGAGATTATCTGGAACTTTAATTTAGGAAGAGATGGTAAATTCAAGGATGAGGACCTAGGTCCTTTCCATTCCAAGGCTTGCAAATCAATGTGATGGGAGGCAATTGGTGTCTAATAGAGGAGAGTCTGAACTTCCAGGGTACATGAGCTGACATTAGATGAAAGATTCCTGAGTAGTTAGCCAGCGATCTCACAATCAGCGGGGCTTTTTTTCTTGTTTGTCTCTTTGAGCCTCCTTGGCATCAAGCATGATTTGAATAGTCTGAATAGATATGGAAAAAGAAGAATGGGGAGGGGGTGAGCACAGGGTGGAAGACCGTAGTGTGAACGGGTGCAGCCCTACTGGGAAAAGTGTAATGGTGTAGGTGTGTAATCCCAGAACTTGAGGTGTGGAGGCAGGAGGATCAGGAGTTACCTCTGCTACCCAGTGAGTTCCAGGCCATCCTAATGTACAAAAAACCTTGTCTCAAAAAAAAAAAGAGGAGGGAATAGAGGCTGGAGAGGTCTCAACAGTTAAGAGAGCCCAGTCTTCCAGAGGGTCTGAGTTTAGTTTCTATCACCCACATCATACTGCTACCAAGCACCCATAATTCAAGCTCCAAGGTATTCGAGGCCTATTCTGGCTGTCGTGGGCAGCCATCCTGACACAGGCATGCACATAAATACATATGGACATAAGATTAAAAAGTTAAAACAATCTTTAACAGAAGAATAAGGCTACAACAGAATGAATACAGACATAGTTAGAAAGCTCTGATATAATATTATGAGGCTTCTTTGGTAAGAGGAAGGTAATCACAATGTGGTTGCTTGGTGTCTCAAAGAATAACACTAATGGTGCAGAAAGGAGAAAGATAATTCTCAGCCTATTGTCTGAGAGATGAGGGATGGGCTAATGAGAGATGAGGGCAGTTTATCTTGGCCACGGCAAAATTAGTAAGTCTATAGCTGCAGGCGAAGAGTGGCAGGCAGCGTTTTCTTTGTGCCCCTTGTATCAGTGAGATAGTATAGCCATTGGATTTAGGCAGACACGTGGGACAGGCCTTGGAACTGAAAGGAAGAAGGAAATAATCCCGAGAGAAGGGACATAAATGGATTAGGGAACCGTGGCATGACTGAAAACCTCTGCTTAGTAGACCTGAGTTTAAAGTGGTGTGGTCATGAAAAATTCTCCAGTCCTATCTAGTGGAATTGAAAATTCACACAGAGTTTTCTATAAACAAGAGAGGGAAATTTATCAAGAATGAGAGAAGAAGAAAAATCATTAAAGAAATAGAAGACAGAAGGAACAAAATAATGGAATCTGAAGTATAAAAAGAAGGTGAAGTAATAGTTGGAATGGAAAAGACTGAAATTCTGATAAGATTTACCGGTTAGAGGTTATAGTAGAGAGGGTGAACTGTCAAGTTCCAGTGAGCTGGGAAGAAGGATTTGGAAGACTGTGGAAAGGCTGCTTTGCAGGTCGTGAAAGGGTCTGT
The DNA here is from genome assembly GCF_947179515.1 of Apodemus sylvaticus. Classification (NCBI taxonomy): domain Eukaryota; kingdom Metazoa; phylum Chordata; class Mammalia; order Rodentia; family Muridae; genus Apodemus; species Apodemus sylvaticus. The sequence goes on along the minus strand of NC_067491.1, from coordinate 26,839,770 downwards.
GCTGTGAACACTGATGATGCCAACCAGAGGGCAAGCCACTGGGAGAGGGCGTGACAATAAATCAACATTCAAAATGGATTCTGACATCACCAAGAGTTAGGAGAGAGGTAGTGCTGGGAGAGCATCTGTAGTCCTGGAGTTGAATCTAAGAATCTTAGAGGTAGTAGTTAAAACAAAAAGCAGATAGGTTACGTGTAATTTTAAAAATGCACACTAGCTCCAGCTAGACTCTAGCAGCCTCCCTTTCCTCCCTGTTTGATGCTGAAAAACGGCCATCTAGCCCCGGTTCCTACGGCTGGCTTGCTAAGCCAACCCCAATTTGTCCTTCCTGAGGACACCTGGAACTACCGCTCATGTTCCTCAGACTGACCACCCTGGGGCTGGCTATACCGATCACCAAGGACCGCTCTGCAGTTTCGCCCTCTCTCTTGCCCACCTAAATCATCGCAAATGGAAAACACCAGATGTGGCACCGTGAAAGGCAGTCTGTGGCCTGGTTGAGTGAGGCTTACTCCGGAGACCCAGTAGAATATTCTACAAGGAAGGAACTGTGTGCAATGCTCCCAGATACTCAGGCTCCTGACTCCAACTCCATACTCCTGACCCCACAACTCCATAATACTGTGGCCATCAATCATGTAAGGCCAGGCCCCTAGTGTTCCGGCTGGACTTCACCCCCACAGTTACCTGGCAATAGCCAGGTAACCCAGTCCAGTATAAAGGGGGATGCAGGGCCCCTCCTAGCTCTCTTGCCCTTATACTCTCTTTTTCCTCTTGCACCTCCTCCTCCCCCGACCCCGTTCCCTCTCTCTCCCCATTCTTCTCCCCTCTTTCCACATGGTCATGACCAGCTCTCGCCCCTCTATCTTTTCTTTCTCTCTTTACTTGTCGGTCCCTTTTCCTCTTCCTATTTCTCTTTAATAAAGCTCTAAAACTATGGGCTGCCTCTTCCTATCAAAACCTGCCGTGTAGGAGCAATGGAACAGGCCTCAGTGTCTCCAGTCGCCAGAAAGGACCCAGGACTTCCCTGCCTGGCCAGGTTTCCACTACAGGTACACGGGGACCTGGGACCCATGCCAGAATGCCCTGAGTTCTGGGCAAAGACCTTTCCCCTAGCCAAGCAGACTCCCTCTGCAGATACACAGGAGCCTCCATCCCTTCACAGGTATGTGGGCCCTGCTCATTTTCCCTATAACCAGACAGCTTTAATACTTGCATCATTAAATCTCCAACCCCAATGTGCCCGTACAAAGAACATACAAAAGCTGCACGCCTACACTGGGCAGATATACCACTACACTACTCTATTCCCCAGCTATGAGATCCTCTGCTACCTGCAGCAACTCTAAGCCATGCGGTTCTGCTCCATCTTCTACCTCCTCTTCCTCCATCTTCCCCTCTGTCTCTCTCCTTTCCTAAAATATCCAGCCTCACCTTTCTCTTCTGTTGCCCAATCACAGGCTCTAGCATTTAAGTTAATCCAGTTAAAAATGGAGAGAAAGTTCAAAAGATGGCCCCTCTTCAGGAAGCAGAATTAGCATCAAAATATAAGCAGCACCAGGGCAATCCACTTTACAGATACTGCATCTTGTACTTGATTTCCTGGACTCAAGTTGGAAGATTCAGTGAGGAATGAGACAGCTTTACTCCTTTATGTTTAGTGACTGTGGGTGAGGACAAGACTAGGAGCTAGGTTTGGAAGGAGGCATCCTTAGAGGGGAACTAGGTTGGATACTAATTAATATTACACACTAGGAACCATTCTGCAAAAGTTCAAACATAAATACCCCAAAATATTATTCCTTTAATAGTTTTAACAAGTATTTATAAAAAATAATCACTAAATCACCCACATTTTACTGGATGGTAAACAAGCTGTATACACCATGATGTTGGTGGTGGTCTTTTTCTTCTGCTCTTTCTTTCTTTCTTTCTTTCTTTCTTTCTTTCTTTCTTTCTTTCTTTCTTTCTTTCTTTCTTTCTTCTTTCTTTTTTGTCAAAGAGTACATTTAATTAACTTTTTTTCCAAAAAAGGAAAAATGTATTAGAGGGCAAAGGTCTGTGATGGGTGGTATATAAAGGTAGCCTGTGTTCTGATCACCTCTTTTGATCCCTGTGTGAGTTTTAAATAAGATGTACACATATTATTTTTTAATTTTCTTAATACACCATCTATCTGCTCCCACTTGTTCCTTGCTTCTGGTACAGAGAAGACAAGGAGATTTAAGCTTTTTTTTTTCTTTCCTGGTTAAGGCAGCTCAATGAAGGAATGCTAAGGAAATGCAAAATGCCGCCCAACAGGAAATGCTCTAGACACTTTCCTCATCTCTTATTAGAGTGGCAGAAGCACGGTGCTTCTTTTTATTACTTTAGCTGCTAGTTTTAAGTATTGGCATAGAAAATTCACTTCCTCTGAGAAGTGACCTATTAGCTAGAAAGCTTTCTCCAAATTGGAATATACAGTTTAACTGGTTTTAACAATGTATAATAATTAGGAAAAAAATAAATTCTAAGTTTCACCGTGCAGTTCAGGATCACCACCACTGACTGCACACACAGGTGTCACAGCTGCCCTCATGTTGGTTTCTAAGATCTTCCTGGGGTTCCAAGCCAAGAAGTATAAAGCAGACCGTAAGTAAACACCCACTATACATACACTCATCAGGTGCATTAGGTGCTTCTGATGTGATTAGGTGCTTGCACACATTAACTTCTTTAATTTTGCAGCAGCCTTTAGGAAAGTGTTTTTAAAATTATTATATTCATTTCCATTCCTCCTGGTCCTGCCTCTCAGAGTTCTTTCCTCATAACTCCTCCTCTTCACCTCAGAGAGTGCATCCCCCTTGCCCCAGCCATCCTCCTTTTCTGGGCATCAAGTCTCTACAGGATGAGGTGCATCCTCTCCCACTGAAGCCAAACCAGACAGTCCTTGGGTGCATATTTGCCTGGGGCTGTGGACCAGCCAGTGTATGTTCTTGGGGCTCAGTCTCTGAGACTCCCAAGGTTCTAGGTTAGTTGACATGGTGGGTCTTCCTATTAGGTTGCCATTTTTCTTCCTCATTTATAGATACAAAATTTCAGAGTGCCTATGGTCACAGACATAGAAGGACAGAGAAAGAAGGTCTACCCACATTCTGAAGAACATGTACAATACTCCCACCTAATTCATTAGAAGTGCCCATGTTAGTGAATCCATTTGCTTACTGTGTGCTAAGTCCCAGTCATCAAGCATGGTAGAACATGTCAAAAAAGTAATTTAATTATTGCCTATAATTTCTGTATTTTCTTTAGAAATACAGCTTTCTTTCATTTTTAGAAAATAGAAAAATTCTATTTTCCTTTTTAGAAAAAGAAAAATAGCTTTCTTTTTTTTTTTTAGAAAAGCTGTATTTGCCTTATCAATTTCAAATACATAATTATTTAATCCCTCTTAGTAACCTCAAACATAACATGTATTCTTAATAATACACACACACACACACACACACACACACACACACATGCACAGGCAAATTTGGGTTAAAAGTGTTGATAGAGAATTCCTGGTTTCCATGATTGGCAGCAATCCAATCTATTGGATCCTTTCTATCGTCCATAAAATCTTATTTTACCATTGGTCTCACTGAACTGTTTTTAGATATATTGGTACAATTAGCTGCCTGCAAGGGTACAATCCCTCAACTCCTTCCTTTCTTACAGTATGTACTCTATCAAAATTATATGGCCTGTCACTAAGTCCCAGAAAAAGAAACAAAAGTCCCCAGCCTGGCCCAGGACAGAGGAACATGGGTATATCATGTGAGTCCAGTGATAAATCCTGGTTTTAAGTAACTCCTAAATGTCACCTGTTCCTCCCTTTCCTTTCCTGGAGCCTACTTTCCTTCACACAAATTATTTTGCTACCTTTAGGCCTCTTGCCTTGGTTCCCAGATCTGAAAAAATGACATCAATGCCCCTCTGATCTCTGTCTCCTGCTCTTCAAGAAGCTTCATCAACTCTCTACTGAAAGTGTAAAAACAAAACTGAAATGTCCCATGTTTTCTGAGGTAAAGGAAGCCCCAGTTGGAGGTAGAGAAGTGAGAAGTACCATAGAACCATTGCCATGTATTTTCCCCTTGTTCCTGGCACTAAAGGCTGCTTTCCTGGCAAGTATTAGCAATGCAACATACTTGCGCAATACACATACAAACCTGCTTTCACACGAAGTTCCTTCACCTGTTCCTCCTTGCTATGCAAGTCACAGGAATTTTTTTTTACAGCATTTCATATTTTTTATATCACCTTATTGTAACAGAATATATGTTACAATAAACTAGGCTTCCTAGTTAAGCAAAAGATTGCTTAAACCATCTTTTCTTAAAATGTTTGTTTTATGTATATAAATAGTTTATATACAATATATATATGCACAATGTGCTTGCCTGGTAACCTCCAATCCCAGAGAAGACTGTCAGATTGGTGTGAGACACCATCTGGGTGCTGGAACAGAACCTGAGTCTTCTGTAAGAAGCACAGGAGCTCTTCACCACTGAGCCATCTCCCCAGCCCATACTTAAACCATCTTACCCCTTTCTAATACTTGCCTATTGACAGCTGAAATATTTAGAAAGAACACTAGCATTTCATAAATATTACTTTGCTATGTCATCTCTATGTTTCTGTCATGCTTACCGGAACTCCCTGGTTTCCTTCCTTATATTTTTTCTTTTAAAATCAAATTAGATTCTTCTCTCACACAACACATGCCAACCACAGTCTTTCCTCCCTCTACTCCTCGCAGCTCCAGATCCACTCCTCCTCCATTACAGAAAGGAGCAAGCCTCCAAGGGACAACAACCAAATATGACAAAAGAAGATACAAGAATACAAAGCCAAAGCCCTGGTATAGTAGAGTGTTGTGATTAGTGTTCCCATGTAAAGCTAGCTTTAAACATCTTAGGTGGTAAATGAGTGTTTTTAAGACAACAACTAGAAAGTTTCTCACAATAGACATTATTACATTCCATTCCATATGCCTTGCTTTGGAATTGCTTTATTTTCGTGAGGGAACACAGCTCCTCATTACTTTCCTGTACTTTCATATACAAGGCAACCCAATAAGAGGAAAGATTCCTGAGACTATACAAAAGAGTCAGAGACACACCTGTTCCATAAAAACAGCACGCTAACAGGCATAACACATACACGTAACAAATACACATAACATATACACACAACATATACATGTAACATATACACATAACATATACACATAACACATACATGTAACATATACACATAACATATACACAAATGACCTGGTGCAGTCCCATGTGGGCCAGTGATTACCACTTAGGCTCTGTGAGCCCATATCATGTCCTGTTCTAACATTGTGCCATATTTGAAACAACATACAGAAAATGAGGTATTGATTAGGATCTACTTATTGGCAAATAGTAGATTTATACTACTATTATATAATAGTAGAAATATTGAAAGTAGCATGACAACTTAGCTCTCTGCTATTCTATGACATTATAAGACATTTATTTGATCACTACAAAAGTGGTTCTATTTAAAATATCTAGATATCTAGGTCTTATTGCATAAAGCAAGACTTCAGCAGGCTATAGGGTCTAGTCTACAGTCAAACTTAGTAAGCATAAGACTTCAGTAAACTATTTTTTAGAAGAATTTCATATCACAATGACTCAATTATTTCATAAATGAATAAAACGTTATAACAGGATATTCACATGGTCATTTGAATAGAGACCTACAGATCTAACATCAAAATTGAATGAAACACACACTTCCTCTAGATACTCCCTTAAATGTTATGTAGAGAAGTCTTCACTTCTCCATTATTCAGTCCCTTGGCAGTAAGACCCAACATATGACTGTAATTTTAGAGTTAAATTGACTAGTAAGGAATTACAATATAATCTATATATACACAACTTCACAGAAGCTTGGAAACAATCAATGCAATCCATTATGTCTGATATAAGGAAAAGAATGAAGTGTCACAGAAGAATCTCAAATAAACTGGAATATATTGAAAGAAATGACAGGTCAGTGAGTAGGAAAATATTTAAGAATAGGAAAATAATAAAAAACTGGAGAGTGTGCAAAGCAGCTGAAGTCTTCCAGTATCTGTAGGCTTATAAGCAATGATGATTAATCTCATCATAGCAACTGAAGCCAGTAGGAAAAAACATAAAGGGACTAACTTGAAATCACATAATAGAGCTGTTTAGAGATGAAGTCATCTCCCCTGGGAGAAAATTAATTAATTGAGCCTGGAGACACTAACAATTATCTTCCAATGGTATTTAGAAAATGTTTCAAGGTGAGCTTCTCATTAAAGGACCAATGTGCTCTTCCCACTCTCAAAATGTAAGAATGTGTCAGCCAAGCTGAGGTCCTTGATGAACAAAGATTTCTGAGTGTCTGGCATGGTGAAGACCATTGACCAGAAAACAAAACAAAACAAAACAATAACAACAATAACATTGTGCAAAAAATGAGGAACTGAGGACAAATTTGCTTCCTTCCATTTTCAGTAAGTCCTAGTAAGAATTTATTACTTCTGCTATGCAAGAGACTACACTGAGTATATCACAATTGTCTCCATCTTAATTCACTTGTATTTACCGAGAGGCTACACAGAGTATACATTTTATATCATCATCATTCCTTTGATGGACTCCATATCTCAAAGGGAAAGGTATATAACAAGTTTTTACATTCTATGAGCATGACTGTCAATTTGACTGATATTTCATTGACAGAGAGATTAGCTGACCTTGTGTTTGGGAAATATATTAACAAAACATGAAAAATGGTGCAAAGATCAGGTATGGTAAGAGGAAGAAATTTTCTGCCTGCATGGAACTAGTGAAATGCATAATTAATCAAAAGCCTCTATACCCCCATCTCTGAAATAACATGTGCCTCAGGCTGCTATTGGGAAAACATCATTTTCCATTCCATAGTGTTTTAATGAATTTGCTGTCTTAAAGAGCTGAAATTTTTAGTATTCATCCTCTACCAAAATATATTATCTATAAAAATAGTAACTCACAGAAACATAGCTGGCATTAATGTAATCTGATCCAGGAATGCTTACGTCAGGTATCAGCTTCACTCTGTTATTATTGTCTGAGGGAAAAAAAACATAAGAAATCATAATTGGATTTTCAAATTCCCAAGACCTTTATACCATGAAAGTAGTATTAAAGTTCACTATTTGATAATCCTAACTCATACATTAGCATGACATTTAAAAAACAGTCTCTCATGTCCCAATACACAAAATATCAATTAATAAGGTCTTGGATATACTTATAAAATACCCACACAAATTATTATAAAATTAACTACAAATGTCGTGCCACGTTATCTATTCTGAAACTTATTTTTATTTGCTTAATCTTTCTACACAATTATAAATATATTTTGTTTGTATTCTTAAGAAGATATACAGTATTTTTAATATAGTGTACCTATTTAATTATGGATTCAACTTGTTATTCAAATGCTGGACTCATAACGAATATGATAACATAGCTGTAAAAGTTCATTTGTACACCATATTGCCAGGAATAAAATCCCAGATCCATAGGTTCACCTTTCATACCTTGAAAGACACAACCTTCTCATGGTTTCCGTTTACAAATTGCATGCTAAGGCTATAAGCAGATTTTTGTCATATATAGTAAAACTTTCATAGGTTACCAGTTGTCAGCAACATAATAGTACACTAAATATTTATTGTATTATAACCAAACTTTATATTTAAAAACTTAGGTTTTCTGAATCACATGTTATTTCTGGTAGTCATTGTACTAATATTCATATTATTTACAAGTTCATTCATAGACTCTCCTGAAACTTGAATGAATTTTTCTAATTTACATTTCAGTATTTTGATGTTTCTTGTACTCAGATTTATTGTTTTCAAGAAGTAAAATATAGATTTACCTTTTATTATTTATTTTTATCTGTAACACAACAGTCCCATTATATAATATTCCATTAATTTCTCTTTGATTTAAAATATTATATGCTAGATTATATGTTTAGTTTTAGTTTTGTTTTGTATCTAGTTTTAAACTGTTTATTCTCTCCCATAGGTTGCCTATTCTTTCTCTAATATAACATTAGAACTAGTTATTCATCTTTAGACTATTTTAAAGAAATATCATTAAGTAGTTATTCTGTGCCCAGGGAGGGATGCTTTTCAAAAGGAGTACCAGAAATTTTCTTGGGGAGTTCAACCAAGATAATTTTATACCTGTAAAGTCTACTGACAACTTTAAACAGGGGAATCTCCAAATATCATTGGCTGAATGATTCAGAGGTTCGACTGGGTTGTGTGGCTAAGTGACCAGTATGTGCTCTGTTTTTGCCAGTCTCTGGACTATCAGCATTTGGATAAGATAAGAAATAAGGGTTGGTGTCTTCATGGAGGAAAACTAAGAAGAGGATTGGCTGTGTAGTCAGACAAAGTCTTGAGTGAACCACTTAGCTTCTGGTTGTTACTGCCCTCAACTCTACTATGCAGTTATAATACTTATGTTGTTTAACTATCTTGAAGAAATGTGAAGGTTTACAGGAAATATTTTTGGGCTTCCCTCAAGTTCTCCAAGTTAAAGCATATACCAGTGGATACCAATAGTAATTATTTAAAGTGTTTTAGTTGTAGTGTGAGAAGTTATGACCAATGCATTTAAATTTAGAGACTCCTAATATTTAAACAAATTTCTGCAAATTATTTATCTGTCAGTGAGACTGAACTTTTTATGATTAGCTTTGGACTTTCAGGAAGGGAAGCCATTGGACTGCTATTAACTTGATATGATTGTTTATAGTGAATTGAGTTAATGGCATGCTAAACTTCTTCTTGTGGTATTTGGATATTAAGGTCAGAGTGTCCTGTCAGACGGAGATTTGGAAATCACGTCTGCAAGCATTTGCTGCTAATTCTAGTATCACAAAGCCCTGTAAACTAATAGCTTCCAAAAGGCAAAGCAATATTTGAAATTCTCTTTCTGACATTACACAGGGGAAAAGCAATAGTACTCAAAGCTGGCTCAAGCAAAACTTCAGATTCGATTGAAATATATTCATTCACGGCAAGGAAAGACACCATTTTTCAGTTTTTTGTTTTGTGTGCAAACCCAGTGGCAACACAGAACCATAAAATCTTGTTTGTGTAACTGTCTTTGAGTGGGCTTGTGTGTGAAAATATAGTTTCCTTCCTATAGACATGACTGTGACATTATAAATGGACTTCTAGCTCTAGCGAGGGATGGGGAATTGCTGTCTTCAGAATTCAGTGCCCCAGGAGCTATCACACTCCTATCTACTCAGAAAGTTATCAGCATTTAAAAGAAAGTGATCTATTGATTACACACCGTGAGAGCTGAATGCTTTATGTGTTCTAGTAGTGGGAAAGGTTCTTTAAGTGATTATTTTACCTAGTCTTCTAATGGTCTTAGTAGGAACAGACCAACAAATGGTTGGTTTGTTGGTGCTCACAAAGAGAGACAGCCCAAAAAGAGAATTACATCCCAGGAAGTTTCACTATTTTTATCTTATCCTCAGTAGGGAGGCTTGAGACATTTGTGATCCTTATTGTTTTGAGGTTGAACATTTACTGCGATCAACCACTCTTGTCCCATCTCATCATAGAAGTAATATGGATATGGACTGAATTTTCTTTCAATCGAAATGGGGATAATTAACCAAGATCTCATTCCAAGCGAACAAAAGAATAGAACTCAAATTTTCATATTTTAAGTTCAAAACTTCTCGGAAATTAGTTAGACTTATTTAAGTTACCTTACACATGTTGACACATTGCAAATTAGTCCCAGTTGTACAATGCAACTAAAATTCAATGTTAATTAACTCATGGTAGTGGCCTTTTGATAAGAATATAATATTTATTTACAAAGAACACCATTTCAATGAGCATGTTGCAAACATTCTAGAAGAAATTTAGTGGAAACACATCTAGCAACATGGACACTCCCACTAAACTCAAGGTGCATAAAACTCAAGTTAATGTTCTTAAAGTTAGAATAGAAAGCATGCTGAGAAAGGTCGCGACCTCAGACATTTAGAGACTATCAGTCATATACTGTACTTGTCACCCATGGCTTTCTCATCTTGCTGCTGAAGTCATTTCCTTATGATTTATTTTATTGTAGACAGAATCTACAGGAGTTAATGCTATTTGTTCTTTTCTCTAACCTACTTTCTGGGAACTACAAGGTTGTTTGGATCATAACCTCTGATATCACAATCCTCTAAATCTGGTTGCCTTTCCAAATAATTTATCCTTTAGTCCCTGTATTCTGCTTCTTCCTATTTAAATTACTTATGGGATTAAAGTCTCCTCTAAATTAGCATTTTTCAAGACCTGTAGGAATTTCCTTAATGTGTTTATTTATTTATGTAATTTTTTGTTTGTTTATTGGAGCACTAGGTTTATGCATGTTTTGAAGCCTTCTATCAATGAACTACAGTCCCAGTTCTTTTTAATTTCAGAAATCAGGGTAGGGCCTGGTTAAGTTGCTCAAGTCTATCTTTAATTCCTTAGGTAGAGAAGACTGTTCTTTTTTTTTAATTCAATATATTTTTTATTTATATTTCAAATGATTTCCCCTTTTCTGGCTTCCCACTCCCCAAAAGTCCCATAAGCCCTCTTCCCTCCCCCGTTTCCCCCATCCAACCCTTCCCACTTCCCTGTTCTGTTATTGCCCTATACCACTACACTGAGTCTTTCCATAACCAGGGGCCCCTCCTCCGTTCTTCTTGGACATCAGTTGATGTGTGGATTTTGTTTTGGGTATTCCAATTTTCTAGGCTAATATCCACTTATTAGTGAGTGCATACCATGATTGATCTTTTGAGACTGGGTTACCTCACTTAGTACGATGTTCTCCAGCTCCATCCATTTGTCTAAGAATTTGATGAATTCATTGTTTCTAATGGCAGAATAGTACTAAGACTGTTCTTGAGCTTTCAGTCTTCAAGCTCAAGCCTCCCAGTTACTTGAGATTAAAAGGCTGTGTTACCCTGTGTATATATTGGCACAAAGTTTCAGAGCATAAAAAATCTTAATTTCTTAATATAAGACTGCACTGGGTTAGAGTTGGTGAACATTCATTGAAAGAAAACACTAGACATTCTAGTAAGATATCAAGGATATCAAATCTTCCTCTATAAACCATTGTTTATTTGAATTGAAAAGTAAAGTGGTCCTACAGCAAGGTGTACCTCTGCCTCTCTGCAGAAAAGAGTTCCAGTCAACAGACATTGACTCTGATCATCAGCTAGTATTTTTGCAAGGCATTTTTATGTTCCATTCTCTTAAGGAAAGGTAATACACAAAGCTAGGTGTTAATTTCCCTTCTATTTGAGACACGTTCTACAGGAAGGTGTTAAAAGGGTTAAATTACAAAGCTGAAAAGCAGGTCGATCTACAGTTTCTTGCACCTGCAAAAATGAAACTCGGGTGAACAAACTGGATACCATGTAAATTAAGATTAGTAATTAAGAACAAAGCAAATGCGATACAACTTGAAAGTCACCATTCATGAAGTGTATTGTTGTAATTCCACGAATGTATAAAAAACATTAAATTAATGCAAACTATTAAGATGGTGGCCATTTTTTGAATACTTCATACTCAGACTATGAATGAGAATTGCACGTACATGGTTTTATGTTTGGAAAGCGATTTTTCGCTCTGTTCCAAGGGAGATCAGCGTCAGTCGAGGAGAGATCTTGAAGAAATTTTGGTAATTCCTAGTAAAAATAAAACATTGCAAAGTTTAAACTAGTATAAATATAAAACACTGCCCATTAAAACCCAATTTCTTTCTTTGAGTCCTTCATTTGTTTAGTGTGTGTGTGTGTGTGTGTGTGTGTGTGTGTGTGTATGTGCATCTACATGCTACATGATAGAGAACCACCTTTGGTTTCATTTGTTCAGGTGTTACAGCCCAATTTTATTTTATTAAAATTCTTTAAATAAAGTATTTCTCAGCTGGGCAGTGGTGGCGCACGCCTGTAATCCCACTACTTGGGAGACAGAGGCAGATGGATTTCTGAGTTTGAGGCCAACCTGGTCTACAGAGTGAGTTCCAGGACAGCCAGGGCTACACAGAGAAACCCTGTCTTGACACCCCCCCCCCCAAAAAAAAGGATTTCTCATGGGAATGAAGCTTGCCAAGACTGAAGCTAGTCTGGCCAGCTTGCCTTGGGGACCTAGCTCTGTCTACCTTCCCAAGGCTGTGATTATAAATACCTACCTCCATGGACAACTTTTTACATAAGTTCTTGGTATCCAATTCAGGTTTTGATGCTTGCAGGGATAGTCTCCTGAGCTATCATTTCAGTCGTAATTTGTTTAAATTTATTTTTAATTTTGTGTATTTAGTACTGGGCATTGAATCCTGAGTTTTATGTTTGGCATAAAATCTCTAGTGCAGAGTTCGTCTCCCAGGCCACATTCTTTTTTTTTTTTTCTTAATTAAAAACTCCTATCATAGATATAGAAACAAGGTCAAATGAACAGTAAAGGTTTTCCCTAAATGTCACCATTACTATTCTCAATGATTGTGACCAGCTAGATTACCACTTTCCCTTGAGATAATTTCATTGAACTCTGCAGAGCACTAAGGTGCCACATGCTACCCATGGCTTCATCAGGCTCACACAACTGTTCTTTAATATGGGAATACCTCTAGAGGGAAGAAGGGAGTTGAATGATTTATTTTTTGTTTTTTCTCCCCAGACAGTGTGATTTCATGCCTATTAATTGGTGCAACCCTGGTCAGTTTGAGATGATGTCAAAGGTCAATACTGCACTCAGTTGGCCTTGTTAAATTGATAATGGAATGTAAAGGTGAGATTTAGAATGATCAGATACAGATGAAGGGTCAGGGAGACCGACTGTTGACATCTGAGAGAAAAATGTTGCACTCTGTCTTGCTCTTCCTCATGTAAGCATCTTTAAGGAGACTGGTGTCAGAACTTGTGTGGATTATTTTGTTGGGCAGATGATGATCATTCATGAGATTATTTCAGGTTATGTGAAGAAATTAAAGCATTTTTTTATATTTTAATGTAATTATGAATTATTTTTATTAAATAATTCTCCTTTCTCTATTCTTCTCACAATAAAAAAGAGTTGTTCATGGGTGAGGTAGAATATGTGCAACAAGGCTCATTAAAAGATAACATTAGGAGGCCCCAAATGATTTCCCCGTGCCAAGATTTTAGAAGCCCAGGAAGAGGAAAGGAGGAGAAAGACACATTTGGAATTGACTTGAAAATGATACATTTTGGAATTATTCCACATACAAGTTCCTATTAATAGTTTCAAGAGACCCTGGCTTTGAGAACCAACACTCAGTTACCAGGCTGCAGGTTTAAATAGCATCATGATACTGGGTGGTCCTACTCTGGTTAGGACACAGAGCCTCGGTGAGCTTCCATAGGTAGCTCTTTCTGCTCTTGTTTGAATGTGTTCTCATGGGAACAAAGTGAAAAGGTTGCTTGGCTTCCCAGCCTTTCTGCTTACTCTCTCTGTCCCTGGAACACTTCCCTGCTACCTTCTCATTAGAATTCAGCTCATGCTACTGTTCATCTTAGACACCACAATTTTCATTAGTCTTTCCTAATGAGCAGTTAGTGTTGATCCCCGCATCTTTATGCACATCTCAATCATGATACAGCTGTCCTGTTTAAAGCATGTCTGGCTGCTACAATTCTTATTTTAATCTGAATTTATATGTGTACAGATTATTAACATAGTAACTGATGTTTGTACCAAGCACATTTTACCCATTTGATAGGTAGTAATTTTAGTATTCTCAATTCAGTGGGGCCAATACTAGCTATTCACAGATGAAGATGTTGAGGTGTAAAGAGATTAGATAATTTGCCTAAAGTCATTTAGTTTGTAAAGCATAAACTGATGAATACCAATATATAAAGCATTGTTTGCCATAGTATAAACCTTAATAAATAACTAAAAGATAAAAAAATAGAAAAAGTGCTAAAAGATTAGTCAACTTTGTACATCCAATATATATGTAAATAATAATATGATCATTTTGATTAAAAATTTTAATAAATCATTAGGATAAGAATGATCTGGCTGGTTTTATTTGTTTTTACAGAAGAACCACATAGCCTCCCAAAAAGTTAAGCTGGAATTTTTGTTAATACATGAAAATATATTTGCTAATACAACTATGCATGCACTTAGGCATAAATAATTCGACTATATTTGATCCTGTTCTAGAAAAATTACACGTTTCCTGGTGAAAAGTTGAAATTTCTTTGTGTGTAAAAGCTAAGAGAACTTCGTGGTTGCTTTGGCTTTGCAAAGTCCGGTCCAGTCTTACTTAAGAAGCATAGCCAAGTAGCAGCAGGGCACCCATTCATCTTCCTGCAGTTTTTGTTATTACTCCCCGAGAAACTGAAATTTTATAATGCTGAATTATTTAAGCCAATTGTGTGACTCTTTGTTTCAGGAGTTCACATACTAAGAAATTTATGAAAAAAGAAGTAGAAATAGACTTCTGGATAAAGCATAAAATATACTTGGCTTTCACAATGTAAAATAAACATGTCATCTAGATAAGATATATATGTAGGAGTCTCAAAATAGATTGCAGATATGACTTTTGTTTCTCCACATAATTTCATATTTGTAATACTCAAATAATTAATAAGGTATATCAAGAGAAACATAAAATTGTTAACAGGTAAAATTATTTTCAACTTTAAAATAATTTAAACAGCGAGGTCTAAGTTTTACATATCTCCATGTGGGATTAAATATTTGTTTCATAATAACATAAAAATAGACATTATTGAATTTAGACACTGCTTGTCTGTATTATAGTAGGATCAGAAATAGCAGTAATACTTGCAAATCTGATCTGCAAATATCAAATGCTGTTCCCTGATCATTTTATACCAGGAATGCATGCTAACTAGCACTCATTATGTTCAATAGTCAACATACTTATATGGAATCATCATTACAGCACAATCTAAACCTCACTTACAAATGCAAATTAATGAAACCATCACTCTGGATTTGCACCTCCATTAGAGTTGGTGAGCAGGGAGCCGGGAATGACCAAGCCTCCATTACAGGGGCCTGAAGAAGACCATCTTCTCCTAACATAGTAGGTGAATACTCTGATCAGATTGCAGCAAGGCCACCCAGGGTAACATTACTATCTAAACAATCAACCTGGTAATTGGGTATTGATTATCAAGGCCAGAATCCTTCATGGCCTTGCATGTTTAAAATGGATGTGAAATGTGACACAGGAAACTACCGGAGGTCTTACAATGTTGTGACAACTGCTGGCAACATACCGAAAATTCCTCTTGAAACTTTAGGTTGTTGTTTGTGCAAAGCTCTTCAACGTGTTGCAGGAAGGATTTCTTGCATATAGGCCTCCAAGTAAAGAAAGGCATTAAATGGAACCGAGTTGTTAACTTGTATTCTTTCTCTTAAGAGAAAACTTGGGCACCGTCTGCACAGTTAACACTTAAGCAACTGGAAAACCCCCAGCTACACAATCCCTTAAAGTCACCCTGTTCTGTTTACAAAAGGAGTTCTCTGTCTTTAAATTCACTTTCTTTATATCCATGGTACAAAATTTCATTTTTTTCAGTGACTTTAAAGGAAAGATTTAGCGTTTTGGTGAACAGAAGTTTTCAAGCATTTGTGAAGGCATGAAGTTATCATTGACTCCTAAAAGCACATTAATACTTCTTTGTCACACAGAAGAATGTTACACATTACAAGGTTTTAGAAGATATAAAATATTGCAGTGACTTCATTCTCATAATGATATGGCTTTTAAATCCCAAGGAGTTTAAATATCCCCATATTACTTCCCAAGCTAAAATACAGACATGCAGGCTTCACCCCAGAGAGAGAGAAAGCATTTCTCCGGTTACCGTGCAATTAGTCATGCTTTTATGATTTATATCCAGCTTAAAGGTCTTTCCAACAAACATACAGAGAGAGAGAGCCACACATTAAGAGCCACTGAGTCAGTGAATCTAAAGTTGATATTCAAAAGAAGGGGAAAAAGTTCACAAACTTACTTGATGGATTTTCTATAACTAAGCAACCTGCAACAGAGACCATGTTAGATGTATTGTGTGCGAGACAGATGGCTAATTCTGAAAGAGCTCTAGAGTAAAATCAGAAAATTATAGTAAAATCAACAATGATTAAGTACATTGTGGTTCCAACTAGCATGCAGTTGCTAATTTCATATTTGAAAAGTATATTAATTGAGACTATTTTAGCTTCTCTTCCCACTTATAAAGATAGCATTATAATTTAAGACACTGGATTAAAAGCAGGCCACCTTTTAATATATTGCATAAAATAAACAGTTAATACAAATTCAAGAAATAAATAAATTCTTTATTTATAAAGAGTGTAGAATGGGAAATAGAAGTTGTTGAAAATGACATTATATTGCCAGAGTCTTGTTTCATGACTGAGTTTGAATTAAATACAGCCATAACAAATTACATTCATTTCAGCTACTTTGTGTACATTTTTGTGATATGTACATTTTGTGTCTATTTACATCATTGATAGTTATACTCTGAAACACGAAATTTTTTAACAGATCAATAGATAATGCACCACACAAGTAGAGATATGTTTCTTGTCAAAACATATCATGCACAACAAATTTGCACAGCACAAAAGCACAAACAGCACAAATATATGCACAATGGGGTCTTTTCAAGGTTTTACATTTTTTATAATATTACAAATTATTTACAATAACCTTCAAGCAAAACTATTTCTTGGAATATGTACTTTGAAATTGTGGATGCATGAAACAAGATAATTGGCTTGAGGAACAATTAAGACATGATGTTTTGAAAATGATCATAAAGATGTATATCCAATGGAGAAAACTTGAACCAAAAATATGTATTTTATGGCAAAAAGGATTTAATGGAACTTGTGGGGACGAAGAAGTAGGTATCATGAAGCTGGATACTAGAAGTAGAAGTTGGTGGTGGGTGTGTCAAAGAGGAAATAGCCTCCTACTTTCTCAGGGTGTACGCTGACAGAACGTCCTAACATTATCCTAATATCAAACGTGGTGGAGACAAAGCTTGCAGAGGCTTGCTGGGTAGACTGAAGAGTTTACCACAACAGCCTAAAGTGATCTCAAGAAGGGAACAGAGAGCTTCTTACCATAACTTCATGGACCCAGAAGTGGTTGAGTAGGTTGTTAGGTCAGAAAAGCTTTGGTTTGGGGGATGTGAGACAGAAGATCTGAAAACGTGAGGCACTGGAGGTCAGAGACATTGAAACATATGTAACAGAGGCAGGTGCAGTAACCAGGGTCTGTTGCAGATGATTACCCTCAGCAAAGACCAGCAAGAAAACAGACAGTGACAAGCATGCCTCAGACCACCTACACTCCTAAATTAAGACCAGCAGAACCTTCCATGCGGCCAGCCCTGTTCCTTAAAAGAATCACAGAGAAAAATGTGCTAGTCTGGGAAATCTTGATTAGCCACATTTGAGGAATGACTGCATCTTTGCATTTGAGACGTTCATTTTCATGCTACTGCATGGAAATGTTCCCTTTTCTTGACGTGAGTGTGATGACGGATTCATTCCTGGGAAGATCCAGGATTATTAGGGCTGTAGTAGAGAAATAGATTTCTCTTGGATAATTGAATTCTGAGATGGATGGTACTTTTTTAGGAACTCATGAACAGGCATTAAGGAAATCAGTGCATGTTTGTGGAATCCCTAACAGATATGAAATATGAATAGTCAGAAATCATTTTTAGCAAGCTCTAGCAAAAAATGAACCCTTATTCACATGCTCGCTCTTTCCCTAGGAAGCTCCATCCTTCACTTACAACTTGCTAATAAGGAAACTATTAGTTTTCTAAGGCTGCTGTTTTTCTCAGTGAAAAACTAGAAATTTGCTCTAATTTCATTTTTTTTACATGAAATATTTTTCTGTATATTCTAATTTTAAATGTCAACCACCAAAGTATTAAATTGGATAGATACTTGTGCAGTCTCGCCTCATTATAAAATATGATGGACTTACTGACTTTAAATATTGTTCCATTCTTGGGCAGTTTCCTTTTTCTCTTTTTCTTTTCTCCTCCTCCTCCTCCTCCTCCTCCTCCTCCTCCTCCTCGTCGTCTTCCTCCTCCTCGTCTTCCTCCTCCTCCTCCCCCTCCTCCTCCTCCTCTTCTTTCTCCTCCTCCTTCACCTCCACCTCCTCCTCTTTCTCCTCCACTTCCTCCTCCTCCTCTTTCTCCTCCACTTCCTCCTCCTCCTCTTTCTCCTCCACCCCCTCCTCCTCCTCTTTCTCCTCCACCTCCTTTTTCTCCTCCTCTTTCTCCTCCACCTCCTCCTCCACCTCCTTTTCCTCTTCCTCTTTCTCCTCCTCCTCCTTCTCCTCCTCCTCTTTTTCCTCCTCTTCTTTCTCCTCCTCCTCTTTCTCCTCTTCCTCTTTCTCTTCCTCCTCCTTCTTGATTTTTTGAGACAGGGTTTATCTGTCCAGCCCTGGCTGTCCTGAAAGACACTCTGTAGACCAGGCTCCTCTCTGGCTCAGAGCCTGCCTCTGTCTCCCCAGTGCTAAGATTAAGGTTGTATGTCACCACCACCTAGTGAGTAGTTTTCATAATGTTTCTGTGCTTTTGACCATGACCGCAGGTCCTCCTCACATGCTGTTTCTCAGCTCTTTGAATTTTTTCTAACCATGCTTTATCCATTTTTTTAAATTGGATATATTCTTTATTTATATTTCAAATGTTATCCCCTTTCCCAGTCACCCCTCCCCACCTCCTGTATAGCCCTTATCCAATCCCCCTGCCTCTACTTCTATGAGGGTGTTCCTCCACCTAGCCCACTCCCACCTCCCCGCTTCGATTCCCCTATGTTGGGGCATCTATCAAACCTTCATAGGACTAAGGACCTCTCCTCCCATTGATGCCTAACAAGGCCATCCTCTGCTCCATATGCAGTCAGAGCGATGTGTACTCCTTGTTTGATTGCTTAGTCCCTGGAAGCTCTGGAGGGATCTGGCTGGTTGATATTGTTGTTCTTCCTATGAGGTTGCAAACCCCTTCAGCTCCTATAGTTCTTTCACTAACTCCTCCATTGGGGACCCTGCACTCAGTCCAGTGGTCCAGAGTCTGCCTCTGTATTTGTAAGGCTCTGGCAGGGTCTCTCAGGAGACAGTCATATCAGGCTCCTTTTAGCAAGCATTTCCTGGCATCCATGACAGTGTCTGGGTTTGGTGACTGTATATGGGATGGATCCCCAGGTGGGACAGTCTCTGGATGGCTTTTCCTTCAGTCTTTGCACTACACTTTATCTCCATATTTATTTCTATGAGTATTTTTGTTCCCCTTCTCAGAAGAACCAAAGCACCAACACTTTGGTCTTCCTTCTTCTTGAGCTTCATGTGAATTATATCTTGGGTATTCAGAACTTTTGGGCTAATACCCACTTATCAGTGAGTGCATACCATTTGTATTCTTTTGTTATTAGGTTACCTCACTGAGGATGATGTTTTCTAGTTCCATCCATTTGCCTAAGAATTTCATGAATTCATCGTTCTCAATAGCTGAGTAGTAAGTACTCCATTGTGTAAATGTACCACGTTTTCTGATTCCATTCCTCTATTGAAAGACATCTGGGTTCTTTCCAGTATCTGGCTATTATAAATAAGGCTGCTGTGAACATAGTGGAGCACATGTCCTTATTACATGTTGGAGCATCTTCTGGGTATATGCCCAGGAGTGGTATGGCTGGATCCTCAGGTAATACTATCTCCAATGCTTTATCTTAACTCTACATGTTTTAGTCACACATAAATTCTATGTATTTCTTAATATCCTATTCAATAGTTAACTCCCAATAGACCTCAGTTAAAGGCACAAACTAGAAAATAATGTCCTCTGTCTGTGCAATCTGATTTTTAAGAACAAATAGCCTTGTAGTGTGTGCTATAGCTATTTTAGTTCATGAAATAAGCCCGCATGCATTTATATTCATACATAATTGACATTTTAGACAAGACTAATACTCAGGGGGCTGGAGAGATGGCTCAGCAGTTAAGAGCACCAACTGTTCTTCTGAAGGTCCTGAATTCAAATCCAAGCAAGCACATGGTGGTTCACAACCATCCATAACGAGATCTGACACCATCTTATGGAGTGTCTGAAGACAGGTACACTGTGCTTACATATAATAAATAAATCTTTTTAAAAAAGACTAATACTCAGATTACTTTATAACCTTTAGAGCCTTATTTATAATAATAGTTATGAACCCAATAGTACATATAAAAATATGAGAGACTTCAGACACACTCAAAACAAGTTAGAAAGACTTTAGCTATTGTGGGATGGTACTGGAATTGAATGGATTTTCTCACTCAGTTTCTAGAAAACTTAATTTTTAGGAGGTCATAAACCAACACTTGAAATAAGTGTAATTATTAGATTTGCCAATAACAAATAGTAAATTCTAAATAAAGCCCCTAACTTTTTATAGTATGTCTCCTAGCATTAAAATCTAGCAACTGTCTGACTCATAGAAAGTTAGGATTAGAACAACAAAACTGAGTTTGCTTTCTCAACTGAAAAGAAAAGGAACTTCCCAACTATGGTGGCACACACTTGTCATAGCTGAAGCAGGAGGATTTCTGGTATCCTTCTATATACCCACAAGTAGAAGGAAGGTGAGGCATGGCGGATGATAGTAGGCTCTTTAGTTTATTTTCTATCACTCACTTTATCTAACCTCAGTAAACTTTTTATAATATTTTTTTTGTCACAATTATCTTGATGTAACATCAAGTTTTGGTGGGAGGTAAATTTAGTCTATGTTTATGCGACAATTATGCATAAATCAAAACTTGAAATCTTCATATAAACAACTGAAATAGAGAAGACAGTTTAGAATATGTATCCAGCTATCTCTTTAAAAAATCTGATTTCTCCCTCCTGGTTCTGTGTATTCTGTCCACACAAGTACTGTTTCGCTCTTGGGTATTGTATGGCTGTATTTCTACTTTAGGTGACATTTGCACCTGCAATAAAATTTTTCTTGATTGTCAAGATTTTGAATGTTAATTTTTACTAGAAAATATTAATTTGGAAAATATGGTTAGGAAAAAGGGAAGAGTGGTTGTATTATACTCACAAAGCTCAGCTTGTATATTTTCTTTTTTATCATTTACATAATAAGGCAAGAGTGTACCAGTTCCAACAGCATTAATTCAGACGTGACAGTGATCTGAGGGTGCATCTGCACTCAAGTAAAAACATTTTCTTTTAATTGCAAATTTTGAAACTTTAAAAAAAAATGAGCTCATTTTTACATTGGGACACTACTCATATTCATTCCTGGTAGCAAAGATTACTGCCAAATAATATTCAGTTGATTAGTGGATAAATCAAGTTTGGAATTGGCCTGATTTTTGTAAGATTACGGGCCATTTTTTCAATATTAAGGGCTAACTACTTTTATTACATAAATCTTTTCATTACATGAATTCTATCTGTCTTAAATCCAATGTCTTTTGCTAGAAAGACTATTATTTCACAGCTGAGCTCATTTCTTGAAAGTCTATCAAAAACTTAAATTCTGCTCAGATTACTCTATGGACCCAGAGAGGAACCATTTATTTATGTAGGCGGTGATGATGAAAGACCTCATTGTCGGGGACTCAGCTTTCCCTCAAGACCAATTAGGTGAAATCTACAGGGCCTGAAAATATAGTCTCCATAGAGATAAGTACACAATAGGAGTAGAGAAATGCTCCAATCAGCAGGACAAACTGAGAAACTTCTGAGTACAGTTAAAATTTTTTTA
The DNA here is from genome assembly GCF_947179515.1 of Apodemus sylvaticus. Lineage (NCBI taxonomy): Eukaryota > Metazoa > Chordata > Mammalia > Rodentia > Muridae > Apodemus > Apodemus sylvaticus. The sequence continues at coordinate 26,817,845 of NC_067491.1, read as the reverse complement.
AAAATAATAAATTATTGTTTGGACATAATATACTAGTTGTACAACAGAACATGTCCTAGCTAGTCAAATAGTGAATCAGAATAACCTCTCCAGGAAAATATATAAATTAAAATTTCTAAGATTTGGGAAATGCTGTGTTCTTGTGAAATCTGTTTTTATTATGTATTTCACCATCTCTATTTAATCCCAGGGTTTTATCTGCCTCTTTGACTAAATTCTGTCACTTGTCCAAAGTATCATCAGTCATGCTTTTAGATCTTTCTGAACTTCTACCTGTTCTAGTGTTGCTAATCTATTTGGGGCTTTAAAACAGTGCTCCAGTGTTCTTCCAATTCCCTTTTCACCACTTTGTTTAATCAACAGGAATTGTTCCGTGGCCCTCAATGTAAATTAAAAATATCCTAAGCATTGGCTGTTGTTATAGCATCACATGAAAGGGAAACACAGCCTCGATCAGGGAGCAGTCAATGCCAGTTGCTCTCCCTCCTTCAGGCTTCTAGAGGCACTAAGGCTGCATCCACAGAGCTGCCAGCCAGACGAGGTGAAACTCCCTGTGTGACTGGCATCACATTTTCCTTGTTACAAGGCCTCTCCACATTAGTGCATTTGAGAACAAATTCTTGACAGATGTTTTATTTCACTAACTTTGGGCACAGATTATTCAAGTGTAGCTAGACAGAAGCAGAGGGTAGCAAGGAGAACTGTAGAGAGCCCTGTGAAGAGGTGGGTGAGTGCCCTCCATGCAGATTAATCGGAGACAGGAGTCCTCACAGGCAGTACAGGAAATCATCTAGCCTGGGCTACCTGCAAGGGTTGCATGTGAGCAATGGAAGGGCTGTGTGAAACCTTGGGAAGTACCATAGAGATCTTGTGTAGATCAGATCTGCTAGCGTCATATATGAATAGAAACAAGTTGTGTGAAAATCGATTCACTCAAAATCTAAAGCTCAGCTTTTCAAGGGCAGGCTTCAGTCTTCTTCCACTCTTGGGGAACCCTTGAAGTACTAATTGCATTCAAGGAACACTGCAATGAAAGTATTCTATTTTAAGATGATAGCAACCAATACACCACGAATCTGCAGTTCCTAAAGGTCAGCTTTTAATACTGGTTGGAAATGGATATTTTATGTGTGGTCAATGAAATCATTGGCCTAAGAGCATCTTACACCTCAGACATTATACCATTAGGGCAAGTCTCTAAATAGAGAATACTTCATAAAAGTTCTAATTCTATTCATGTTAACTTGCTCCCTAACAGTAAAATAAAACAAGGTTACTTATGATTCCAAAACTTCAAGAGTGCCTAGAGTTAAAAAGGCCTACCACCTTCTCCTTTAATCATAGTGTGTATTATATATTGTAGAGTTATAGGTGTCTTGGCCTCACCTTGCCTTATGGAAACTAACACCTCTTTAATCGGTTGTGATTTGGAAATCAAATGCCTTGCATCCTCTGATCCCATCCAAACTCTTCACCTCTGGGTATTCAGTGTATCTAGACCTCTATGGGACATCTCTGGTATTATTAATAACTTCAGGCTGATATACTTGTGCCAGGAAAAAAAAAGGGATTACTAAGCATTAGGGGAGTTCCTGGAAGGGAATGTGATCTGGTCAGGACAGAAATTAAAGTTTCATAAACTGTAGTCAGAGAACAGAGGATAGAAAAAGCCATTGTCTTGGTCCTTACAGATTGCCACCTTCACATGGAGACATCTCCATCACCAAATGGAAAGCTCTACTCTTGTGTCATAGAGATATTAGAATACAATAAGAAAGCATGAAAAATTTAAATGTATCCCAATTTACCACCAAAATTATCCCAACATAAGAACACAACACATTCTCATGACATGCACATTGTAAGCCAATGTGCATTTGGATAAGAATTTTACCATAGCAACAGCATGCAGTCTTAGAACACAATAAAAGAAGAAGATATATTCTTTTTGGCCTTGGAAAGAAAAACATATTAAGCAACTAAGTGCTCAATATCACATATTTTTTTTAAAATATGCAGCACACCACCTGGCAAAATAAAATAATCACAGCAGAACTCTGCATTACCACACAACTTACTGGATGACAAAAATCTCCTTGCGTCTAAAGAAAAATGAGGAGTATCTGAAAGTAAAAATTTGTTACTCATTTAGTGCACAATACCACATTGTTTTTAATTGCTGCAATGGAAACACAGGCATTGGTTATCATACAGTTCATTCTAGTTGCGAGGTATTGTATTATGGACTCAGATTTTTTGCCACTGTTTAGGAAAAGATCTTAAATTTAAAAGAGAAATAAAGGGAATGATCAGAATCTGTCAAGCAATGATGGTAATTTACATGAAAACTTGTGTCAATTGCTATTGGTTTTATTCAGAAACAATGCCTCACTCTGTAGCTCTGGCTCACCTGGAATGCACTATGTAGACCAGATTAGCTTCTGATTCAGAAATTTGTCTACCCTTGCCTTTTTGGTCTGGTTCTAGGATTAAAGGCATACACCACAACACCCAGCAGATACTTAACTCAGAATAAAAACTGCACTTCTCCAGTTCTCTAGTTTTTGCAAGTTTTCCCCACACTAAAATGTTTGTTATGAAAACAATAACTATTATGTTATTAACCTCTATGTATACATGTAGAGGTTAATTTTACAAATACAAAGAACAGCAACAATACTAAGTGTATTTGATCTATAGCTTATAAAGAATATTCATAGATGATAATTTATTAAATTAAATTAATTTTCCAGCAATGGAGTTAAGTCTATAGTTTCAAATATATAGCTAAGCCCCATTTGTTCAAACCTCTTTTCTTCTTTCTTCTGCCCTCCCTCCCTCTTTTCCCCCTCCCCTCTTTCTTGCTGTTGTTTAGAGAAAAGATCTCTATGAGTAAGCTGAACAAGACGACCTTGAATTCTGACTAAGGATACAAAAACATTTTTTAATCATATGATGTGTCATATCACATAGAATCAATAAGAACAAATTGACAGTTTTTAGCTTCTTTAAGGAAAATATAACCTGGTAATGTAACTCTTTGTCACACAGCACAGGGTGGAAAAGTTAAATAATGAATGTTTATGTAATAAGATAGGTTTTAAGATATAAGTACAGAGTAAAATGCATAAATGTTAAATAATTTTATAATATAAAACTGCAAGTCTTCTGCATAATACAGTTCTGAGCCCCTTGACATGGGTTTTGTCAACCATGTAACTCTTTAAATTAGTACTTGTCATTATTAACTAGAGAATCTCTAATGCCTTCTCTTTTGGATAGGTGAAATGATAGAGCACTGAAGACAGTTGTAAGCTCACTTTAAGGTGACAGAAAATGCCGGTAGTTTGGAAGGTTGCACCCATAACCTGGGTAGGAAACACACATGAACTGGGTAAATTTCTAGGAAACTGAGTTCCTTCCTATGGATAGTAAAACTGGGGACAAGTGCCCAGCAACTTAGGGAGAAAACCAATCTCATTGACTTTTCATTTCCAGCATTAAACTTTCATTTCTATCTTGGAACATACTTAGATCGTGAAGTACATCAAAGGCTATGAAGGTTTGTAGCACATCACTAATTACCAGGCCCCATTCAAATGTATCTAATGCACTAATAATTTTTAGTAATTCTTCTATCCTTGATTCACTTATAAGTGACTTAAGTAATAGAAAAAAATTTAATGATTTTTCTGAACCATATTCAGCCAATCAGATTTAGAATGCACCATAGGTATGTATAACTCTTGTGTTGTTTCATTCAGGGTGGATGGCGGCCATCTCCAGGAGTGGATGAAAGAGTTCAGAAAAAGAATAATGTAACTACATGGGACTGGTGAGATGGCTCAGCAGTTAAGAGCACTGACTGCTCTTCCAAAGATCCTGAGTTCAAATCCCAGCAACCATATGGTGGCTCAAAACCATCCATAATGAGATCTGATATCCTCTTCTGAAGTATCTAAAGACAGCTACAGTGTACTTACATATAATAAATTAATTAAAAAAATAAGGTAGCTACAAACATTACTACAGAGCTGGCTCACAAGGGACGATTTTATAATATAAACTCTAGAGTTTGCACACAAATGGGAAAAGAATGGAAATTAATATTTTCAATTTCATTATTATTACAACAATAATTTTCTGTGATGCAGAAATAAAACATATCTAAAATATTATTTTCCTCTTATAGGTTTTAATGGATAATGTGATGTATAAGAAAAAATATCATGAAGCAGGAAAATCAATAAAGAACCACAGCCAAAGATGGCGACCCTTGAATTATAAATCCTCACTAATAAAGATCTGGTAGAGACTTGGCTCAGTCATATTTCTATGACTCAAAGCCTCTCTGTAGCTGCCAAAGTAGTCATTACCAGAACAAAATGTCAAAAGGAAAATCATAGTTTTTTCCGGCTGTGATGAATGTTAAGATGTAGAGAATGGTTATGGTCTGAAAAGACACTGTTCAGGAAAGCAACATCAGCCCAGAGGCTCACAGACAGTAAAGTGACCCCAGCAGATGTTTACTCTATGGTTAATATTTTTTTATTTACTGTATTAGCTTCTAAAGATCTGCTTACTAAAGATTTTTGAGGGTCTAGTAAAGATGCTTCAAAATACAATGAAAAAAATGTCATAAGTGTTGTTGTGAGCATCCTGTAATTCACACCAGGAAGGCAGAAGAGCTTCACTACATTCGTCCAGCAGCTCAATTGATGTCACTGAGATATTTGTTAGAGTGTGGCTGGCCTGGCCCTGTGGAAGAGACACAGGAATTGAGAAAAGAATGAAGAAAGGAAGAGCTAACTATGAAAGTTCAGATGGTCCATAGGGGAAGATAAGACATTTCTTCTTCTTTTCTTTTTTTTTAATAAGCTTTATTTATTTTATTTATGTGAGTACACCTTAGGTGTCTTCAGACATACCAGAAGAGGGCATCATATCTCATTACAGATGGTTGTGTGCCAGCATGTGGTTGCAGGAAATTGAACTCAGGACCTTTGGAAGGACAGTCAGTGGCTTTAACCACTGGGCCATCTCTAGAGCATGACCCCTAGAGGACCAGGAGGTAAACTGAAATGTTGATGCTGTGGTGTTCCCTTGATAGGGTTTACTGTGGAGGCTGTGTTTGGAATCTATTGTTCTCTCACATACAGTGTTGCTCATGTAAAATAAACAAAAATACCAACTATATTCTAAGTATTATAAAATTCTACATACAAGCTAAGCTCATCCTTTGTGAATGAAAGGAGATTGCATTTGAATATAAACAACAATCCAACAATCGATGCCTAAAAGTTAAGAAGTTATCTCGCAAAGCAAATGTCCTTACAATGTAGCGATGTTGAAAATTTTTCATTTCCTCCGGTTTTGGAGAACCTTTCTAGGCAGCAAGTGTTCTAAACAGGATAACAATAAGGCTTACAAAGCCTATTAAATAAAGCCAGCTTTCATAGGTAGTAAGCACAAATTATTTTTGATGTTCAAGATTTTAATGACATCTTGTAAAATAATTACAACTTCTGAAATGTCAACAAGGTTTTGCCAGCGCCTTGCAACAACAACATGACAGCTTTTATTAAGATTTTGTAGAATTATATTAAACAAGTTTTTAAAATATGCTAATACCGTGAATGGTGTAGGTGCTTTTTAAAATATGTAGACTTATTGTTTAAAAAGTACTTAAAAGTTAAGTACTTTGATATGATATCACTCACTCAGTACACACATTGATATTTCTCTTTCTAAAGGCAATATGCTTTTATTTTGCATAGTTTCTAAAGTCTAAATAGGTTTGGAAATGTAAATCCCATATACAGTTTTGATATTTATATATATTATGATATTATGCTGAAATAAGGAACGGTGAACAAAACTCTCACAAATGATAAAAACAACATCAAACGTTTAGAAGTATAATTAAATTAGATTTCCTATAAGTATTTGTGGACACTTTTAGTAAAAAAACCAAGTTGGAAAATATATTCAATGATAATTATGAAACAAAATGTTAAAGGTTTAATGAGTAAAAATTAGGGGGGTGGGGAAAGTCTTGTTTGAGTATCATAGTCCAAGCTCGGTTCATACTGAACCCAAAATGTTAGGAAGATTAAGTGAGTCTGTGAGCAGCGAGAAGTGTGTAGAAGACAGAGGTTACCCTTTGAAAGAGGATCTCTGTGACCTGTGAAAACTGGAGCCCCACAAACACTTCCAACAAGCATAGGTCAGAAGAGGGTCATAGCTCCAGGCCCTCTGAACCTCTGCTTGCCCAGAGGAGTGTGCTCACCGCGTTAACCTCTCGTCCTTCAGTTCCAAGTCTGCCACCGTGATGAGCTGATCCAGCTTGAATTTAGTGTCAATAATCTCTGCATCCCGAGGCGAGTATGTTCCACCTTCCTTCTGCTTCTGCCTGATTCTGGAATGAGGGCAGCAAAGTTGGTACAGGCAGGATCAGGAAAGCATGGTAGACCAGGTTGGCGGCTTTTCTTTGGTTTCTTAAAGTAAAGCCATTAAAATATTTCTTTCCTTGGATGTGACCTGCCGCTCCTCCCTTTTAGCTGCTCCCTCATTTAATCACAAAAGGCAAAGGAAATGGAAATAGCTGAGGAAAATGAATCTCAGTGTCAAAAATCAATGTGTCATTGTTTCTTATAATGGAACCCTTTACATGCGTCAAATATGGAAACTGGTTTTTAAATGATCTCAGTTAATTTGTATGGAAAATGAAGTGTAAAATATCTCAATTTTGTGATCAGAAAACTTGGGGTTAGGTTCAAAATTGGTTAATTCAACCCTGAAAACTTAACCAAAACAAATTTTTTTGAGACACCTCTCTTTATAGTTCTGGCTGGTCTTGAACTCTCTATTTAGACCTGGCTGACCTTGAACTCATAGAAATCCTCCTGTCTCTGCCTCCAGAATGATGGGATTGAAGGAATGAGCTACTATACCTGTCCCAGTGACTTTTTAACTTATGGGCCCTATCTACTCAATTCTTCAAGGAGTAGTATGACATATAACAAGGTACTATTTTGGATCTGTGTCAATCATTAATATTTTACATGCATTATTTATGATAAACATCAATGGCTAGGATGATTTGGAGAACATAAAATGTGACGCCATCTTTAAAAGTACTACACAGTTGAGTATGTCTAAAATGCATAAAAAGCACAGAAAAGTATTGAAACTAAACTCACAAGGCAGTCCTTGACCCACTGATGAAGTATTTTAAGGGATTACAGTTATTAGCATTCAGAGGGCAAGCACACTTTGACTTAGGTGCTCTGCAGCCACATGGGGAGAGAGCACATATTAGATGGACTGAACCAAAGCAGGGTATCAGAAATCATAAAGCTTGATAGTCACCCAAGAACAGATTCCCTATGGCTGAAAAAAGATACTGGAGGCTGTGCTGAATACGGAGAGCCCTTCCATTCCACTCAAGGGCTCAGCAGAAAATGGGAGGTTGAGTGCAATCTTAGAGCAAACACGTGATTTGCATACTGAGCATGAGCACTCCTTATTGCTAAGGTTCATTTATTATGCAAATGTTCTTTCTGCATCTTTCTGTTGGCAGAGGCCACAGCAAGAGCCTGAGGTCATTCTGGTTATGTGCCAAGATGCTTACTAAATTGTTAAGTTCTTTTTAATTGTCTAAAATAATGACTTTCTCCTGCTATCTTTGGGCAGAATCTGAAAACAGTATGAGTTGCAGGAAAGATATCTTTTAAGAGAGACTTTCAAATCACATACTCAAAGGCTGACTTAAGAGACTCAGGATAAAAAAGATGGCACTCAGTGTCCAAATTTCAGGGGCCGCCTAGAGCTTTTTAGATCAGGAGTTGCTGTCTTTCTGGGCTCTGATAGTGTTTTGTTTAATTCTATCTATCTATCTATCTGTCTGTCTGTCTGTCTGTCTATCTATCTATCTATCTATCTATCACAGGATCTCATGTTATAATACTGGCTGACTTAGAACTCACTATGTAGATCAGGTAGGCCTTGAACTCATAGAGATTCACATGCTTCTCCCTCCCAAGTGCTCAGATTAAAGGTGCGCATCCACATATCTGACTTGTATTAACTAATATTGCATGTGGGACCCCCAGCAACCTACCTAAAAAGTTTTTACTGCTTCTCTGCCCATCTCACTAGTCAAAATTTCCACAAAATCCCAGTCTGCCCAAACCATTTTGTATCAATGAGATGTATCTACAAGCAATTGTAACCTCCTACACTCCAATAAGGATGGAAAACTTCTGCTTTCCTATGTCATGTTCCTCTTGACACTGAGCAGTTGTACATGCTTGTAACAGCCATTCCATGACAATGTTGGGAGATTTCCTTGGCTCTTAACTCTGTTACTGTCTCCTCTTCCTAATCTAAGGAGACTGGTTAGTTGGTTGCACCCTCAGCTCTGATCCATTTGAGTTCTTCTTTATTCCTGTTCTCCTCAGCTTTTATATGAAAACTTTCCTATCAAAATACCAGAATTTACTTCTTTAAGGCTAAATTAGTTCAATTCAGAATGTATATATACTGTAAAACATCCAGGTAGGTTGGAGTATTTTGTAATTGAAGAAAAGCAAAACATAAGCACTTCCCATTTGTGTAACTGCTCTGTTTCTGTTTCTTAATCTGTCTATGACAGATATAAAGCCCTCACAGCATTCTAGGACACATCTTACCTTGCAAATGCAAAAATAGCTGTTCCAAGAAGGATTATTGAGAGGATACACAAGGTGACTGACAGTATGATCTCCACAGTTCTTTCTGAAAGTCCTTCACCTGAGAAAAATCGAAACATGATCACTAGCACAGCCCTGGAGTTCCAACTCAAGTCTCAAACCACATAGACAATTTCCTGGCATATCACCTAAGAGTACCAGCAAAACAATTTAAATTTGCCTCCTCCTCCTGTTCCTCCTCCTCTACCTTCTCCTCCATTTCTCCCCCATTCCCTTCTTCTTTCATTTTATTCAGGGATTTAGTCCTTAATTTTTTTCCCCTATATAAACTTTATATCTCCATGGGTTCATTCAGACTCATGGTTTAAATTTTCATTTATATGATAAACACTTACTGTTTTACTAATAAACTTCATCCTTCTCTACATAATTGCCTACCAGATATTTTTATTTGGAATTATGGGTATAATTTAAAATGCATATGTCCAAAATGTGATATTTTTCTCTTTTCTACTGAATCCTACTCTCAATTGAGGAAAACTCCATTACTCTAGTTGTGCTGATGAAACAGAAACCTTACAGTCACATCTTGAAAATCTCTTTGCTAGTTTACTTCCCATAGGTACTATCTTTAATATATAACATACAATGTATAATAAATAAACACATTACATATGTGTTATATATAAACAGTATATGTGTGTGTGTGTGTGTGTTTGTGTGTGTGTGTGTACATATATATAGAGAGAGTTGATTTTTACTAAATGAAACCAGTCTCTTATAGATGTGATCATTTCAATGTGAGACAAGAACAAAATGTTTAAAGAACAAATGAGTTCCAAGTATTATTGGGATGGAATGACAGGCACTGTGAGAAGCCTGATATGGATCCTGGGTACCTAGCGCTTCTCCTCTGTTCCATACCAGGCATATTTTAAACCATTGAACCTTTTCTATAGCCCTTGCTCACCTCATTTCTTACAAGGGATTGCTCAACCATCTCTGAATGAATTGTTATAAAATAAATACATTTGTCTCTCTTACTCATATGGAAAAGTTCACACTCACTGTATTTGGAGAAATTGTAACTCATGTGACTCATAATTTTACTATAAATTCTTTCAGTTCAATGTCTGAAACATAGGCAAAGATTAAAGCTTTATCACTTTTCTACTATATTAGTAATTATAAAATGCCATCAGGTTTTTGTGGCTAGTGATCTGCATGGTAACGCTGAGTGAATACTGAGTTGTCAATAGTCATCAGAGTTTCACAGTCTTTAGTATATCCAGCTCCAGTTAAAGGTTGCTGGAAGACCAAGTATCTCATTGGATATTAAGTACACCTTCTTATTTACTAAAATATCAGTGCTTTGTTTTATAATTTTAATATGATATATGTAATATTCTTGCCAAAGAAGCCAGAAGATGAATAAGGGATATTGTTGATCAGGTAATGGTGAGACATAGCCTTAGAACTCAGTTTTCCTAGACCACAAAATTAAATTTCAGACTAGATTACCACTTCAAAGCACTGCCTCAAGTGAGGAAATGACATATAATATATTAATAAACAGCATGTAATGCTGTGAGCCCATGTATTACTAAAGTGCCCTCAGGAGGGGACACAATGTACCATGCTTACTGGGCGTACTTTCTGATTCACTGCTATGCATGATTGAAGTCATCCTCCAAATTCTGTCACACAAAGTGGGATCCTTTTCCATGGTTTTCCCCAGAAAACACACAAGCCACTTTTTCATTAGACTTATCATCTGCTAATTACATTGTCTTGTTTGTATAGTATGTTCCAGCACTGTAATTTAGAAAAGCATAATAAAAAAACACTCATTTGTCCCTATTACCTTCTGACTGAGAATTATCATCACTTAAATTCAGAACAGGATTCCACATTTTAAAATGAGAATTTTGAGTTAAATGGGAGATATTAATCTCACCCTACAAAGTTCGTGTCCTTATTCAGATCTCCTTATTCTGTCTAAGCTCTTGGGGGTAATATATGCCTTTTCTCTTATTAAACTACTGATCCTTTGGGATATTAAAAAACAATATGAGAAATGAACTAAAAGTTAAAATTTAATATGTTATAATTTTTAAAGTGTCTTGGTGTGTGTGTGTGTGTGTGTGTGTGTGTGTAGACATGAGTGTGTGAAGGCAAGCTAGTAGAAGGAGAAGAACAACTTCTGGGATTTGGCCCTTTCCTTTGAGTATGAGTTGTGGATCACATTCAGGCAGCCAGGCTGGGACAGTAAGCCATTATACTCAGACTTATCTTTCCAATATTATTTTTAGCATTTTAGAAATATAGTTCTTAGGAGGGACACATGATAAGTATTTGAGATGATGCTTGCATTAATTAGCATGACTCTGTATTCTCCATTATGTACATATACACATGTATATATGCCATGTACATACAGTGGCATTACTGCAAAGCTCATAATAGGTACTGTCCTAATGGTCAGGCATTTCATTTAAAAATAAGCATGCCTTGAAATGATCTACAAGAACATTTTCCTCCCATAAGACTGACAACGTTTTGAAAGGAGATGAACAGTGCTTACTAGAGTATGAGAAAAGGAGAATCCATTCCTTGTTTAAAAAATATCAAAAGCCATTGTCAAAGCTTTGTTCAAAAACCAACAAAACAAAACATACCTCTGCAAACATGCTTATTAAGGAAATCTTAACCTTAAAACTCAAGACAAGATGGTAAGAAGAGAGAAAAGCTAGAAAGAACGTAAGACACTGAGAAGAGAAAATGACCCAGGGCCACAAGCAGAGGCATCTGGCCACAGTGAAATTGGAAGCAACGTCAGAACATAGTGATTCTTTTCTGATAGTGTCATACAGTGGTTAACAGGACACCGGCCAGAGTCATGCTGCTTGGGTCTGAAAGCTGACACTACCATGCCTTTGCTGAGTAAAACCCCACGCACCAGGTTTCTTGCTTGTGGGTTAGTATTACCTGTAGGAATGCATTCTCTCTAAAGCTACTTTGCAGTTTTGAATTTGTGTGGCAGTGGCAGGTGTCTTTGTTAGTACAGTTCATATCTGTACACCCGCTCCCTAAGCTGAACTAATCTTCCAGTTGATTTATAAAGTATGTATTAGTACTGTCATTGTAGAAATAGGATTTTTAGAAATTAAAAACGTTAGGCCTTTTCACAGCTATCTTGAGGGTATCTAAATTCAGCACACACTGAAAGCATCTTAAATATTTCTGTCTGACAGCACAGTTTGTGGGGTTCACCCCATATCAATACTGCTTTACTAAGTAGATCAACGTTCCCTTTGCTTTTCACAAGGTTAGAAGATGTGATCTGTGCTAAAAATGTCATAGTAACACACATTCTCCCCTCTCCCTCTTCCTCTCCCTCTCCTTTCCTCCTTCTCTTTCCCCTCCCCTTACAATTTCCCTTTCCCTTCCTTTTCCCCCTTCCCCTACCCCTCCCCCTTCCTGTCCTTCTCCCTGTCCCTCCTCCCTCCCCTTCTCTTTCACACACACACACACACACACACACACACACACACACACCTCTACCCCTTCCCCTTTCTCTTTCTCAGCCTGATTATACTGGGGACATTCTTTGTACAGTAATTAAATGAGAAGCACTATGACAAAAGAAAACCATCGGTGATGCATTTGCTGTGCATTTTAGCATCGCCTCTTACACTGCTTTGGCAAGGTCCCTGAAAGGTACAGACAGGTAGTCTGGTTTTTCAAGTTACAGAAACCTTCTGCAATTAAATCTCCCCCACAAAATGTAGTCTACAAGCAGTGTCCACAAACCCATGTGCCTTAAGAAGGCTTAAAAAGTCAAATAAAGCTCATATACACCATGAAAACGGGGGTGGGTGCTAGTGCTCAATCTAAAGTAAAAATGAAAATCGAACAACTATAATTAAAGTGACATATATCATTTCCCATTTACCAGTACAGGCCAGTAAGAGCCTCCTCAATGTAAGCTTTTCACTAAATTTTAACCCTTTCTAGTTAGTTGGGACAAGATGAATTTTAGTTTCATCCTTCAAATCCTATATGCTGACCTATGAAAAGTCCAACTACCACCAGCATGATCTGCCAAAGCACAGTCTCGTAAATCAAATGCTGAAGTTTTAGTTCCCTGCTTGTTGCCAATGGGATGCAAATACTACTGAAGGAATAGTTCTCTGGCCATGAATGGATAACCTTGGTGGGACTATGTTCCATTCCCCTGAAGTCTAGGATTGCATCCATGCCTATGCCTTGGCAGGCTTGTCATCAGTGCTGGGTTCCACTAGGATGCTGTAATGATGTCATCTGTCCTGACATGTGGCACCACTGAGACAGAAAATGACTCGCCCTCCCTTTATCATCATCTGGTTGCACAAAAGTATTATTGTAAGTCCTTGTCTCTTTGCTTGCCCCCAGTCGCACAGCGATGCATTCCATCTGTGGGCCTCTTCTCATTACTGAAACAATCAATATCATTTCCTTTTTGAGTCCTTCCACTTTATCATCATCGCAGTGCTCTTTTACCAAGAGTATTTTTTTCATTCTATGGCCTCTAGTGATGTCTCCTCTTTCATCTGTCCCAGTTTTAATAGCTATATAATATTACAGGACAAAGGCCAATTATAAAACCGCTATATATCAGGAAGACGTCTCTAAAAGTTTAGTCTAAGAGAGAGCCTCCGAAGGCTGTCTTTACATCATTGATATAGGAATTTCACACTGAACTTTGAGAAATTAGAAGGAACATGGGACCCTCCTTGGTTATTAGCAGCCCATTGGCTCTCTGTTCGCTATATCCAGCCTATGTTCCGCTGGTCCCTTCTTCTGTGGCCTTTATGGCATCCTGACCTTCATCTTTCATTTCACACCATTCACACCCTGCAGGCATTCCCCATTTAAAGGGCTTGTAGACATTAGTGTCTGGAGGATTTGGTGGTAGCTGTCATGTCTCCAATAGACAGAAACAGTATGTGTTTCTGAAAGTGGTGCTTACAGCTTCCTCCCTTGGTTGTAACTACAGGGAATAAATAGAAAGCCATTGTTGAAAAGTACCTTGAGTTTGTGTTCTACATGATGCTCACCCTAGAAAAATGTGAGTAGCCATGTCCTCAGACTGGGTGGTTCCTGGTTTTTGACTATCTCCCTTTTTAGGGAAGCTCTCATCTGTGTCACCGTGATGTCATAACTTTCCCTCTCACTCAAGTGACTGAGCCTGGTCTTTCATTGATAATCTATACAAACTCAGCTGTTTAGTATCAGGCTAGGTACATGACCCCCAGACAGCAAACATTTCTCCTGTCAGCTCTTCTCTATAAAATACTATCTTCTGCATGTACTCGAGTTCTGTCTATCTTTTATCTTCCATCAGGAAATATATCAGAACAAGCATTATTTACTGCAGAAAATGCTGACAAATTCTGATTATGTTGCTGACCACAGAACATATATTTTGTTATCAGCAGTTAAATGATGAAATGTTTCACACAATTTCAAAACCACAAGTCAAATCTGTCTGCTTTCTCATTATTACATTTATTAGGTAAATTAGTCAAGACAATGGTTTTATAGTCAAACACTTTAACCTAAGAGAATTGTTATTCAAACAAACCTGTATGTCACACATCCCTTGATTTTCATGTATGTTTTTTGCCTATGTAGACATGACAGAGGCTGGTTCTTTAGCCAGCTAATACCTCTACAATCTGATGACACCCTTTGAAAGTGATAGGACAATCCATTGTTGTGTTCCTACAGTTCTCACTGAACTGTGCTGTAGCTCATGACATACTGATGGGTCATCAAGATCAGTGCCATACATTAATTTCATACATGTTCGAGTAGTATTCCAGAGATGTACCTACCTGAGTGTTTTATCGAGTAGTTTAGAAGTTTTATAGCCCTGCCGCAAATAATTTTTAAAAAATCTGTGACTCTTTGAGTGAAATCCTAGGGAGTCGGTAAAGTAAAACTTCCCTTTAAAGTCTTTGATTATAACCTGTCAAAAGAAGCTATCAGGGGCTAGAGACATGACTCTGTGGTGGAAATGAAGAGCACCTTTCACTGCAGAGAATCCAAGACTGGTTCCAAGCACTCCCATAATGGTTCACAAGCATCTGCGACTCAAGTTCCATGGAGTCTAATACTGTCTTCTGACCTCCGTGGGTATCAGACATGCATATGATGCAAACACACACACACACACACACACGCACACGCACACGCACACGCACACGCACACGCACACACCACTCACATCCTTAAAAGAAATGAATCTAAAACTTTAAAAGTCATTAAACATCAAACAATATAAGCACAAAAAATAAAAATTTGAATCTTTAAACATTATTTTATTTAAGATTTAAAAAAAACTTTAAAACCATATATTCTTAGTTTTCAAAAGGGATTACATACTTATAAGAATTAAATTATTATTCCAAGTCACAGAGCTAACTAAGATTTAAATCTAGGTCTAAAAACCTTCCTTTTTAGCATAGTAGTTATAAAATCCTGGGCTAAAAATGCTGACATCCTGGCCAAACACTTATTGATTTAAACAGTGTTGGACTTGGTTCCCTGATTTATAACTTGGGGTGAAAAGTACTACTCAAACCAGAGTATCTCATTCCTGGCATGACTGACATTGTGTCAACTGGCATTATGAGGATATAATTGAAAAGCTGACAAAAGGAGAAGAGAAGAGAAGAGAAGAGAAGAGAAGAGAAGAGAAGAGAAGAGAAGAGAAGAGAAAAGTTGTAGTTTTGAGAAATTTTCTAGGGACAAGATTATCAGATGATTTCTCTGTTATGAAGACCTATTATATTATTATATTAATTATATTATATTATATTATATTATATTAATTATATTATATTATATTATATTTATTATATTATATGAGTGTCTTAGTCAGGGTTTCTATTCCTGCACAAACATCATGACCAAGAAGCAAGTTGGGGAAGAAAGGGTTTATTGAGCTTACACTTCCACGTTGCAGTTCATCACTAAAGGAAGTCAGGACTGGAACTCAAGCAGGTCAGGAAGCAGGAGCTGATGCAGAGGCTAAGGAGGGATGTTTCTTACTGGCTTGCTTCCCCTGGCTTGCTCAGCCTGCTCTCTTATAGAACCCAAAAGCACCAGCCCAAAGGTAGTACCACCCACAAGGGCCCTCCCCCTTGATCACTAATTAAGAAAATGCCTCACAGCTGGATCTCATGGAGGCACTTCCCCAACTAAAACTCCTTTCTCTGTGATAACTCCAGCCTGTGTCAAGTTGTCCCACAAAACTAGCCAGTACAATGAGACTATATATTTAAAGAACCAAATACCCTTTTATTTAGAATATCATCAAGAAACCAAGACTTTAAGCAAGATTATAGTCAGATATGAATAGTAGAAAAAATAGTCTTTTCAAAGAATATTTCAAACATCATTTTCCTTAAAAGGGTTATTAACTTTAAAAAAGACTTGTACTAAAGACTATCAATTCATGATTTATTGTATTTACTGAACATTTAATAACTGTTATAGTCATACAATCACACTAAGATAATAGATAAAAGCTCTAGAGACAGTTTTGGGGATGAAGTGTCTGACTTGCATGTACAAGTACCAGATTTTAGATCCCCAGAGTCCACATTAAAAGCTTAACAGGTATGATGGTAGCCTGTAATCCCAATCTGTGGAGGAAACTGAACAGCTACAATAGGCAAAATTGGCTGGCTCTGAACTCAGCAAGAGACCCTACCACAATAAATAAAGCAGACAGTGATGGAGAGAAACATTCCAGCCTCCAATGCACCTGGACACAAGTGCATCCTCGCCTGTATAACTGTGCACATCACACAGGTAAACATGCATGAGATGCTGCACACACATACACAGGAAAATTAAAATTATAGAAAAATTAAAGTATGAAATCTTACCTAAAGTTTTAACAGGGTCAGAGTACTCAGAGTCAGTAAATTGTCCCCTGACATTTGTGGCTCTAAATTTAAACCTATAAAAAAAAAGATTTATTCTAAGGTATTTTGTAGATAATAGTTAACAGTATTATCTCCTGATTTCTTTATGAACATGTTGTTGCTTTGCATAGAAAGTCTACTGATTTGGGGGTGCTAAATTTTGTACCCTGATACTTTGATGATGTTTTTAAGCTGTTTATCAGTTATGGAAGTTTTCTGATGGAGTATTAAAGGGTACAATTGCAGTATATAAAAATTAGGATACTTTGACATTTTCCTTTTTATATTTATCCCCTTTATGTCATTAACTTGTCTTTTTTTTTTTTTTTAATTTATTCAGTTTAAATCCTGTTCACTGCCCCGCTCCAGGTTACCTCTTTGGAGAATCTTTCTCTGCTCCAGGTAACCTCCTTGCAGAATACTTCCACAATCCATCCCTTCCCTTTCTATTACTCTAGATAAGACATCAAATATTAGAATATTAGGTTGAATAGCTATGGAGAGAGTGGACAACCTGTCATGTTGCTAATATGAATGGAAATGCATTGAGGTTTTATTTTATTTTTGATGATATTGACTATGTACTTCCTGTATATTTCTTTTATTATGTTAAAGTATGGCTCTTGTATACCTACTTCACTGGGGTTTTATCATGAGTGGATATTTTATTTTGCCAAAAGCCTTTTTGTCCTAACCAATGAAGAGACAATGTGGTTTCTGTTTTTGAGACTATTTATGTGATAAGCTACATTTATTGCTTAAAATATATTGAACTATCCCTGTATCTTGAAGATGAAGCTTATTTGATTAGGGAGAATAATTTTTGATGTGTTCTTGAACTCTTTTAAAGTATTTTATTGAGAACATTTGTGTCAATATTTGTCAAAGATATTGGCCTATAATTATAAAAGAAAAACATTTTAATGGCCTATTATCTTTTGCAAATATTTTAACAAATACTTATGAAAAATAATAGTTTTTTTCAAGAAAAATAAAGTTACAAGACATGAATTTAGGACTAAGTTACCATGAGGAAAAATCTATAATCTATATCAAGTAAATAATATATTGCTCCCTGTCTCATTGAATTTGATGGTACAGTGAGTAGAATTTTGACCAAAATCATGAACCAGCAGTATTTGAGAAACATTAAGCAGAGAGTTTTACGCATATATTATCTAGATAAAGTCATTTAGTATTAACAATTTCATGATACTATAACAAATTTAAAGCATGATAACTTCTGTAGCTTATTTTTAGAAATATTACAGAATCAAATGACTAGAATTATATAAAATTGTCTTGTTCACATAAATACAAGTTAGAAACACTGCTTCTTATTTCATTATGTACCAAGTTGCATGAAGAATCAAGGTTAAGATAATTCTCTTCTAAATTGTAGCCTTATTTTATGGCATTATTTCTACTATTAAATAGAAAACATTAACAAGCAGTTCAATAAAATTCAATAAAGCACTCATTCAGATATTTGATGGGATAAAAGACAGAGCTACTGGTATTAGCATCTTAAAAGAAAACTTTAACTGATAGACAGCAAAACTGTTTCTGAAAGTCTGTATGTCATTGCCTGTAGTAAAAAAGAAAAGCAAAATACTGAGTTCCAACATGTCAACCAATGTTCATTTTAGAAATAACTAAGTTCTCCCACCATTTATGCTTTCCAGTGCCATTCCTTTTTATATTGTCTTTAAACAATTTATCACATCAGTTCACACTTTCTTTCAAGATTGTATGCCTTTCCCGTAACAGTTTGTCTGTTAAATGAATGAATAATACTTTACCTGTCTCTCCATTTCCAGTGTTTAAACAACCCTCTATCCATAGGATGTATTGTTTGCTCACCAGAAAGATGGAAGGATAGATTGATGAATAGGTGGCAATATACTAACAAACTTGTACTCTAGTGCATGCTTGACATAAAACATACTTACAAATACTGCTTTTTGGGTTTCAGAGGTCCATTGCAAATTTTCTCCTCATTTCCAGGGATCATACAGGCATTATCGGCACCTATCACATAGATTTCTTCATTACCGCTGAACTTCGTCTTTCCCTCTATACACGGGGGATTAGGGAATCCTTCGTTTGTAAAATAAGGCCTTGCTTTGTTAAAATATGCATCATACCACTTTGTCACATTTCCATCTTGCTGAGCTAGTAGAGGGGGAAATGAACACCTATCACAATCACACCAAAGGTATCTTCACATCAATGCAGCACTTGGTGAATCCATCATGAACTCTAGAAGCATCAACAGTCATGCTATGAGCCACCAGGACAATTCAGCATATGAAACTGGACGCAGGCATTTGTCTTGTGGGGGCTGATGTATTAGGTAGACCAGCAGTTCTTAACTTTTGGGTTGTGACTCATTTACTGGGGTCACATATCAGATGTCCTGCATAGATGTTTATATTACAATTTATAATAGTAGCAAAATCACATTTATGAAGGAAGTAGCAATGAAATAATTCTATGGATGGGGGGAGAGTAACCACACCAGGAGGAACTGTATTAAAAGGTCACAGCATTATGAAGGTTGAGAATCACTGAGATAGACAAAAAGCATACTTCAGCTAGATGTCACTAATATGTACCAAGAAGCTATCAAGACTCTCTCTTCCCCAAACCAAAGCAATTCAACCAGCTTATACAATAAATAGATTATAAATCTTAATTAGGACTTTCCTCACTTGAATATAATATTTTAGACATAAGTTATTACTATAATTACTGGTAATATTAATATTCTTTGGATAATCTTAAATTGTCTTAAAATCATGAGTCAACTTTACTTGCTAATTTTGAGTAAAACTTTCATAGCATTCAGAAATTCACATTTCACAATCTTCTGATGGAGAGTGAAATCTGAGGTACCTCCTGTTTCTGCTACAAGAACTTGGACATTTCTGATTGGCCCATGGTCATCATTGTAGTAGCATATTGGCATTCTGATTGTAATCGTTGTTGACGTCACAAGCAGTTTTCCCGTGGCATCACGAATAGGAATTGGCTTGGTTTTTGGTCGTGCTGGAGCTATAAATAGTAAAATATGAGTATATAATTTTTATCTGAGCATAAAAATTAAAGTTCAGAGTTATATTTCATGTAGGTAACAGATAAAGTGATGGCACATGGAAGTATCAAACCAGTTGTGTTTGTGTACAACAGATATATAATTATTATGTAATAATTAATATTTCATGAAGGTATAATTATGTATTTACGAACTGCCTAAGAAATTGAAGCCCACATGCTACTTTTACACATGTGACTCTTCTTTATGTGTTGAAAGTACTCAATTTATTGCTTTTGCAAATAACCTTCAAAAATTATTTATACCTCACTAACATTTTTCAATGATTTATCTATTAATGTCTTTTATGTATATTAGGGCTGTCTTCATTCCCACCAAAAGAAGGCATCAGATCCCATTACTGATATTTGTGAGCCACCATGTGGGTGCTGGGAATTGAACCCAGGACCCTGGAAGATCAAACAAGTACTCTTAACTGCTAAACCATTTCTCCAGTCTACTAACATTTTTTTGCTTGTTTTATTTTATTGGCCATTTGAGCTACTATTCCAGTCATCGCAGCAGCATCCCACTGTTCTCCATGCCAACTGCCTGGGTGGTGGTCTCCCTTATTTTTGTTAATGTTCACATTAGAAGATAGAGCTTCATAGACCCATATAAAACAGACTTCTTGCTGTTGAGTCTCCTAATATTGATACAGAATGCATTAGAATTTCCCTGTTTATTGGTTTCTTGTGTGAGTCTTCCCCAGACAGAGGTACAGTGCTAACTTATGCTTTTTAATGACTACAGTATGTGGTACAGATGCATAATATTTCTTCAGCAGCCTGTCCAAACATGAGAATTTATGTTCCTTATAGTGTTCAGCATTTTCTGTAGTCATTAACTTCATTCAACTTTGTTTGCATTTCAATTTCAATAGAAGAGATTGCAAGCTGTAGAGTGTAAAAAGTGTGCATTTTATGTGTGCATGGAGGTGTCATATGTATAACCCATGTGTGTAGGTATACACATGTGCAGGTGTGTATGCACGAACGTGTGATTCATAAGGCAGCCTGAACTTGATGTTGCATGTCTTTCTTGATTATTCTTAACTTTATTTCACTCAAAACAGAAAGACCTCAACTAATCTAGTTTGCCAACTTGACCCAGAGATTGTCTACCTCTACCCCCAGAGAGCTGGATTACAGACAGCTACCATGCCTGTTTGAGTTCTACATGAGAACTGGGAGCTTGATCTCTGGTCATCACATTTGTGTGGCAAAGAATTTATGCAACAATCTATCCCTCTAGTCCATCAGATATACATTTTTAACATTAGTAGATACTTTTAGAATAATTTCTAAGATACCATTAATATTTCATATCTTGCCACAAACAAATACAAATCATCTCCTAGCCAGTATTTTTCAGGGCTTCTGCTGGTTTCATTTCTACTTATAGCTGTTTGTATGTTACATGTGTCTATACATGAACATATGTATTTCTCATTTGAAAGCTACTTACTGAAATGTCAATCTGAGAAAACAAAGAATCTTTCAACAGTGACACAAAATTTGCAATGTTGTTTTCTTTAAATAGAGGAGGAATAGGGCAACGGGAATAAAAGGCGAATATCAGGGTTGGAACCAAACCTTTTTGACTTGAGTCTGATGCATTCCTTCTTATGCATCAGATGTAAGAACCAGCCTTGTAGTTGATACGTCACTATGGTATTCTGACAAGTAGGGGCTGGAACAGGATTTGATATGTATAAGGTTTCTAGAGTTAAAACCTGTCAGGAATGAAGAAGCAAAGAGCAGGAGTAGAGGGCAAGAGCCTTCGGATGCAAATGCCTGGCATAGCAGTCACAAAATGGAGAGTGGGAAGGGCTTAGGAGAGTGGGAAGGGCTTAGGAGAGTGGGAAGGGCTTAGGAGAGTGGGAAGGGCTTAGGAGAGTGGGAAGGGCTTAGGAGAGTGGGAAAGGCTTAGGAGAGTGGGAAGGGCTTAGGAGAGAGGGAAGGGCTTAGGAGAGTGGGAAGGGCTTAGGAGAGTGGGAAGGGCTTAGGAGAGTGGGAAAGGCTTAGGAGAGTGGGAAGGGCTTAGGAGAGTGGGAAGGGCTTAGGAGAGAGGGGAGGGCTTAGGAGAGAGGGAAGGGCTTAGGAGAGTGGGAAAGGCTTAGGAGAGTGGGAAGGGCTTAGGAGAGTGGGAAGGGCTTAGGAGAGTGGGAAGGGCTTAGGAGAGTGGGAAGGGCTTAGGAGAGTGGGAAGGGCTTAGGAGAGTGGGAAGGGCTTAGGAGAGTGGGAAGGGCTTAGGAGAGTGGGAAGGGCTTAGTAAGAAGAGGATTGAGGCTTTTTCTGTTCTGAACCCTCAAAGAGGCTGCTAAGAGTCCAGAAGAGCACATCTGAGTAAACCCATTATTGGGTGCCACAATCTAACTGTACACTAACTGTCGGATGAAAAGCCAGCCAGGCTTCTTCTTATTCAATAAACTGTGTAGCTAAGAGACTCACACATGGCAGCAAAGAGACGTTATCTCTCTGGGCTCAGCCACAGCCTCCATGCTCTCTCTATAAGAGCAAGAGTGGAGGTCAGAGGCATTGTGGCATGGATATGGGTGAAGCATGTAAAATGAGAAAGCATAAAGATACTGTGTATATTACACTTGTATATATGTACATCTATACCAAGTAAAGAAAAAGAAATTCAAATGGCATGGACCCATTTCTCCTTTGTGCATTCTGACGTCAGTTTGTGAAAAAAATTACAGTTGCAACAATGTATGAGTTTGTATATTTCAAGATAT
Organism: Apodemus sylvaticus; assembly: GCF_947179515.1. NCBI lineage: Eukaryota > Metazoa > Chordata > Mammalia > Rodentia > Muridae > Apodemus > Apodemus sylvaticus. Next base: position 26,795,330 of record NC_067491.1, on the reverse strand, counting down.
ATAATTACAAACTTAAAAATTAATATGTATATTAATATATGTATATGTGCCTGCAAGTGTGTATGTGCACTGTGTTCATGCAGGGACCTGTAGAATCAAAATAAGGGTCCTGGGATCCAGAACTGGAGTATACAGGTCATTGTCTGCCTATGAAACAGGGGGCTGAGGTCTGAACCCAGGATCTCTAAAAGCTAGTGCTTTTAACCCGTGAGCCACCCCTCCAGGAATTTATTAAATGAAATAAATAATGCTTATAAATAAAAATCCACCTATTCTGATTAGTCACTAATAAAAGGATAAATTGTAAAATTGCCTCTGACAATGATTTCATATTCTTGATAGTTTAACAATTTTTTTCAGGCACTGTTTAAAGGAGTTTTCAAGGGGAAATCATTTGCAATGTAAATAAAAAATATTTTATAATATTTAAAATAAAAGATGAAATTATTAATGAATGACAAAAAAAAGGTGTGCATTCTTAGTCCTCACACTTAGGTAGGAGCTAACACTGCCTGCACTTTCTAGACATATGCATGTTGAGAAAGTTTTCCAAAGTCAAAAGACCAAAGCCAGGATTCAGTCTCAAGAGTTATCCAAACAGCCTGAAAGGCTCAGGTGCCAGCAACTGTTCTCTACTGCCCTTTCCTAAGAGAGTGACACATTATTCTTTCCTTTTCTTTATACAACCACTCTGGAAATCAGTTTGGCGCTTTCTCAGAAAATTAGACATTGTATTACCTGAGGACCCAGCTATACCACTCCTGGGCATATACCCAGAAGATGTTCCAATATGTAATAAGAACACATGCTCCACTGTTTTCATAGCAGCCTTATTTATAATAGCCTGAAGCTGAAAATAACCCAGATGTCCTTCAACAGAGGTACAGATACAGAAAATATGGTACATGTACACAGCTATTAAAAACAATGAATTCATGAAATTTTTAGACAAATGGATAGAAATTGAAAGTGTCATCCTGAGTGAGGTAACCCAGTCACAGGGGAACACACATGATATGTATGCCCTCTTAGCCCAAAAGCTCAGAATAAACAAGATACAATTCACAGACAACATTAAGCTCAAAAAGAAAGACCAAAGTGTGGGTGCTTTGGTTTTTCTGAGAAAAGGAACAAAATACTCACAGGAGCAATTATGGAGACAAAGTATGGGGCAGAGACTGAAGGAAAGGTCATCCAGAGACTGTCCTGCCTGGGAAACAGTCACCAAACCCCAACACTATCATGGATGCCAAGACGTTCTTGCCAAAAGGAGCCTGATATGGCTGCCTCCTGAGGGCCCCTGCCAGAGTCTTACAGATCAGAGGCAGATGCTAACGGCCAACCATTGGACTGAGCACAGGTCCCCAATTGAGGAGTTGAAGGGAGGACTGGAGGAGCTGAAGGGGTTTTCACCCTCATAGGAAAAAAAGAACGTGGTGGCCAATTAGACTCCCCAGGGTTCCCAGGGACTAAGCCATCAACCAAGGAGTACAAATGGTTCCAGCCACATTTGTGGCAGAGGAATACCTTGTTGGCACTGGTGAGAGGAGAGATCCTTGGTCCCATGAAGACTGGATAGATGCCCCAGCATGGGGAAATCGAGGGGGACATAGGTAGGAGTGGGTTGGGTAGAGGGACGTCCTCCTGCAGGCAAGATGAGGGAGGATGGGTTGGGGGAGGGGTTTCTGAGAGTGGGTGAAACTGGGAAAGGGGCATAACATTTGAAATGTAAATGAAGAATATACTCAATTAAAAGAAAAAAAAAGACATACTTATTGGGATTCTGCTACAGGTAGCCTGAGACAAATATTTAAAGTTTTCTGTTGTTGCTTTCTTTTCTTCTCTCTTCCTTTTACTCCCCAACCATCCTTCCCCAAGTTAAGATTCTCCCCCAATCCGCCCCTTCCCTCCTGAACCTCCACATCCACTTTTCTGTTTCCCTTCAGGAAAGAGCAATGCTCCCAGGGACATCAACGAAACACAGGATATTAAGATACAATAAGACCAGGCACAGACCCTTATAACAAGGCTGGACAAGGACTTTCTTAAACATCTTGGGATCTTTTGATTTCTTTCATTTTTAGTACTCCCCTATGTGATTGAGGTATTACAAGAAAATACTTGATTTTAATATCTGGACAGGCAGTTTACTGGTCAAATGGACTTCAATTCCTCTTTAGGGTTTCGTGGTCATTTGCAAGAATAGAATTTTACTAAAATATCTGCCAGAATAGGGAAATGATAGATGGAGTTTAGAGTTAAAAAATACAAGGATGGTTGTATTTTGGAAATTTAATGGTAGTCACTGTATAAACACCCAAGCAAAATCAAACTTTTAGGACAGAGATCAGTTCAGGAGAACAGGCCTACTCAGCCTAGGTAGAGGTGATTTTAAAAAATAAGAAAAAGAAAAAGAAAAACCTCTCTTTCCAATCCAATGAAAATAAAGTTTAGGTGACAACCCTTAGGACAGGCATCCTCTTTAACAATAATTCAAGTCATCACTGAGTTGTTTAAACTATACATTTAATATACACATATTATTCCTTAATGTATGCATATCACACGCGTAAATGCCACATAAAGGTTAGCCTACCACATGTGATTCAGATTACAATCATCATCTGGTTAAGAAAACAACAATTTAATGGGAGGCAGCTCATTTATACCTTTAATATCCATGGTTATTCGCATCTGCACTTTTGGCCCGGCGCCAGCACTGTTGATAGCATAAACCTGGAACAAAGAAAGGTTTTATCACTACTGTGAGCTTTCTTGCAATGCATGTGTAAGTGAACACGATCGTAAACCATCTTTGAAATGATCTCTTTTCTACAAATGATTGTATGCTGCCTATTAATTATTTTCTCTCAAGCTAATTTAATATCATAGAGATCAGAAGAACATTAATAATCAAGAATTTCTTACAACTGATATTTTGGTACCTAGACCTAAGACGAAATGCTAGCTGACCCAAAAGTTTCCATCATCAAGACCAGGAAGGCTCTGCTGCCATTTGAATCTACAGGAGGAACAGAGTAGAAAACCGCCAGTCCTTACGCCACCTCTCCCTCGACAGTAACATCTGTTAGTTCTCTCTGTCGCCAGCATTTCGCCCTCCTTTAAATCCATATTCAAGATCTTCTTCTTGCTTCTTAGATGAAACCCAATTCCTCCTGCCTCCCCATTTTCCTGTATTAAATCATCCTCCTGAAAGTTGGCCTGTATGCCCCTTCTTCACCCCTGCCCCAAAGTATCTGATGCATAACCTGCATAATGCGGCATATACACATAAAACATTTCTGTTTGTGTACACAGAGGGTGATTTACACAAATGGGAATTCTTTCAATTAGCTTTGTGCTCAGGAAGCTGAAGAAACAGAGTCCTTGCCTTCACCTCACCTTACTTAGCTGAATAAAACAAAAACCACATCAGTGGCCCTACGTCCCTCCACTTAGTAAGCACAATTTGCCATTTGTAATATATTCTTTAGAATATTTATTTGTTAATGGACCATTTAATAATTTGGTAATACTTTTGTTGAATTAAACTATAATAATGTATATGATTGCTATATTGAATAGAGCAGTCCTGTGAAATGCAGTTAAAATAACCAAAAGAAAAATGTGGTGTCTTTTGTAACTTTTTAAAAGGGACTATTCAAATTAAGTGATGATTTTTTTTAATGATACAACTTTAAATTTAACTGTGCTGATGAGTAAAAAAGAAAAAATGGACAGGACTTTTAAAATAGCAATATACATAGAAGTTAATTGAAATGCTTTTTAAATATAAATATTCTTGATAAACTTCAATATCCTGAGATGTTTATATTGTAAGCTGAGAGCAGTTATATTTTTCTTTATAGATCAGATGTATTGTTTCATTTCTTATTTTGTCTTATTCTCAAAAGCCAAACTGATGCAGTGTTTCTCTTGATACCATCACTACAAATAAGTATTCCCCACAAAATGTTTTTCAAGAAGTTATCAGTGCTGTCTGCTGCTTTTCCCTTGTAAAAGCTGAGTCACACATTTCCAGACGCTTTCCAGATGGACACCAAAGATAGGATTTGAACTCAGGTTCAAATGCCAGTTCATCTTCTAATAGACACTTCATAAAAGTGGTCTGCTTGACGGGAATGGTAACAAGAACCCTACCCAGTAAGATACAAAATAGAAGCAAAGGATGTGCTTATGTAATGCTAACAATATCTTTATAACTAAGTTGATAATTACAAATAACTGCCGAGTTGGAAAGCTATTGTAGGGATTTTTATCTTGGATGCTACTAGTTTTTTGTTTTTGATTTTTTTTGAATCAAAACAATTTTGTTTATAATTCCTAAGGTATGACCAATGTAAGTATAGGATGAAATCATTTGGGTATCTGTTCACACATCTGAACTTGCACATTTTTTGCACGTCTTACATCCTTTGTAAAATTAAGGTTAACACATCAACAGGAAGAAAGGATTCAAAGGAACAGGATGACCTCATCCTGCCATTTTCTTCAAAATGAGCTTTTCCTATTTTCAATTATAGTTTTCTTTCAGGCAGCTGCAGCTCTGCACATCACTACTCTTCTGTGTTTAACCTGAATTTTCTCTTTTTATTCCCATGTACCTGTTTTTTTTTTCCTTCAGGGTCCTTAGTTAATAGCACTTGGTAGATTTTAGTAGGGAATAGGCTGGGATGTGGCATGCAATGGGTTGTACATTGGAGGGCTGACTTTGTAAACTGACTTAGGCCCTTAGCAAACAGTTACACGCTATGGCTGCTTACGCTGATGTTGTACGTGTGTCCACCCTTCAGGCCTTCTAACATTGCGATGACGGACGTGTCTGTCTTCTGGATAATACTGAGGTTATGAATCTGGACGGCAGTAGGATCGTCTTCTCGGTAAACCAATGCTTGGTACACCTGGATATTGCCATTCGGCTGAGAAGGCGGAAGGAACGTTAACTGAAACTTTGTTACTTCGTCCGGTATCTTCTGAAAGGTCATATTATTAGGTGGGTCCTTGGGCACTGAAAAAAAAATTGTTGGCAACTATGATTTTTAAATGTATTATCTCAATATAAAATATTTTTCCTTAAAATTTCTGATTTAAAAGACTATAGATACATACTATATAAATCATGCATTATGGACATTAGTAAAGTTATTGAGCGTCGACTTTATTTCCCAGAAACATTAGTGGTTTGTCTTGTACATCTGCTCTATGCTTACCCCTGAGCAGTAGATCGAGCCCCTCCCACTGCATCTCTGCCCACTGCATCTCAGCCCGGCTTCCACAGAACCATGCAGAATGTGCTTCCTTGACTTCCCCATCATTTTATTAAAAAAGAACCAGATTCAGAAGAAGTCATCCCAAGAGGATCAGAGCCCCATATAACCTTCACGGCGTTCCCGGTGGTTACACAGCTATGGCTTTATTCATTGCCAAGCCAGAGAAGAAGCATTGAGCCAATACTGTTTGAAAGACAGCAGGCCTTACTCTGATTTAATTGCCTTTTCATGGTTTTGTGTGTGATTTACTTTTACAGAATTATAAGACATGTATAGAATCCCCTAAACACCAAAATGGAAGAGATAACACCAGCCTATCACTTAAAGAAGCCCTCTCCTTCTATGCCCCTCTGTAATTGCAAGTGCTCCTTACCTCTGATGTCTTTTTATTCTCCGCCTAACAAAAGGGCCATGGATTTGAGGTTCACTAGGATTTATATGTATCAATACTTCATTTAAAGAAATTCTCTCTCTGTCTCTGTCTCTCTCTGAGTCTCTGTGTCTCGGTGTCTCTTTGTCTCTGTCTCTCTCTGTCTCTGTCTCTCTCTGAGTCTCTGTGTCTCTGTGTCTCTTTGTCTCTCATTCTCTAACTCTCTCTGTCTGTCTCTGTTTCTGTCTGTCTCACTTTTTCTTGGTCAGGGATCACATGGTTATCAGATGAACATGCAGAAGGCAGAGAACAGCTTGCAAGATTTTTGTCCTGGCTTTCCAACATGTGGGTCCCTGGGATGGAATTCCAGTCATGAGTCTTGGAGAGAGGTATCTATACCCTCTGAGTCATCTTCCCAACTGCAAAGTCTCCAGTCATAAGAGAAAAGAACAGCAGCCCTCTTTGTCACCAAGAAGTGTTTCATTTTGTAGCTTAACAGGAATTGTTTAACACAGAAAGACATCTGTGCTGCTTAGTTTATTTTTATTGCCAGTAAGACTGACATTATTCTCCATGAGTATATAAACATAAGTTTTTGATTCTTTATGATCATTGACAATTAATTGCTTGGCCATATGGGAAATACATGTTTCGTTAAATAAGAGACAGGCAAAATATTTTTTCCGTGTGTGTCTACACTACTTAATATTCCCAACTGGCAAGTGCCAGACCGCACTTTATATCTTTGTCATTATTTGGTATTACCTATAGTTTTTAAATTATTTTGCAACTCCGTTTCAGTAGATGAATAGTTACATGATAATGTGGATTTAATTTGCATTTACCTAAGGCTAAAAGTCTTGAAAATTTATCATACTGTGTGTTGATTTGCTAACCATACCTCCTGATGATGGGATGTCCCTTTATGTCTTCTGATGATTTTCTAGTTGGACTTTTTAATTGCTGAAATGTCTAATATTCTAGTTCATTTTTTTTTACCAAAATAAAAACACAGCAAGACAGCTGCACTCATGGACTCATACTAGTTGTGGTAGCATGTAAAGGCCTACGAAAGCCCAAGTCAGACCAACAGGAGATAAAGAGGACCAAGCCGGATAAAGAGGAGAGCAGGGCAAGAAATTCCACCCCTATCCAAGTCGCTATTGGCAACAGAGCTTTCAGGGGATCATCATTGATAGGATAAAAATAGAAAACTCTGGTAAGAGGGAACGAAGTATACTTGGGAAGAATTGGGCCAGGGGCAATGAATACTGTCAAAACTCATTGTATGGAATCCTTAAAGGATGAATTTAGAAATTTAAAGGAAAAGGTTTTTTTTTTTTCTTTTAGAAAACTCCTTTGAAAAAGAGAGCACTCAGGAAGGTGGGGTTAAACAGGCTATGATCAGAGCATGTGCATGTGAGCAGTTGTCACAACGACATCATCATTCTGTACAAGTAATACCCTGTGCTGATAAAATATTCCCTTATTAAAACAAAACAAACTGCCCACTATGTCACTATTTGTATCAAATTACAAATAAAATGATACATGAGAAAACATCATCTGAAGATCGTGGAGTTACTGTTCTTTGCAACACACCGTCAATTGAATTTGTACATTCTTGGGATCAGAATGATATGGGAACGTTCTCTTTTCAATTAAACTTTTCAGTGAGGAAGCCTTGACATGCGGTCTCACAGTGCGGACTCTAGCTTTGTTCACTTTATCCTTTCCTGGCAGATAGAATCACAGAGCACCTCTCAAAGGTGGAGATATAATTGTGAGTGAAAAAGACAAGCAGAAAATTACAGCATTTTTCAAAACATCCCATGTTAAGTAGAAAGTTTTATAGGTAAAATAAAGCTTAGTTTGGGTTAAACATATTTTTCTACTTGCTTTAACACATTTACATTACTTAAGAAGTATATCGTTTTATTTGGAGAATGTGTTTCTGTAAATTGAGGATTAGGCTTAAAGCTGGATAAAGCAAGGGTTTTTCTCAATGTTGGCAACAATTTCCTAGCCCCAAATTACCCACAGCTTTACATAATGAATTCTACTGACAGAGAGGGTTTTTTTTTTTCCTTTTTTAAAATAGTGCTGTTGATTATTTCCTAAGATAGCGTTCTCAACCTTTCTGGTGCTGCTACCTTTTAATACAGTTCCACATGTTGTGATGACTCCCAAGCGTAAAATTATTTCATTTGTACTTCATAATTGTAGTTGTGATACTGTTATGAATCATAAAGATGTGATGTGCTAGACTTATAATATGTAACCCCTGTGAATGGGGTCATGCCCCACAGGTTGAGAGCCACTGTCCTAGGGCAAGATGACACAAATATGATTTGTCCAGCAATGCTTTGTGGTTTACGCTTGAGTTTATTCGCCGAACCTTTCGTCACAGAGAAGTGTGAGGGGAAAAAAACGTGAAAGCAATGTATAGACAATCCCTTTGATAGTTGACGGTAAAAGAGAAACGAATGGAATCTCAGAATATGAGAAGAAAAGGTACTTTGCAAATAAGAGTTAAAACACTTTTCAGTACATATTAGAAAACAGCATAAGAAAGATATGTGCTGAAAAAAATATCTTTACCTCCTCTACGTACCTTAAAGATAGCAACAAACAGACCATAGCAACACACAACCTCATTATTATTTTCTGTGACATATCTGGTGGCAAAGAACATCAAGATTCTGAAGAAATTATGCAAGCAGGCCCTGGGGATTCTCCACATCCACTCCCTGCTCCTATCAGTGCTTTGGTTCATTCAGACTGCTCATAGACTAGAGGAAATCTGCATGGATTCTGATATTCATCAAATAATCACATAATATAGTGTGCTACTTGATTAAAAAAGCAATTATAATATATGTGAACTGGCTTTTAATACCAAATTACTTAATATTATTAGTCGGTTTCCACAACAAGTCAGAACAGAAATAATCAAAATGAAACACTGGATAAAATATTGTTAGCTGAAGACATTGAGAAAAATTATCTGTTAGGCACAGTAATTCAGTTTCTAAAACAGTTGATAAAGTATAAAGAAATGAAGTGTGGTGCATTTAATTAGTTTACATTATTTATGAGGACTGAATATTCTATACATTGTCTCAAAGGTGTAAGCCAACTTTAGTTTGTCAATTGCACTGTCATTGAATTTGTTTGTTTTTAAAATTATGTTCTATCAACGTCTCATAGCACACATCTTTTCTTGAGAAGAGTATGGAAAACTGTAAGAAAAACCGACGGCCAGGTCTCAGCTGGTGGTTAGGAATGGTGAAGTACGCTCCTTACCTGACTCTAAAGTCGTAATTATCACTTCTGCACTTGACTTCCCTTCTGTGTATGCCCCACTAACATTTCCAACAAAGGCCGTGATCACCACAGAATACCTTGTGAATACTTCTAAGTCATTAATCTCTGTGGTTTTGTTTTCTTCATTTGACTTCACAAAGGAAATATTAAATTCATCATTGTCTACCTATGGGGAAAAAGTAGTCAGGAATTAAGGAAGATAACAATTCAAAGCTAAGGCATACTAATCTGGTTACTATTTAGTCATTTACTTTGAAGTCAAATTTTTCTGAGAAATCCAAAGTACTATAGCAATGAATTCATTCATAATTATTTTAATAGTTGAAATCAGAGAATGTAATCAACTCATGATGAACCAACCTATCAAATGAATAAGCAAAAGTCACTTTTGGAGTCAATAAAACTGTTTTCTTCTTCAACAGTTGATGGAAGAAAACATATAGGTTTGAGTGCCCAATGTCCCAACATTCAAATTCCAAACTGGCCAATTAATTCCACTTGGTAAGCTATTTATGCTGTCTTACTTTCTACTAGGGTGATGATATTGAGTTATACTGCCTTTTTGAGAATTTATAAATAAGAGATCTTAAGTAGTTGGGGTGGAGATTTTGATATATTTTGAAATAACTCTAAAAATTATGCTTTGTAACACAATTCAGAAGATAGTAATATTTAAATTATATTTATGCACTTTCTAACTAAATCATAATTTAGTTAGAACTTATGAAAAAAATTTCTAATTATGAAATTAGAAAAAATGAATGAGAGGACAATTTCATTTTGAAATGTACACTGATATATTCTGCTATTTTAATTTTTTTCTAATTTTTATTTGATATTTTTTATCTTTGAGAGTTCTCCCTGGCCTTCCTTCCCTCTATACCCTTCCACAATCCTTCCCCACTCTCCAGATTCTTTCTTCTTCAGCCTTTTTTTGTCATTAATTTTTATTGCATACATAATCACTTAAAAATTCTGGTCATAATTACAGATCAAAAAGCTTCTAACCTACCACTGTTGGATGTAACAATGGTTATAGACACAACTCACTATAAATATAGCCAAAACTCTTTTACAAAAATGAGTATCCTTAGGTATATTAATTGTGACTACATGTTTTGTTCAAATATAGTTTGTCTTGGGTGGAAAATGTTTCCATTATTCTAGACATTAAACATGACTCAGGTTTTAGTATTAAATAGAAGGATAGAAGGCATTGTATGTAAGTGCTCGTAATCCAGGCATGGGAACCTTAGCTAGGTTCCCTAGCATCTATATAAAATCATGGAGGACCAGCCATATCTGTTATCCCAACACTAAGGTAGGAGAACAAAAAGATGCAGATCTTTACAGTCCATCTGGCAACCACTTAGAAAACTATAAGTTATAAGTTCAGTGAGAGATCCTGTTTCAAAACATAAGGTGGAGGATGACTGAAGACACCAATGCTGACCTATGACCTCCACAAGTGTGTACACATGTGCATACACACACACACACACACACACACACCATGTTTGCACATAAGAAGTTTAGAAGTGTTTTTCCTGACACAAACATGAGAAAATGAATGACCCTTCAAGGCATATTAGTTACAGGTAACTACTAAGCATCACAGGTTTTGTATATGGTTAGCATTATGAAGATAATTTTTAACTTGTCCATCCTTTGAAACACTGAGAAATGACTTTGGAATTACGCAATTGAATCTTTAAACTTTGGATTGTATGGGGCTTTTAACTTAAAGAAGATGTTGCTTGCTGTAAGAAACACACTAAACAGCTAGTAAATAACCAGAATTGCAGTAAAAAAAACCTCATTTGTTAACACAAAGTATTAGAGAGAGGTAGGACACTTCTCTAAAATGGAAAAAAAAAAAAACTCTCAGCATATGGATTCTATTCATTTAGCACAATACCCTTGGTACAAAATATGTGAGTGCTTAATTCGTTGTCAAAACTTAAATTCCTATAAAATGCAGATTTTGAATTTTTCCTCATGATTAGGGTCTTATTCATGCTGCAGAACAACCATCTAGGGATAATGAACAGTCAGTCCCTGGAAGGGAGGATGAGGGGCCCAGGAATCACTCTTTTCTGCTTTGTGTTGCTTCCCTGATAACTTCACAGTCAATTCTAACACGAGGTAGATATTCCAGACTTCAGGTGACTCCCTCAAGTTCCAGAGCTACCCGGCAACTGAGATAAAATTTGGCTCTAACAACGAGATCACAAAATCATCCTGAAACTTTTTCATTTTCTTTTCTTTAATCATAGCCAAATTCCAATGCTAATTTCTTTCTTTCATGAAGAATCATTCACAATTATCTTTCAATAATTTGCATTAAATACATATTGCCAGAGCATTTGTGTTATTTATCTTTATCTGCTAATGTACTAAGAGCTTCACAACTATACTCTAAAGACCAAGCAAGAACTGAAGAATGTATGGGAAAAGGCAATAAAATCAGATTTGTTTTTAATGATAGCAGGGCTTTTGAGACAGAAGCATCTCCTTTAAAAAAGTCATATATTTTCCTGTCCCACGGTTAGTGTCATCTGGCACTAGAACATACGTTATTTTATTATATGGCCTTTTCTCCTGTGAGCCCTGCACATGAACACAGTCCTGTTAATGCAGCTGCATGGGAAAGATTCACTCCCGGGCTCCAGCTTATCTCTACACTGGATTCACTGCGCCCTTCTCAGATCTATTCCTCCTTGTAGCTTTCCAAGTAGTACATCTTAAGATCCTCTTGATCCATCTTCATACTCACCACCATGAGCACTAGGAGAGTTTTCAGAGCCAAATAACCCTATTAAAAATGGGGTACAGAGCTAAACAAAGAATTTTCACCTGAGGAATATCAAATGGCTAAGAAGCACCTAAATAAATGTTCAACATCCTTAGTCATCAGGGAAATGCAAATCAAAACAACCCTGAGATGTCACCTCATACCAGTCAGAATGGCTAAGATTAAAAACTCAGGAGACAGCAGGTGTTGGCGAGGATGTGAAGAAAGAGGAACACTCCTCCACTGCTGGTGAGATTGCAAGCTGGCATAACCTCTCTGGCTGTTCCTCAGAAAACTGGGCATGACACTTCCAGAGGACCCTGCCATACCACTCCTGGGCATATACCCACAGAATTTCCCAGCATGTTATAAGGACACATGTTCTACTATGTTCATAGCAGCCCTATGTATAATAGACAGAAGCTAGAAAGAACACAGATGTCCTTCAGCAGAGGAATGGATACAGAAAATGTGGTATATTTACACAAGGGAATACTACTCAGCTATTAAAAACAATTAATTCATGAAATTCTTAGGCAAATGGGTAGAACTGGAAAATATCATCCTAAGTAAGATAAACCAATCACAAAAGAACACACATGGTATGCAGCCACTAATAAATGGATATTAGCCCAGAAGCTTGGAATATCCAAGACACAATTCACATATCAAATGATGCCCAAGAAGAAGGAAGGAGAGATCCCGGTCCTGGAAAGGTTTGATGTAACAGTGTAGGGGAATACCTGGACAGGGAAGTGGGAGGGGGTTGATTGGAGAACCGGGAGAGGAGAGGGCTTATGGGATTTTTCAGGGATGGGGAACCAGGAAAGGGGAAATCTTTTGAAATGTAAATAAAGGATATATTTAATAAAAAGGAGAGTTTTCAACAATCTTAATTGTAAATAATATAAGTTATTTTATTCATTCATAGATAAATTATTAATTTTATAAATTAACAGACTCAAATTACTTCTCATCTGAATCACTTGATGTATTTCTTCGGCCTCTCTCTCTTTCTCTCTGTCTCTCTGTCTCTCTGTCTCTCTCTCTCTCTCTCTCTCTCTCTCTCTCTCTCTCTCTCTCTCGTTCTCTCATTCTCTCGCTCTCTCACTTTCCTGTTTTCTTTCCTGACCCATTTACTCTTACAGTTTCCTGACCCAAACCTAGACTGTATCCCACAAACACAGTACAAACGATCTCACCAAGCATGAGAGTATAATAAAAATCTCCCACACCACCATTTCAGTTACTCAAGTGGCATTATGATGATAAAACCCAGTAACCAAACCATGCGTCTAGACATGTCTCAGTGTATCAGGTCAAGTTCAGAATGCCATGGCATTTATTATTTGTTTTGAAAAAAATTACTATTCTTCGATATTTCTCTTCTCATTTTCTCTTCATGTGCTCTGAAAATTTTTTGAAATTTAGCTATTTAGATTTTATTTGGGATACTGCTTCCGTAGCGCCTCTTCTTTCTCATTCTATGCTAAAACACCCTTTGACAGTATTTTAAATGAAATTTATCAGCTTTTCAATATATGCATCATCTTTGGCCTGAGAATAAATGCAACAAGCACTTGATTAAGGACACTGTTGTTGAGAAGTTAGTAACTGCATGGTCAACAGTTTAAACTGAACGAACAATCTATCTAAGCTCTAAGTATCATGCTATAAAATTAGAGTCTTCGTAAATAATCTGAATCATGAACTGTGATTTATATAGTATGATTTATATTGCCTTTCAGAGTAGGTAAGACATGCCTTACCGATTTGACATCAATCAGGTAGAATGTTGGTCCAGTTATGACAGCAGGTTCACTCCAGCTGATATTGATACTAAAGGGGGATGTTGCGACCACATGCACATTTTCAGGAGGGCCGTCTGGAGCTACAACAATAGAAAATCAATTACTCTGTCACATTAGTACTCGATACAGTATAAAAGAAAGGACCATGAAAAATGGATAGTCACATGAATTAATTTTACATTAATTTACAGATCATAAACAGGCTCCAAGTTAGTCATGAGACTGGATTTTTAAGAAGCTAGTTGCTATACACAAATGACTTCCACATACAAATAAATAATTAAAATCATAACACGTGATATTTAAATTTGACCTATGATTTTTAAAATAAAGCTTTATCATAATTATATCATTTGTCTAAAAAAGTCTATCTCATTTAGAAGTAAATAACTTGACACAGCTGTTTTGAAAAGACTCTTACATGGACAGTTAACCATTGAAAGAGGCAAAAATTCATATATGGTGACTATTATAAAATGTTGACATTGTTTAAAATATCACCATGGGAATGCAAACTGCATTCATTGTGTGTTTTCATTGAGGGGCAGAATGAGAAACAGCTATGCAGTCACTCTGCTCTTTACTAGAAGCATGAACCTCTGTTATATTCATGAGCCATCCTAATTTAGAAAATGTATTGAAATGAGACCTGAGTGTGTTCAGTTGTTGAAATAACTAGAATCAGAAGGGTAAGGAGAATACTGAAAAGTCTTTGACATGGATGAATGTAGCCTAATTGCCAGGCCCAGAGACTCAGGCCAATTGTTCCGATTTAAATGTTTAAATCCAAAACAGCAATCATTACTAACTGTGTTCTGTCATATCTACTCTGAGAAGATATAAAATGAGCATGAGACATCACTTTCTTAAATATTTTCTAACCTTTGGAAAGTAACAAGCTGTATACTCTTGTTTGAATGATGACCTCGATTTCACTATCATGCCTATACTTGATAGCATTTTTTTTAATTTATAATTTTTTTATTCAATATATTTTTATTTACATTTCAAATGATTTCCCATTTCCTGGCTCCCCACTCCCCGAAAGTCCCATAAGCCCTCTTCCCTCCCCCTGTTCCCCCATCCACCCCCTCCCACTTCCCTGTTCTGGTATTGCCCTATACTGCTGCACTGAGACTTTCCAAAACCAGGGGCCCACTTTTCTTGGACACCATTCGATATGTGGATTATGACTTGGGTAATCCAAATTTCTTGTCCTCTTATCAGTGAGTGCATACCATGATTGATCTTAGTGTAAAAACCAGATATGTCAGAGTAGCTGTTCTAGGGGTTGGTACTACAGTGTCTATCAGTGAGACGTGATGAAGAGCAGAGTTGATGGATGTAAAGGTTAACTAGAAAATGCAAACCATCTAGCATGAGGGAGCAAAGGAAAAGTTGTTACTGTAAGTGGAACTAGCAATTGAGGTAAAGCTTCATGGAAGGTAGGACCATAGCTAGGCCTTGGGTGATGGGGAGGGTTTCAACTCAGAAGGACAGGGTTACTGAGACTTCTATGTTCAGGAGCTATAACAAAGCAATGACGATGACACAAATAATTCTATAGAAACAGAATTAGATTCCTGTATTAATGTGCTTAACCTCCATCCTATGTGTTATTTTGCACATCCCTTTTCACTGTAAAATGTCTTAGGGTTTCTGTTGCTCTGGTGAAATACATGACCAAAGTAGCTTAGGGAGAAAACAATTCATTTGGCTTCCACATCCATATTGCTGTTTGTTATGGTAGGAAGTGAGGACAGGAGTTCAAACAGGCCAGGGACCTGAAGGCAGGAGCTGATGTGAGGCCATGGAGGTGTGCTGCTTACTGGCATGCTCCACAGAGCTTACTCAGCCTGATTTCTTATAGAACCCAGGACCGCCAGCACAGGGATGGCAGCAGTCACAATGGACTGATCCCTCCCTCCCCCGCACCACCAATCCTTAATTTAGAAAATGCTCTACAGTAGTAACTTATGGAGGCATTTCCTTAATCGAGGTTTTATCCTCTCAGATGACTTCAGACTGTGTCAAGATGACATAAAACATTAAATATGACTTAATACTCTTCTCCATTCCTTATATCACAATACCAAGACACTGCTGCTTAGGATTTCTCTGCAAAGGCTACAGATCTATTACACTGGAAATGAGCCCCTAATGCCCACTGGGCTGCCAGGGAATCATGATGCATCCAGAATCTCTAAATTCAGGAAATGGAGGTGTTACAGAAAGAGCAAGAGTCATGAAATTAAATGGCAGAAATAATCCCCAAAGAGCAACTTGGAGACGTAGTTACAGAGTGCTTGATCTCTGCACTGAAGAATTTGAGTTCATTGTGTTTAATAACAGATTGACACAATTAGGGGAGGAGTATTTTTTGAGTATTAGGGAAGAAACTCAGGTCACTGAGGAGAAACATACACTTTATGTGAATCAACTCAAGCCATTATTAATGGACAATAAAATTGACTGATGCCATGATGCTGAATTTCTCAGGCTCTGGGAAAATGACTTAAGCATTTAGATAATTCCTTATATACTGAGATGCCCTCCATAGGCGGGTGTACAGAGCAAGTGAATAATATGCTCTAAAGAGACCGAAGTTGATTTTAAGAACAGATAGGTGTATATGGCATTGGTGCATTTTGAGTGTGCTCCTTTAAAATTTAGGTGTGAAAACATCACCAAGTTACAGTACTAAGAAATGTAGCCTGTAAGGAAGGATCTGAGGCCATGAGAGCCCTTAATAGACTGAGTATGTTTAAGGATCATATACAAGAAGCTTCACAGAGTATTCAGTTAATCTGCCCTTCAGCCTCCCATCTTGTGAAGATGTAACATTTCTCCTCCCCAGGGAATGCAGCCCTCACCAGATGATCAAATATTTGGGTGTTACTATCTTTCACTTTTCATCCTCTAGAACTATTAGGAGTAGATAAATATGTATTCTTTATTAGTTATTTAGTGTAGGCATAACAGCAGAAGGCTAAGGTGGAATTTGGGTGGAAAATTTAGTCCACTTTAATAATAGCACTTTAATAATAGCATTGAAATGCAAAATAAATTCTGATTATACATGGAAAGTGAATAAAGAAATATAGTCCTGAAGATTTGGCGTCTTCAAGGGCACTACTGGACTTTTTTGAGACTCTCCTGGGCAAAAATTCAAACATCATAGATTATTATCATGAAGTAGAAGAGGTCACTATAGATTATGGCTCCTGATAGCTACTTCATACTTGAAGTTTTGTGTCTTTATATTATAGAAAGCAAAAGGACAAGCTAGAAGAATTCTCTGAGGTCTCTTTTACAGGGACCTTAATCCCACTCAAGGAAGGAGGAGCCTTCGAGTCCTACTTACCCCATGAAACAATTAGATCAAAAGAAAAGAGCAATCTTTAAAACCTAGATGATTTGTCTCTATGATATGTCTAAGCTCAGAGTGGCTGAGAAACACTTTAAGACAAGTGTCCCATCAGACAAGTTTTTCGCCATACTATTGCCCTTATATCACAAGCAATTATTGCAAACTTGCAAAAATTGCAAACTAATTTAGGGTTTGTTTCTATACTGATGTTAGTTTGGTTTTGGAAATATTTTCAAGAAAATGCATCTACAGTATGCATCTTTAAGTCTTAGCTAAAGGCAGACCCAGAACCTGCTCCAAGAAAGACCTGGACTCACTGCTATATTTGTAGACCTGCCCAGGAGGGAGCCAAGCACTGGGCTTTGACTTTTATTTCTTACTGTAAAATGTCAATGCTGCAGCCATTCCTTTAATAAAAGCAATCAAAGCACTCACCAGGGAGTGCCAGCTACCCCAAGCAGAGCGGAGAGAAACATGACATTCTGAAATCACTCATGACACATCTGCCCACCCATGCAACTAAATATTTTATGTGCCGTACGCTGATCAAACATATTTTTAAAGCAATCTATCCAGCCTCTTGGAGATCTGTGCTGAAATGTCATTTCTTGAACTCTCCGAAGTTGTTCTTTCATAGGTTTATCTTTTTAAGAAATAATCATTATTATAAATCAAATTTATAAATAATAATTCTAAACCACACTTGCTTTTTTCAGTGAATTGTATGTTAAAATTGACTGATTTATACAAAAGTAACCTGTGTCAACTACTTCTGTGAAAAATTTTATATTTCATCAACTAGAGCTATAAAAGATTAGAATTCCTACATTAAAGCCATTAAATGAAATTAAATACATATAGCAAATAGCTTATAATATTTGTAAATAACAATGTGTATTCTGCTGAAGAAATGCAAAAATAATTATTTAATTCATAGGAAATTTAAAAGAAATATAAAAATATTGAAAGATCATCCTCTATACTCAAGTATTTAATTGCTTTATTATCTTTCAAATGGCTTTTAGGTAACTTACTTATAGAATTTATCAAAAATGTCAAAAATATCTGATAAAGTATACCAGCATTATTTTCTTCTTCTCCTGCAGTGTGTGATAAACTATTACTATAGTCATATAAAAAGAAAATACAAAATAACCATTAGGAATGCTAAGCACTAAAATTAAAGAAGCCAAGTGGTAAATCTATGAAGAGCTCAAACGGTACCAGTTTGAAAGTTCAGTAAGTTATAAGCATCCTTGGGAGACGTGCCTTGTCTCCCCGTAAACTGTCACATACTGATTTAGGATTGTTTGTGAAATGAATCTAGTCACTAATGGGCCAAGATATCCCTATAGCCTTTGTCTTATAAATCACAGCAATTTACTCAGTAGGCATGATCTATCCTTATTCTCAGCCCCCATAATCCAATCACTTCCTCTCATAAGCGCTTTGCCCCTGGTTTTCACAATAATGCATTTTCTGTAACTAACAACCATCATTTCCTGATTGTCATGCTTCTATCCTTGCACAGGAATGTGGGTCTTATGTGGGTCAGGGTCATCTTTCCCATCCATCTGTGTCTCCATGCTAAGTGTGTTAGCTGAAAGGTGAGTCTGGATAGACCATCATTTTGCCTAGCTCATATAAAAGTTTGACTTGCCCCAAGCCTGAACCACCTTAAGAACCAATACATTTTGGTGTGTTTGATAGCATACTATCTGCTGTGTCTCATTCAAAGACTTGTACAGTCCGTTGTCATCAAATAATGTTGAAACTATTATATTAAGTGCTCAATTGTTGTTTTAAGTTTATCACTGTATGCATGAATTCCCTAAAAGTATAGGTATTAAATAAAAATAAGATGTGACAGCAGCTCACAAGGTTGAAAATCTAGAACTCTGTGCAAGATAATTTAAATTTTCTATATGTCTATTTCATTCAAGTTCAGTTTTGACTTTATTTAATAAATGTCTCCTAGGCAGTTTGTACTAGTTCAGAACCTGATATGCTGGATCATCAGATTCCTAACAAAAACCATCTCTAAGTAATGGGATCTATGGATTTTCTGTTGCAAACATATTGACAGCCTCTAGCATTGTGACCTAGAAGAATTAGCTTTGTGTTTCACATGTCTCTAGAGCAGTGGTCTTGAACTCACAGATGTCCTGCACATCAGCTATTTACATTGCGACTCAAAACAGCAGCAAAATTACAGTTATAAGGTAGCAATAAAATAATTTTATGGTTGGGGTCACCACAACATGAGGAACTGTATTAAACGGTCTCAGCATCCTGAAGGTTGAGAACTGCTGTTCTAGAGACTAGAGAAAACCAAGTTGTCTGTGTATTTTTTTGTACCTAAAGAATCTGAGGTGTCTAAAGAAGCACAGCACCTATTGCAATGAAATGCACAGTAAGGACATCTTACTACATGCCTTTTTCCAATGGTCCCATGTGTATGATAACTCACTGTTTTCCATCAAGCCCAGGATTTCCTTGGTCAGAATAGGAGAACACTGTTAGTGAAGAGCATATCTCACACAATTTTACAGCACCATGAAGAGCAGGCACTGTGAACCCAACCATTTGTCAAATCATACCATGCAGTAACTGCAGTAAGCATGATTAATGCATGTTCACACCTTTAGACTTTATCCCATAATTACCTCATTTGATTCTTAAAGGGGTTATCTGTTATCATTTCAGACCAGTATACAGCAAAACTGAAATGACAGAAATATAACCACAAACAGAACCCATCCTAATGCTAGCCTTGCCAGGTGAATGAAAATATTCTGGTATTGTACTAGTGATTTAGAACAATGCATCTTTTTCTAGAATTGTATTGTATTTACAAAATTATTTTGTAAAATACTGGCTCTAGACTACCACCATCTATGTGACCAGTAATAGTCCTAAAGGAAACAACCACTGACACCATCCTTCAAACTAAATGAGTTGAACCCTGGGGAAGGGCACAATTAATTAATGTGCACCCAGGACTGTTGTTTGTTGTGAAATATTTAATTAGCATTGTTTTCTAATGTCAACATACCTTTGGAACTATAGTAACAATGATAGAAATGGGGCCTGATTAGCTGCTCCCCACTGCTGAAAAGGCTGGGGTAATAGTTGTGCAGGAGTTGGGAACTAGTGAGCTACCTAGGGATTCATGCCTCTGAGTACAGTCACTCCAAAGACTGCTCTCCATTACAGTCTAACCATCTTAGCGATGGACAAACTATGGAATAATCTTACTGATATCATTGCTTCCTCTAGTCTCATGTTCCGGGAAAGCATAAGGAAATGTACCTGGTTTCATTTTTCTTGGAAAGAGACATAGCAGCAATGCAAAACTATTCAAGTAAGACCCTAAGCACAATAGAACATTGAGCACTCAAATAAACACAGCTCTTTTGTGCTGTTGTTCATTTATTCACAGCTATAATTTAGGTAATATAGTCATTTGGGTATCATTAATGAAAATTCATAAACAAGGACTTAAAACACTTCCAAGGTATAATTTGAGGCTATGTGTAGTAACAAAAGCCCCATCCTTTCACTGGAGATCCCTGGGTTTTGTTTTATTAAATATATTTGGTTTTGGTTTTGTTTGCTTGTTTGTTTTGATTTTTATTCTTTTTTTTTCCAGAGAGAAAAAGGGAAGGAAGGAGAGAGGGAGGGAGAAAACATAAAACTGTGGGGCATAAAACATAAATGATATTCTAATTACTGAAAGATATGTTTTATATATAGGCAAACAAAAAGGTTTTGGTATAGAAGTGGTGTGATTAAAATTAAAAACCAGGCCAGACATTCAAGTATCTTTTGGACTGAAGTAGAAGAAGAATATGAAGAATGTCTTTAGACTTCACTAAAGAAATTTAAATACAGGAAAGTCCACTGGCCTTGATAATGACTCACAGAGACTGAAACTAGCCAAAAATGAGAATTGAGAAAGATTCTTATGTTGCTACGTGCAGCAACTAGATAATGAGTTGTTTAATATGTTGGACCAGGGACAAAAAAGGAAGAAAAGATTAATAGTGGGGCATTGTGTCTTTATATTTGTGTTGTTCTAACATTGTTTGCAAGTATATTTTACAACTTAAATTCAGAAAAGTAAATACACGGCAATCCACTCGCGATTTGTTTCCAGCCCATTGAGTTGCTCTGCCCTCTACTTGTCTTTCTTCTTTTTAGTTTGTAAAGTTACATTCCTTAGAAACTTCTTTGATGAGGCATGTTTTGTTGAATTTTTTTTTAACCTCACAGATGTTTGGGTAGTTAAAATTCCTCATGAGTATGGTATCCTGTGGTTTTCACAACCTAAGTGCTACCCCAGGAATTTTCCATCCTTACAGTCTCTCTGTCTTGGTGGTCTATAGGAGATGCACATTATGCAATTCCCGTTTCAATCCATACCAATTTCACACCCACACTTCTTTAATGTTGATTATTTCCTTCATATTATGAAGGCCTAATGAAGAATACAAAGATTTTACAGATTTTTATGTTATAGTCTTCCATCCCACAACTCAAATTTCAGATATGGATAATTAAGGGGAAAAATGGACAGATGGAATAATCTTCAAGCTAATGCTTTAAGTTAAATATCTCTGCCTTGTAGTTTTGTACTTTATATATACACAAAATGAAATAGAGATGTTATTACTCTAGAGATGGTTTAAGGAGAAAACATGCTTTCTTCGATTAGGGAGATCTGAGTACAAGGCATAAAGGATTAGCTTGAACTGGCTTTTGGCTATGGCTTCCTTTAGATTTGTAGATTCACATTCAGAGAATAAGACAGTTTAGCTCTCAGCTTGCCTTCTAACTCAGCTCCAGAGCTTCTGCCCTATTCTTTATAAGCCCAGGAAGATATAATAATATCATTTTCTTATGATATAAACAAGCTTACTCTTGTGATTAATGTTTTGACATTTTTTTATTATTCAATTTATGAACAATTAAACTTCAAACTAACCATCAAGCACTAACTCTTTCTTAAGACCTCCAAGTGTTAGTAAGATGCTAGATCAATAAGTGTGTAGGCACTATTTTCCACAGTTAGAACAAAACCTATACTCATTTGAAACATTGATTTTTATATTATTACTTGGGGTTTCTTTTCCTCCAATTCAGTTAAATATTTTTGTCTTAAGTTATACCATGAAACAGCAAAATTCTTGGTATTAAATTATATCATGAAACAGCATACCATTTTCAAATTGTTCATAATATAAAACATTATTTTTATCCAGATTATCTGTTTTTGTAAAATGTTTATTAGTCTTTGATATACAGAAATCTAAGCATTATTTAAGTGCTGAAAACTTTACTGATACAAAAAAGATTTTTGCTTGGCCATTCTAATTTGTTTTTATTGTTTATTTTTCTAGTTTCCTGGGTCTCAACATAAAGCTCTGCTTGTCCTGGAGTTTACTGTAGGGACAGGCTGGTCTCAGACTCACAGAGGAGGTCCGCCTTCCTTTGCTTCCCATGTGCTAGGATTAAAGACTTATACCAGTATGTCTATTTCAAATTCCTTTTTATTTTAAATGTTATTTCACTATGTAAGCATACATGTAGTACCTGTACACATATGTTAATTATACATGAATAAATATGCAATAATATATGTAGTATCTTTTAGTCTTTTATATAAAATAAAATCAGGTTCTTCTTAGCTTCATACAATTTATAAAACTTTATTTTATTGTACATATATGTAATCCAGAAATTAAAATATATTTATCATTAAAACTGTTTCTTCTATCAGATCAAAAGTTGCCATATTTGTTAGAATAAAGGATAAGTAAATAAGTTATTGTCATAATTTAAAGAATTAATTTATTATTCCTATTCACAAAGGACTTATCTTTTTCAAGACTATAGATTTTATGACTGCTAAGAACACAACATATTTTCACAAAGCTAAAATACACATATATAACTTTTAGTATACAAATGATAATAGACAAAAACTATCTATTCCCAAACTTGATTTTTATCTGACTCTTCTAATTTTTTTATTTTTAATGTTATTTCCTGTATATATGACACATGTAGCAAAGTTGTATATGTGCTAAATGTATAATGCATGTAGTGTTTTTGTTTTCTATATTATATATGGTATATATACATGTATGATAATATATATCAGGAGAGGTTGAAAATACCTCATACTCAAACTGAATGTATTTTTTTTTGCATATGTTTCTGCAAACTTAAGACGATGACAACGTGTTGACAGGTAGGAAGTGACAGTAAGTGGTGAGAGGAATAATAGCAGTCCTCTAGAAACTCTTAAGCACAAACAATGCTAAGAATCCAACTTTCTAGTTCTATGTTCCACCTTTTGAACTGATGTGATATATTTTCTATTCTAATTAAATAAATTCTATGGTACCCCTAAGTGTTTCTGCATGATCTGGTACATTTAGAGAGTATGCCTCCTGACACCATGAGCAGGTAGAAGCAGGCAATTCATGATGTGCAAGCTGCTCACAGGATGCAGGATGCAACTCCTCATAGCAGAAGACAGTCAGAAACAGGCATATTCTAACCCAAAGTTGCAACTGACCAGGCCAGATAGGAAGTCTTTGGGATATACAAATAAATGACATATAGTAAGTTCTAAAATTAGCTACAAGTAAAAACCTAACCATCTTCACTTAAAAAGATTGAACCTTGCTGTTTTAACATCAGAGGACCTAATACTTGGGCCAGAGGTATCTTTTAGCTGCATTAGATAATATATATTCTCTGCTAATTTCCCACTATTCCTATTATTCAGTTATCTTATATCACCCAATTTAAATCATTGTCGTACTCTTTCCAATAACATACAGTTTCTGGTCTTTAGGGTTGATTTTTGTAGTTGAATGTCCCACTTTCTATCAAAACATAATTTGTGACTTTACCAACTGTTATCAGCTGAGGCACCTTACATTCAGAACTTCACTTTTTATAACTTTCTGTCAATTTTGTTATGCTTTCAGTTTTATCATGAGAGGTCAGAGACTTGAAAGGAAAACCAACTCTTGACAATTTTTTTAAACCAAAAGAATCTCTAAGAGTATTCTGGATACTTCTTATATCCATAGTTCACTCTGCTTCTCCTTTCAGCCAAGAAATTTCTTTCTGCAGCAGAGAGAGATTATTACAGGAGCCACAGGAGCCTTTCCTTATAGTTTATTCAGTCAACTTTCATTTAGTTGGGAAATTCCTAGAGAGTATCTGCTGTTATCAGAAATCATCCCAGATATATAAAGATATAGTAACAATCAACAAATGATAGTTTTAAAATAACTAGCTAATTTTTACTCACTGTAATATGGTGCTATAAAAAAACACACGTGGCTACTTTTAATTGAGTTGTCATGACTAATTCTATGGAAAAATCATTAAGTAGAGGGCTATGTAAGCATTTCTTTCTGTTTGAAGGTTATTTAAGTATTTCTTTCTGTTCATGCTAAGAAAGGCAAAGCATAACATTTCATCCAAAAAGACCAGGGAGTTTTAGCAGTAAAATACTATACTCTGAGTTGGAGGGAAATATAAGGAGGGGTGGTTACAAGTCACCTACATTAAGATTATATAATCAGCCATATAGTTCAGGGGGCCAGTCAAGTTAGTGCACTTAGTTGAAATTAATTATGGACAGTTGTAAGGGGAAAAGAACAATATATAGACTTCCATTTTCTGCTATCAAATCAATAATAGCATATCCCAAGGTAAGAAAGAAGAGTATGTGGAGATTTCATGTTTAGATTATACTTATTTGGCAAGGTTTATCACACATATCAGCCTAATACAATCAATCATATAAACATACTGATCTGCAGAACCTGGGAGCTTGTGAGACTATAGAGATTTGAAGGTAATCAACATGCACATTAAAGCCATAGGACAGAAGAAGGCAAAGTTAAGAGCTACTAGAAGCTATGTCATATTAAAGAAAAAGACAAATTTCTGGGTATTACAACATTTAGAGTTAATAAAAACTAATGAAAATAAGGAAGAGATTCTAATAAAGGACTGACAGGAAGATCATGGGGAAAAATAAAAAGCCCCCAACAACAAAAGCCAACGTAGTAGGAAAATGACTAGGTTTAGCAATATACTGAAAGCTGAGTCTGGGGCTTCTACGTCAAGTGTAGAGTTACACCAAACAACATTTGTTAATCACTATAACAAAAAATGACGCCAGCACTCCAGGGTACTGTAACAAGAGATACATTCAGGAGATCTGACAAAAACTCTAGATAAAAACTTATTCCATTTTCTGTAAAGGCCCACAACAGAACCTCCTTGTCATTAAAATTCATGTGTGTGTGTGTGTGTGTGTGTGTGTGTCTATCTGTCGGTCGGTCTGTCTGTCTGTCTGCCTGCCTGCCTGACTGACTGACTGCTAATAACAAAATTCTTTTTGGAAAATTTCATTTCAATTTGACAGGCATCTCTGAGTAAGAGCCACAATCAAGAAAGGAAGATAATACTATAAATTGTGTATTTAAAGGGCGTTGTGTTTTAATATAAATATCTATGAGAGGTTCATTTTTGAATATTTCATCTTAGCTGATGGCACTTATTAGGAAGGTTGTGGAACCTTTGGTGGCAGGAGGCTTTCTGGGGAAGTACATCACTGGAGGGTCAGTCTTAAGGTTTTATAACCTGGCCTACTTGCTCTGCTTCATGACTGAGAATGCAATGTCCAGCTATTGATGGACACCAACTCCTGCCACCATGCGTTCCCCCAATATTGACGACATCTCTGTGGTACCATAAGCAAAACTATGTCTCTTTTTCCTTAAGTTGCTTGGATCAGGAATTTGGTTACTGTGTATAAAGTAATTAAGACAAAGGGCTTATTACATTGAGCAGTGTTAGTATGGGCAGCTATGTCTAAAGAGCTGGGAAAGGCATATCCCTGTAAATCTTGAATTCAGGATTTGACTGGTGGATCATTTACATTTCATGGAAATATGCACATTTCTATGGAGACAGGATTTGGAATAAATAATTAACATTTATTTACTGCAATATGACCAGGTACTTAAAAATATGAAACTTAAGTTCATGAGCAATATTTATGTATACCCAATGATTAAAAACACAAGCATTTTAAGAACTTTTCCTCTGAGTATAAAAGCCCTGAACTATAAATATTATTGTGAGAAATTTTGCTTTTTTTGTATTCTTATATTTAGTTTTCCATATCTTAAGGTGGCGTATCAGACACTTTATACTTATTTTCCCCAGAAACCCAATCCATTTGGGTCATCATAAATACAGTGTACATGTTATATATGTTTGGGTGGGTCTAAACATAATTATAAAATTGAGAATTCTACTTAAAAGCAACAAAATTAATATCTGTGAAGTGAGTTTGTGAGGCATCAACTGAGAACATTATGTATCTATCAATATGGCTTAACAGTAATCTAAAAGAGAGTGTTCCTGTAATTCCTTGTTATTATATAAGACTCAGTTGACACAGTTCTTGGAGTGAAAAAAAAAAACACTAACAATCACTGAAATTTAATTTTCCATTCATTTTCATTTAAATAAAAATAAATGTGTTATTGCATAATTTCATATTAACTTATTTTCACCTTCACTAATCTTGTACACAGTGGAATGAATAAAAATTGCTGATATGGAGAGAGCATAACAGAAAGCGGTGTGAATAGATGTCAGGACAATACTCACGACCAGGCAGAGTTTGTGTGGAAATCCAGTTGGAGGCTTTGCCATACCCAGCGTTGGTGCTAGCAGCCACGTGGAATCTATACCATCGAAACTTCTTTAATCCATGCACCGTTTCTACTGTTTGGTTTGCTTCATAGAGGTATTGAACTTTCTGATCTTCGATACATTCTTCAGGTTCCCATTCTCTGCACTTCCGAGCAAGAAGTTGAGTAGTTATCTTGTAATTTTGGAAGTATCCAAGGATAGTATCTGGTTTTATCCATGTCAGTGTTGCACTAGTTGACTGGACATTAGAAAAGGCTATGCTTGTGGGAACACTGGGAACTAGAAATTAAAGAGAAAAATTACAAAAATTACCATGGAGTTCAGTCATGTGATGGCAACACTAAGATCATTGTCTTAACATTTAATGAGCTGAATTTCATGTTGATTCTTTGTGGGCCATCATTTCAAAAAGGAAAAGGACAAGTGTTTTGATTAATTTCTACCTTGACTGCACAACATACTCTGAAATGGTTTACAGAAAAATACTCCGACTTTGCATAGAAAATTTAACTGATACAAAGATAATCAAACACTCACATCATCCTTAGAATTTCCCTAGATATGGTGTCTATTTTCTATTTATGGTTTATTCCTAAGAAAGATTTGTGTTTATTAAGTTTCTAGAGTGCAATAACCACATTCTTTATAGTGTAAGCTTTAATTAAAAACTGTTTAGAATAAACAAGCTCATTTAATGAATTTGTATAATTAATTGAACTTAACTTATATCATGTATAATAAAAATTGATGCTTTCTATAATGTCATCCAATACAGTGGCATTAATGTATAGAGTAAAGTAGCAATATATTGTCACAACTGTGTGTTCTTACGAGGAGCTCTACAACACTTTAGTTTGCTAACTGGGAACTGTCCATCAGACTCTACGCTCACTGTTAGGGAATCAGTATATACTAAAGCTCACTCTGTAAAGGAAATTTAATAAGAGCAAATTAGGGTTAAAACTATGAAAACTGAATGTAAAGAAGGTAGGAACCATTTTCAAGTATGCTTGCCCATGTGTACCTTCAATACCTTTATTAAAAGGATATAAAAAGAATGATAGTGATTTTCCAAAATTGCATGGCTCATGAAAATTATGACACTGTTCAACTTAAACACAAATTTAACAAATGTTCTATTAACCCACTTGTTACTAAATAGGTCACATTAGTAAAATATTTGATGAATATGTAAAGATCACTTACTGCTTTGGATAATATGTCAGGTGCCAAAACTATAATAAACAAGACGTAGATCTTTTCTAGGTGCAGTTTATATTAAAGAAGGGTATTTACAATAAAGGTACAAATAAGGTAAGGGCTGGAGAGAGGACCCCATGGTTACAGGAACTTGCTATTCCCATGGAAATCCCTGGTTTTCTTCCCAGCACCCACAGGTGGCTTACTACCTTCTTTGCAATCAGTTCCAGGAGATCTGGCACCCTCTCCTTGTCTTCACATGCACAAGAGACACAAGCAGTGCACATTCATGTACACAACACACACACACAAGCACACGCACGCACACACACACACACATGGAACAAAAGGCGACCACTGATGTAGGAAAAAGTAGGTAAGGGAGGAATGAAAGAAGGCTTCATAGACAATGACTTATCAAACAAAAAGACATTAAGTTCCCAATGAAGGGAAGGGAAGGAATTTTATAAACATTTCAAGGTGGAACATCTTTGGTGAAGGAAATGTTAATTAAAGTGCCTGTGAGGAGATGATGCTTCATCTCTTTGTAAAATAACGAGGAACAAGGACTGCCAGCAGGAGGGAAACCCTGATGCTGCAGACCAGATTGTGTACATGTGTAGAGTATTGTTATGGCTTTTGCATGAACACAGGAACCTCAGGCTCCCTCTGGTTTCCACATAACCACTACACAGGCTCAGGGGAGACAAGGAGGGGAAGGGGAAGTAATGAGCAGGCTTTGTACCACTGATGCAAAAGGCGGCAGTGGCCTGGACTCAGATGAGAGTGGAGGGGAAAAGAAGCTATCAGTCTTGAACTGGAGAAGGCAGGATTACCTCAACTGGGACTTGGAAGGTGTGAGAAAAGGAACAGGCATGAATGCTCCTAGGCCTTGTGACTGAGCAAGTTGAAAGGTAGGATCAAGTCAAAAGATGATAGCTCTGGGCAAGGAGGCAAGTTTGAATGAAAGAATGAGCATTTTTGAAAAAAAGCTTAATTTTATTTATTTTATTTTATTGATTATTTTATTTATTTACATTTCAAACGTTATCCGCCATCCCCGTTAAACCCGTTCTCCTTCCCCTGCTTCTATGAGGGTTCTCCCCCATTTGTTTACATTTCAAATGTTATCTCCCACCCCATCCCTGTCCTCTTTGCTTCTAAGCAGATGCACCCTCCCCAACCCACCACTCCCACCTCCAGCATCCCCCTTCTCTGGGGTATCAAGCCTCCACAGGACCAAGCACCTCCCCTCCCACTGATGTAACATCAGACAGCTTTCTGCTACATATGTAGCAAGTCCCTGCTGGCTCTGAGGGCTCCGCTAGTTGACCCTGATGTTCTTCCTATGGGGTTGCAATCCCCTTCAGTTCCTTCAGCCCTTCGTCTAACTCTTCCATTGGGGTGCACGGGCTCAGTCCTATGCAGATACCCACAGCCAACCATTGGACTAAGCCCAGGGACCCAAGAACGAGCTTTTATTTTTTTTTAAGTAAGGTAACTCTGAAATTGCTCTCAGATACTCAACGCAAAAGAGAAATGATAGATGGATATGTAAATGCGGAGTTCTGTGGAATGGCAGGGATGCTTGATGTCTTAAATTTTTGAATTATTCATAACACGTATCACTGAGAGCTGATGAAAAAATTTGACTTGGTTCTTAAATTTTTTACTAAATCATTTTCAGATAAGTTACTATCTATATATCGGTACTAAAATGTAGATAATAGAGGTTATGCACTATTGGAGAAGCATTATTACATTATTTAAAGTCACAGAATCTGCTTCAATTAATTTCAAACACCAATACTTAATACCAAATCTTATTGCATCAGGATATTACTTTAAAAATCATGTATACTAAATAAAATATTTGTTATGCTACTTATAACCTACTATGTTTCATCTTTACATATTATGAAAAACAAGTCATCAGAGAAAATATTCTGAAGAAATATATTATGAGAAATATATTATAACAAGCAGAATTGCTGAAAAGTTAGCAATCCCATTGCTTATTCCAGTGACTAATTTTAAACTGAGCTCACTTGACCATAGTATATATTTTTAAAACTTCTAACATAAAGTAGAGAAGTATAAATGTCTTGAGGGCTCAGGAGAATTTTCCAGAAAAGAGCCAGCATGTAGGACAGAATTTCTCAGGTTATAACAATGAAGATGTCACCATTGTTACATGGAGTTTGATCTAATTTTAATGACAATGAAACAGAAGAATTGCACAAGGGCTTGGGGACTTTTTAAGGGGCTCACAAATAACTTGCGTTGCAATGAAAAGCTACCAAAGAGTCACAGTGAGATACTCAGAAAGGACATTTTTAACAAGTGTAGCCCTGTACTTATCCCTGAGAAAACAAAAATTCACAGAACACTTGATTTGTCAAGGAAAGAAGTTCAAAGGTCATTGCAGGGGCAAGCTCTGAGTTCTTATTAATAATTTATTTATTTATTTGACTTCCCCTCCTTCCTCTCCTACAAGTCCTGCCCTCTTTCCTCACACCTCCCCCACCTCCTTTCCCTTTCTCCTTAGAAAAGGGTAGGCCTCCTTAGGGGTGGATGGAGGGAGGGAACTGAGTGGGAGAAGGGCTGGGAGGAGAATGGGAGTGATCTAGTGTGGGGAGGACTGAGAGAGAGATAATTGGGAGAGAGAACCAGAATGGGGGAGTGTAGGGAGACATCTCTGGGATGAGCTAGAAACACAGGTTAATAGAAACCCTCAGAAATCTATGAGGGTGATGCTAGAAAAGACTCTGAGCAATAGGAGTTACAGAACCTGAAATGACCACTTCCTATAACCAGAAAAGACTCCCAAGACACCAACCACCCCACAAAACCTTTACTACAAATTTGTTCTGTTTCCAAGATGTACAGGGATAAAGAGTGGACAGAAATTGAGGGAATGACCAACCAACGTCTGGCCCACCTTGAGACCCAAGCCCTGAGAGAGAGCCTACCCCTAATCCTATTAATGACATTTTGTTATACTTGCAGACAGGAGCCTAGTATAACTGTCATCTGAGAATCTTCCCCAGCAGCGGATGGAAACAGATGCAGAGACCCACAACCAAATATTAGACAGAGCTAGAATCCTGTGGAAGAAGGGAAGGAAGGATTGAAGGAGCCAAAGAGGTCAAGGACACACCAAGAAAACATGCAGAATCAACTAACCTGGGCCCATGGAGCCTCACAGAGACTGAACCACCCACCAACCATAGAGCATGCATGGGACAGACTTAGAACCCCTATACATATGTAACAAATGTGCGGTTTGGTCTCCATGTGGGTCCCTAACAACTAGAGCAGGGGCTGTCTGTGACCCCGTTGTCTACCTTTGGATCCCTTCCCCCTAACTAGACTCCCTTGTCTAGCCGCAACAGAAGAGGATACACCTGGTTCTACCCCAACATGATGTACCCAGGAAGGTTGATCTCTATGGAAGCTCTGATTTTTATCTCTGCATTGCTGCTTAAATCCGTAAGAGAAAGAAATGAATGGTAAATTGATTGACTTTTACAATTTGAAGGAAGCTTAGAAACAAGTGATCTTAGTCAACTTGCCTTGTAATAAATATACAAAGGTGTCTGCTGGAAAGAACCCAGGTATCCCTCAACAGAAGAATGGATGCAAAAAATGTGGTATATCTACACAATGGAGTACTATTCAGCCATTAGAAACAATGAATTCATGAAATTCTTAGGCAAATGGATGGAGCTAGAGAACATCATACTAAGTGAGGTAACCCTGACTCAAAAGGTGACTCATGGTATGCACTCACTAATAAGTGGATATTGACCTAGAAAACTGGAACACCCAAAACATAATCCACACATCAAATGAGGTACAAGAAGAAAGGAAGAGTGGCCCCTTGTTCTGGAAAGACTCAGTGAAGCAGTATTCGGCAAAACCAGAACAAGGAAGTGGGAAGGGGTAGGTGGGAGGACAGGGGGAGAGAAGGGGGCTTACGGGACTTTTGGGGAGTGGGGGGCTAGAAAAGGGGAAATCATTTGAAATGTAAATAAAAAATATATCGAATAAAAAGAAAAAGAAAAAAAAAGGTGTCTGCAAGATTGCTTACAAATAGGGCTTCCTGTTTTCCCAAACAAAGATCCAGGGATAAAAGGAGAGTAACACTGCTGCTTTAATTAACAGTCCACATCCATATATTTTAAAATAAAGGATATCCAGTAGACAGGACCATGAGTTCTTGAAAAGTAGAATAATTTCTTTGGTTGTTATAGACTAGTAAAGAGGAGAACTGAATTAAGAGATAGAGTGTTTAAACAGAAACACTAAAACAAAACACCTCTACTCTTGCCTCCCTAGAGAAGGGAGCCTCATTATAAATTCCATGACTTACCCCTCAGATATGATAGCTGACCAACCAAGAAACAGATTACTGGGGACTTCAAGCAAGTGAATTCTGCATTTCTGCCACAACTATGGGAACATAGACGAGGACTCTGAATTCCATTTGAAAATTATTGCCAATCTGAATTGAACTCCAGGAACTAAGCAGAGAATCAGACACAAAATGCCTGTATTTCTGATCCCAGCAATTTTAAATTAGTAGTCTGCATTGCTTTAAGCCACCATGATTGTGATAAGTTGTTATACAGTGGAAATTCAGCACCATTTTCTTCCACAAAATGATCAAATAGCAGGACAAAGAGAAATTCAAAATCTAAAGCAGGACTTTATTTTGTACAGAACCTCAAAAGAACTCTATTGGTTTGTATGGCATTTCTTATTCGGATCTGATAGCTACTTTCTCATAAGCATTCATTCATGTCTGCATTGAAAATGCACTCTAAAGTTTAGTCAATTTACTTCACCTTTTAACTCTACTATTCTATATAAAATATCCAGAAAGTAGAAAAGCCCAGAAGACCTCAGTCCTACACCAAGATCTACAAGCGACTGAGGTATGTGGAATATGTAAGAAATAGTCTTCTACGGGGAAAAGTACACTGATTGGTTATCGAATACCAAATGGTGCACTCTGAAATCATACATGTCACCAACATTATACATATTGAGAAGGTTATAGTTTGGAGCATATATATATATATATGCATGCATATAATAGCAATTAATGAAGAAAAGAGGCCATGACTTTGACAAAGAGCAAAGAAGCAAAAATGGGCTAAGGGCAGGGAGAAATCACCAAATTATATTATAATTTCAAAGCTAAAAATCTCTAGAAAAATTGCATCTTTACATATATCAATAAAATATTAAGTAATTATAAAATAAGACAAGCTACCATACACATAAAATATCATTGTAGATATTGGCTCATGTCTATCATGACCTAGGCTAGCCATATACTAAATATTTTTGAATACACAATTAACTGAATATATCCTATATGATGAGGTTTTATTTAGATGGCTTGAACAAGCTCTATTGCTGAGAGATGAGTTAGTAAGAGAGCAGACAATGAGAAGAAGCATGAATAAGATCAGGTTAGAGTAAGACCCAAAGGGAAAACAGAGCTTGGCGTATTGAAATCATTGGGTGTCCAAGAAGAAAGATGGGAAATGTGTGAAGCCTTCCAGACTGATTTTTTTTTTACTCGATGTATTCTTTATTTAAATTTCAAATGATTTACCATTTTCTGGGTCCCTACTCCCCGAAAGTCCCATAAGCCCTCTTCTCTCCCCCTGTTCCTCCATCAACTCCTCCCCACTTCCCTGTTCTGGTATTCCCCTATACTGTTGCATTGAGTCTTTCCAGAACCAGGGGCCATTCCTCTGTTCTTTTGGACATCATTTAATATGTGGATTATTTCTTGGGTATTCCAAGTTTCTAGGTTATTATCCACTTATCAGTGAGTGCATACCATGACTGATCTTTTGAGACTGGGTTACCTCACTTAGTATGATGTTCTCCAGCTCCATCCATTTGTCTACGAATTTCATGAATTCATAGTTTCTAATGGCTGAATAGTACTCCATTGTGTAAATATACCACATTTTTTTTATCCATTCCTCTGTTGAGGGACACCTGGGCTGTTTCCAGCTTCTGGCTACTCCAAATGGATCAAGGACCTCCACATAAAACCTGACACACTGAAACTAATAGAAAAGAAACTGGGGAAGAACCTTGAGGACATGGCCACAGGGGAAAATTTCCTGAATAGAACACCAATAGCTTATGCTCTAAGATCAAGAATTGACAAATGGGACCTCATAGAACTACAAAGTTTCTGTAAGGCAAAGGATACTGTCAAAAGGACGAAACGTCAACCAACAGATTGGGAAAGGATCTTCACCAACCCTAAATCTGACAGAGGGCTAATATCTAATATATACACAGAACTCAAGAAGGTAGAACCTAGAGAACCAAATAACCCCATTAAAAAGTGGGGTACTGAACTAAACAAAGATTTTTCACATGAAGAACTTTGGAGGGCTGAGAAACACCTTAAGAAATGTTCGACATCATTAATCATTGGGGAAATGCAAATCAAAACAACCCTGAGATTTCACCTCACACCAGTCAGAATGGCTAAGGTCAAAAACTCAGGAGACAGCAGGTGCTGGCGAGGATGTGGAGAAAGAGGAACACTCCTCCACTGCTGGTAGGATTGTAAGATGGTGCAACCACTTTGGAAATCAGTCTGGCAGCTCCTCAGAAAACTGGGCATGGCACTTCCAGAGGACCCTGCTATGCCACTCCTGGGCATATACCCAGAGGATTCTTCAGCATGTAATAAGGACACATGCTCCACTATGTTCATAGCAGCTTTCCAGATTGATTAAAGGTATTAGTTTTAGCCAAAGAACAATGAAGAGATAATACTTTTTGTTACAATTTTATTAAAATTTCCATTGCTCTTTGTCAGATTCATTGCCTGTTTTCCTTGGGAGCCAAGTACTATTGCCAAGACCCTTGTCTTTTAAGCTTACTACCAGATACTCTTCCCTTGCTCTATCTTTTCGTCCTAGGGTTTGTTAAAACACTGGAAGTGCAACCAACCAAGGAGGGTGAGCCAAGGCCCAGGTAACTGTGGCCTCCAGGGCAAGGAACTAAATATGTAAACTGGGAAGAGGACTCTGAAACACAAGTGAAAATGTACACTGAAGAGCATACACTAGTCAATGAACTAGAAAAGGCAGAGGACCTAGTCCTTTCTCATCTTTATTAGAAGGGCCAATAGCTATCTGTAGTGATAAGAGTCACATTTTCCTTCAATATTCAGGTATTAGAAAATGAGACCTCAATAACAAAACTTGACTCAGAATAAATATTTTGGTAAATTACTAGTTCACAGAATCTAGTATTCCAGAGAAGGGGATTTTAGACAGAGCCATATTTTTACCTGACAAAGACAAAGCCCAGATATGGGGTTTTCTTAGTTTGGGTATGGTGAACA
The DNA here is from genome assembly GCF_947179515.1 of Apodemus sylvaticus. Lineage (NCBI taxonomy): Eukaryota > Metazoa > Chordata > Mammalia > Rodentia > Muridae > Apodemus > Apodemus sylvaticus. Next base: position 26,760,009 of record NC_067491.1, on the reverse strand, counting down.
CATGGTCATATGCTGTAGACTGTTCTGTTGCAAACCATCAGACAGCCACATAGACTCAACATTGGGCAGTATGGGTACTCAGCATGCATTCATGAGAATAAATAATAACTTATTAAAATGGTACTTTAATCTTGACATGGCACCAAATATAGCACACACTTCTTTTTCTATTGAATGTAGAACTAGAAGTGATGAACTAGAAATGATCAGACCCCAAATAGACGCTACTCTGCACAGATAATGCTTCACATGGCAACTTCACAAATACTCATCTGCAACTATCAGTAACGCTCATTTATACCCAGTATCTTCACTTTTGATGAACCGTATATGGAACTGGACCATTTCAAGGCAGCCGCCCTATTGAATTACAGATGCAAAGAGGATTACACTCACTTTAGCATGGAGAATCAGATTTCCATTCCTTAAGAATGACGGAAAACCTCAAACTCTTTCTATCCACAGATGGTACTAATTTGAACACATCATGCCATGTTTCCTGGAGTAATCACACAGCTTGCTTAAATTTTCTAAACATGACTGAACTGTGATGAAGCAATCAACATTAATGGCAAAGGTATTTAGAAAATTACAGTTTTATTCATAAATTATTTGTATCAGTGAAAACATGTTTGTCACAGTTGAATTGAAGAGTCTATATAACTATGTAAAACTTGATACAGATTCAAATATTCCCTAGCCTTCAAGGACTAATTTACATTTTCTATTGAGAAGATGAAAGTACATACAAAATTTAATTATTATGTTAATTTATGAGTGTTGCTTTTTAAGAAGCCAGCCTCTTTTCCCAGATTCTCTTAGTAGTTTTGTTTAATTTCTTATCACCTGGTTAGGTACACTAATGTGCAAAACCAAGTTTTAAAACTTCTTTATTTTTAACCACATATTTTAGGTCTTTATGTATCTTAATAAATAGATGTCTACACTATCTGATAATTTTTATTTATTAAACATATTTATGAAAAATAAAAATCAACATAATTTTCACAGTTGCTTAAGAAACGTTTAGTCTCTAAAACTTTTATGTGATATGTATTAAACAGTGAGTTACAGAAGTATAACCACAGACAAATATCAGTGTGTTAAAACTAACATATATTACTCAATACTAAAATTAAAACTTTACATATCAAACTTCAGTATACCAAATATAAATTTTTCACTGACTTGAATTTAGTCAGTACCCTTCATTACATATTTATCTTGAATTTTGTAGTTTACAAGTCTAAATGCATAGGTTCATTTTTATATTCAATATATTTTATGTTTCTTATATACAATAACTCATTTTATAGAAACCATGTGAAAGGGTTGATAGAAACAAGTAAGTATTCCAGCAGCTTGAATATGGATAGCCACACATAAGTGGCAACAAAATGCTTTTCACAGGCTGGGAATCTTGTTAGATAGAAGAAAAATAATCATCATAAGGTCATATTAAAAACAGGACCATAAGGTGTGCTATTATTATTGAAATGCAGTGAAAGAATGGAAAAGGAGTTTAGATCATGACCACAGGTAATAAATAAAAGTCAACAGAAAATCATTGGTAAAGCATAGAATTAAAAAAAATATAATATATACTCTAACTGGTATTAATGAAAGGTAATTTTTAAAATAAGCATTTATTTTAATTTTATGTGTATGCTATTTGCCTGCATATATATATGTATGCCTGCATACACATATACATATATGGACATATGTTGTGTGCATGATGTGCCTGCAGAGCCCAGAAGAATACATAGGATATCTTAGAACCGGAGTTATAATTGGTTGTGGGCTCCTAGGTGGATGCTCAGAACTGAACCTGGATCTTCTACAGAATTAGTGAGTGCTCTTATTTGTTGAGGCATCTTTTCAGCTCACAAAATGTAAATTTAGGAGAAATCAATTATACATTGTATGTGTGAGATATAATACAGATCATGATGATAAAGAATAAGTATAAATAGCACCAAGGGCAAATAGAAAGTAATGTGATGATATATTTGGTAGAGAGAAAATTGAAATGCAATGAATTAAATGAACCCAGTGTTAGGTTAGTAGACAACACAGATATTGCTGAAATAAAGCATGAAATTGACTGTTATAAAAATAATTCAAAGATAAAATCAAGATCACAAGTCTTCATAACCATAAAGACAAAATAAGTGAACAAAAATGTAATCATCTCTGTCACTGAACTATAATTCAGTTACATATATACATATATCTTCTGCAGAATCATATAAAGAGGGTACTGTTTAGTGAACAATGTCTTTAACAAGAACTTTATCAGTAAATAACATGTTTAATTTGGCTTTATTACGTTCCTCAGTGTACATGGATGCAAAATATTTCCACTTAGTATTGTCTTAGTCAAATAACCATCTCTTAAGATCACACTTATAATAGCTATATATTGTTTAACTATTGGCAATAGTGATCAAATTTAAAAAGGGGTGGGGATTTGTAGGGATTTGTTTTGTTGAAGTACATAAATAAAATATTAGCATCATGTCTTTTCATATTGCTTTCACTACTTGTCATCCTGTAGAACAAATTCACTTCATCATGCTTGTCTGCTTGCTTTTGAAATATTGGGATAATTAGCACACATTTAACAAAATCTGCTATACAAACATGGTCCAGATAATACTACATAGTGAGAATAAAGACTCAGAACAGTAAGCCAAATTGAATCGGAAAGGGAACAGATAAAGTATCAACAATGAGAAAAGATTCACTAAAAAGTTTGCAGCATCTGTTTTAGTGCATGCATATATTTAGTACATGGGCATATTATGGTCCAGGATCCCATGGTATCTGGTTATAATACCTTTAGTCTTTTTAGTATTGTTGAACACTTGGCTATATTAAAATATACTCATAATATTTTTGAGAAGAAAGTCAGTTTTGGATAATAATAATAGAATAAAATGTCATCAAACATATTATATGTGGATGTAAAATAGTATGGTTTGTAGAATCATTAGCTTTTACAGCTCTATAATAAGCCATAGCATGAGAATATCTATTAAAATAGTAATTTTTGATACAAATTGCCTTAGTCAAATAATCATCTCTTAAGATGACACCTATAATAGCTATATATCATATAACTATTGACAATAGTGATCAAATTAGAAAGGGGTGGGGATTTTTAGGGATTTGTTTGGTTGAAGGTGAGTACATAAATAAAATATTAACATCATGTCTTTTCAGCAGAACTAGAGTTTTTTTGGAAGGAAAAGCTTTGGTGTGATAGAGGCTGTAAATCCAACTTGGGAAGTATCTGTGTGTGTATGAGCAATCGAATTATGATAGTGAATGAATGTTTTATACTTACAGTATCAGAGCAGCAGGTGATGAAGACTTGGGTGTTTTCTTATGTCAATTCTCAATGATCAGTTAAATAGAATAAGAAAATTACCAGAAGGAGCTTTGGTTAAACCATAATCCCTGGCCAACATTGATACCTACTGAATATTAGTATAACTAAGAGATAATTGGAAAAAGTTAATCCATGTATAATTGAATGAATGGAGTTCAAAAAGATGTGTGCCACAATACTAGTCCTAACTGAATAATTATTTAAATATTTTTCTGACTTTTGAGAACTCTATTTCTACAAAAAGAAACATTGATTAAAAGATGTACACAAAAAAATGCCTGACAAAGGTATAAACTATAAGAAAGTATTCATAATAGACAATTAAGAATTTGAAATCATCAGGAACCTGTGGAAAGATGGAGATGAGGAGAGGAGAAACAGTCAATAGAATCTCTAGCTACCAAAATATTTAGGAAAAATATATCTAGTAATATATACAAATACATGAAGATTATTAAAATGTATTCTAAGTACCAATGACCAGGTTCATTGTGATATTCTACACAAAATACTTTGTGTGGTTAAAATTATCATTAGATCATATATATAGGTGATAAACATATACCTGCAAAAATAATTTTGGAAAGATCTCAGACTAATATAAATATATTATAGTCTCTATGCTGGATAACTTTAGAAAACTCTGATCTGACCATTGTTTTATCAAGTTTATTCACTTACAGATGAGATGTTTGAGTAATCTAAACTAAGGGATATGTAAAAGTAGACACCATTGTTTAAGCCTATTAAAATATAATTTAAAACAAGTTTGGATAGAGATCCCATGCATGTGTCAATAACACTTCTCACAGAAGCCATAAGGTTATGAAATAAAAATTCTAGTACCAGGCTGGAGAGATAGATTAGTGGTTAAGCGTACTGTTCCCTTTTCCACAGGACCCAGATTCAATCCCCGCACCCACATGGTGGCTCACAGCTGTTTATAACTCCAGTTTCAGGGCATCTGATGCGCTCTTCTACTCTGTAGCATTCTAAGTTCATGTGAGATAGAAAAGCTCACACAACTACAAACATATTTAAATAAAAGAGGAGAACATCCTAGTACCAAGAATGTAATACCTCCCCATGAGTTGTTTGTCTAAAATCTACAGAGGCTTTCAAACAATACAGAATATGCCCATTGTTCTTAATTGCCCACCATAACTAGATGTTAAGACCCTGTTTCTGAAAGTACTGCAAGCTTTGGTTGCCAGGCAGAGAGAAGCCATGCTAGAACTGAACTAGAAGTGTCATTCATCCTGCTAGCATGGGTGTGGCCAGAAGGTGAATTGAAGATGGAACAGAGGAGCAAGTGATACAAGTTGTAGACCCCATGAACTACTATAAGGACATGATGATTATACAGTAATGAAGGGTTATTTTTATGATTTCCTAAATATTTCACGTAAGTCAAGATGTGCCTGATCCTGTAAGTACAGTCAGAAATACCATGGGTTGGGACATCATGGACTCTAGGATGTCCTATTTGCTGAAGATTAGCAAAAGTACAACAAAAAGTAAATTGTAAAAATTTATGTTAATATTCATAGACAAATACCACTCTCAGCATTAATCAGAGAAGCGTCACTTTAGAGACTCATGGCTGTTGAAAACAAATACAATAAATGAAAGTTTAGTGCTCAGCCCTACATGGACATTTCTACTAACCTTTGTTAGGCTTGGGGAACACTGAAGAAGAGAAAAGGGAAAATGAAATAGCCAAATGATAGGGAGAAGAAATAATAAAAAATGTTAGCTTCAGGGCATTATGTCGCCATTATAAACTTGATTTTATAACGGCCGTGGTTGCCTGAACTGGGCAAGAAGAAGACAGATCCTGTTAATAGACATCCATGGATCAGTAAGGAGTTCATAAGTCCAACTTTTACCCTGCTTCACTATTGACAATTGATGGATTCTGTAAGAGAGACAGTCATCGCCTTCTGTTGTGTACCAAGCAGGCTGAGTTCACCAGGTTCCACTGGACAGTTTCAAAAACATAAGGTTATCCTTACTGAAAGCATAAGTTCAAATGAAGTTATATCACTTGGGGTAGCAATAATTACCTGAAGAGCCCTAGACTATCATAAAAAATCCCCACCGGGCAGATATAGGAATTCTCCTTTATAGTTCTTCTGGTCAAGGAAAACTAAGACACCTCTTTATCAATACAGACTACTATCTTTGCCCACAGCTGCTATACAGAACTTAAAAATAAGACTATTGCTAAATATGTCATACAAATCTATGTTGTCTTATCATTACAGAAAAATACATAGCTATAAAGGATAATTAGAAAATACCAATGGTGAAAGTAATGTTCTAAATTTTATCATAAGCAGGCAGCTAAAGTAATTCCATTAAATTGATAATGAAGAAAATCAAAGAGTCCACAAATAAAGCACAAAATAATGTTTCTTACTAAAGGAAACATTAATTCAAAGTATGATTATTTAAAGAAAAATATATGAGCTCATAAACTATTAACATATATGAAGAGGAAACAAATAGCTGAAGTCACAAGTAAAAGCAGGGGTAGCTTTACTTATGCAAAAAATTACTAAAAAATTAATATTATATCTCAGAATGAACCAGCTCAACTTCTTGAAAAGGTATCTACAAAAATTGATGTGAAAAACATGAATAGTCCTACCCAACTATAATGTATATGAACCACAGCAACAACCAGCATTACACAATAACTCTAAAGGTACAAGAGTGGCATGTATACCTTGAGAGTAACCAACAGCTCTTTAATTGAACTTGCAAGCTGCTTAATAAGAGAGAAATCAGAAACTAGGTATCCTGAGACTGGATACCTAGTCAACTCCCTAGAGCTAATGGAGTCTGTGATGGATGTTGGCAGAAAACCTCCAACTACCACTTTACTAAACCAGCACAGTCTATACCTAGCATTCTAAATAGTTATTCTCAGACCCACAGATAACTGTAGCTCTCACACCTCATCAAGGAAGTTTCTCATTTTAACAGACACTACAAGAAAAACTACAACTGATTAAAATGCAGAGTTTCAAAGTTAAGTCCCAACAAATCCATCTATAGCAAAACTCTTGCCCCTGAGGGAAAAGAAATGGAAAAAGAGGAAAAGAAAGCAAAGAGAGCGGTACACTGGTGGTGTTCAAAGGAGATAAAATAATATATTATAACCACCCCAAATCATCTCTAACAAAGAAAATCAGCCTACCAAGTGAGAAGTAATATTTGTTGAACATAAATCCTGGCTTGGACCTTAAATGTTCTCCAAAAGGTCCATATTCTAAGGACATGATCTCCAGCCTGTACTGCTACAGGAAGGCGACCATAAGCCATTACAGATATGTCCTGGAGGTGGACACTGGGACTCAACCTTTAGCTTTCTGGCTTTGCTTTTTGGTAGCCATGAGGTAAGTTGCATATTCCCTTCTTTGATCTTCTTCCTAACCATAGGCCAAAAGCAAGGTATAAAAGCACTAATGGACTGAAACCCTTTAAAACATGAGGCAAAATAAAGTCTTATTCTTTAAGTTATTCAATTCAGGTATTCCCCCCCCCCAGTGACAAATAGCTAACTAGCAAAAAAAAATTATATCCAACATATGCAAGGATCTCCTGTAAATTTATGTTTAAAACATTAAGCACTTGAAGTTAAATAACATCTATTAAAGACTTGAATAGAAACCGCAAGAAAAGAGATAAGATAGCATTCCTGTTACTTATTCCAATATTCTTCAATTCCGGTTGCTAGAGTTTAGTGTCTTTCCTTCCATGGCTGCATTTAAATTTCTTGCAATGATATAGTGATTGTGAATAATTATGTAAAATAAAAATATCCTTGTTGGCTCTCTCATCATGAAATATTTACTTAAATAACAGATCAATGAGAAATTTAGTAACCAATCATATACCTTTACTTCATTTATTGTTCATTATGTATTTATTTTAGTTCAGACATACGCAAAGAATTACAGAGTTATGTAATTTCCTTGTCTCGTTACAATAAGTTCCTGTGGCATAAGAGGTCAGACAGTGTGGTGGCAAAGCAGTGTAGGGACGATAGTGGAAGTAAATGAGATTGAATGGTGAATGGAGTTTTTGAAGAAATGATTGACTAAGGAATGTTTACACGCTGTTCCACAGGAACTTTAGATGGGCAACCAGAGCAACCATTGTTGCTCAAACTGGACATACATGAGGGCAGTGGCTGTATTGAAAAAAATATAGGATGGTGACATATAGAAAATAATACTCCCAAAAAAGCCTTACAGTTAAAGGAGACATTTCAACAAAAGTTCAAAGAATAAAATGTTGTAAGGTAATCCAAACTTAGAAAACACAGAAAACATCCTACTTACATATCTATAAAAATGAGGGGGAAAGCCACTCTTGATGAGTTTTTGCAAAGAAATAAAACAGAAATTTATGCCAGTTTTGGTATGCTATGACTTAATCTCAGGACTGGGCATGTTGGGGCAGAGGTGTCATGAATACACAGTTGACTGACTACAAACTGAAGTTCTGTCCCAGATACAACTGAAAAATTAGTAAAATACTTTTTTAAGTGATAACTATTATTTTTAGAAAGACTATAAACTAATATTTATATTTATGTATTTATAATTGGTAGTGGGATGGTTTAAATAACTGTCCACTATAGGCTCAAATACTTGAATACTTATCCCAGGTGGCAGTGGTGTTTGGGGAGGTTGAAGAGGAACAGGCTTGCTGGAATAAGTGTGTCACTGGAAGTCGGATTTGAGCAATTAAAGCCTTGCTCCTCTTCAGGTTCACCCGCTCTGCTTCCTGCTCACATATGCACATGTGTGCACTTGCTTTCTTGTCTTCATGCCTCCCGTGTGAGTGACTCTCTCACTCTGTAACCATAAGTTCAAATAAGTTCTTCCTTCTCTATGTTGTCTTGGATCTGGTTTATTATCATAGTAACAGAAAACCAACAAATACAGACAATTACAAGTATTGTATCAAACACACTGAAGATCAAAGGTCAATTAAAGGTCACCTACTAAGGTTGCTTTACTGGAGGCCAGGAAGGTCTTTAATCTTAGCACCCTGAAGCAGAGCAAAGTGGATTTCTGTGAGGTCAAGACTAGCTCAGTCTACACAGTGAATTCCATGCCATCCATAGTTATATAGTAAGGAATATGTCCCTTCTCCCACAGCATTGAGCTTGACTTCTCAGCTCCCACCCTTCCGCTGGTGTTACCCAGCCTATTCAAGCTGCGACATTCCTGGCTGGCAGCCACCACCCTTCCCCTGGTGTTATCTCTGGCCCTTGTTCCATTGAGAACAATACAGCCACTTTCACCTTGACAACCAAGGCTACCTCAGGGCAGTCTCACCTGGAGACCAGCAGAGACCTGTGTGACTGGAAGCAGGCAACCCGCTGAGAAGAAGAACCAAGGAATTCGGGCCATTGGGGGGGGGGGCAGGGTTGTTTTCTAAAGACTATATATATTGGCTAAATAATAGTAAAGTCAGTCTTGATCAGCAAAATATCGTCTTGACTCAATTCTCTTTCGTCGCCTTCTTGTTTATCCCCAGAATTCTCTTCCAGGTCTCCAGTTCACATGTGGCCATGGGCGGCTACAGAAATATATAGTAAAAGCGATATAGTAGGACTTTGTTTTTGTTAAAGATTATTATGAACTCACAGTAGCTTGCAAAAAATGACTTCTCATATGTAAATATAATAACTATATAATAACTCCATGAAAGTACAAAAATTTATTCATGACACGAAGTTCCTAATAACTTGGGTATCATAGATTATGGGATGTTTCTATGATAGAAAAGAATTTAAGAATTAAAAATGTTGGGCTGGTGAGATGGCTCAGTGGTTAAGAGCACTGACTGCTCTTCCGAAGGTCCTGAGTTCAAATCCCAGCAACCACATGGTGGCTCACAACGATGCTTAATGAGATATGATGCCCTCTTCTGGTGTGTCTAAAGACAGCTACAGTGTACTTACATATAATAATAAATAAATATTTTAAAAAAAGAATTAAAAATGTTACTGAGATCATGACAATATATATCTCTAATTGGCATTGGAGGGATTAGGGTAGACATGAAAGAGCGCACACAGCTTAGAGTTAGTCTATATAAATGGATGTGAGGACAGGGGTTCCCATAGGGAGTAGGTACATATGAGGTAATTCCATGGAAGAAGAACTTAGTCTAAATGTTGACTGGATTTAGTAAACTGATGGGTATTTGAAACTTTAAAAACTCACTGAACTTTTGCAACTAAACTTTGTGTATGTAAACTACATGCATATAATCATAAACTACTATAAAACAAAAAAAGCTCTTTTATAAAAGTTGAGTGAAAATACTCACTCTGTTTTTATTTTAAAGTTGTATATTTTATTAGATATATTCTTTATTTACATTTCAAATGATTTCCCCTTTCCTGGACCCCCCACCCCTGAAAGTTCCATAAGCCATCTCCCCTCCCCCCTTTCCCCAATCAACCCTCATGCTTCCCTGTCCTGGCATTCCCCTATACTGCTGCATCGAGCCTTTTCAGGACCAGGAGCCTTTCCTCCCTTTGATGTCCAACAAGGCGATCTTCTGCTGCATATGCATCTGGAGCCATTTCCTAGATAGATACTAAATACCAAAGTGAAATCAGGATCAGATAGACTATCTAAATGGTCCTATAACCCCTAAAGAAATAGAGGCAATCATTGAAAGTCTCCCACCAATAAAAGCACAGGACCAGATGGTTTTAGTGCAGAATTCTATCAGCCCTTCAAAGAAGACGTAATACCAATACCCTTCAAACTATTCCACAAACTAGAAACATAAGTAACATTATCCAACTCATTCTATGAAGCCACAGTTATGCTGATACCAAAACCACACAAAGATCCAACAAAGAAAGAGAACTTCAGACCAATTTCCCTTATGAATATCAATGCAAAAATACTCAATAAAATTCTTGCCAACCAAATCCAAGAAACATCAAAACAATCATTCACCATGATCAAGTAGGCTTCATCCCAGGGAAGCAGGGATGGTTCAGGATATGGAAATCCATCAGTGTAATCCACTACATAAACAAACTCAAAGGAAAAAACAACATGATCATTTCATTAGATGCTGGAAAAGCATTTGACAAAATTCAGCATTCTTTCATGTTAAAATTTTTGGAAAGAATAGGAATTCAAGGCCCATACCTAAACATAGTAAAAGCAATATACATCAAACTGGTAGCCAACATCAAACTAAATGGAGAGAAAATTGAAGCAACCCTGCTAAAATCAGGGACTAGACAAGGCTGCCCTCTCTCTCCATATTTATTCAATATAGTACTTGAAGTTCTATCTAGAGCAATTAGACAACAAAAGGAGGTCAAAGGGATACAAATTGGAAAGGAAAAAGTCAAACTATCACTATTGGCAGATGATATGATACTATACTTAAGCAACCCAAAAAACTCCACCAAGGAACTCCACCAGCTGCTAAACAACTTCAGCAAAATGACTGGATATAAAGTTAACTTGAACAAATCAGTAGCCTTCCTATACTCAAAGGATAAAGAGGCTGACAAAGAAATTAGGGAAACAACACCCTTCACAATAGTCACAAACAATATAAAGTATCTTGGTGTGACTCTAAACACACAAGACAGCTCTTAGGCATCACGGCTTATGCATTTAATTAGTAAAAGCATAACATCTTAAAGATAAACTTCATGGCCTGACACTATTACTGATGCTATGGTATGCTTATAAACAGGAGCCTGGCATGACTGCCCTCCAAAAGGCCCAACAAGCAGTGGAAAGAGTCAGATGTAGATTCTTACACCCGACCAATGGACAGAAGTTGGTGACCTCTGTGGTTGAATTAGGGAAAAGCTGGAAGAAGCTGAGGAGGAGTATGACCCTATAGGAAAACCAGCAGTCTCAATCAACCTGGACCCCTGAGATTGCTCAGACACTAAGCCGCCAACCAGGTGGCATATACCAGCTGATATGAGGCCCCAACACATATACAGCAGAGGACTGCCTGATCTTAACACAGTGATAAAAGATGTACCCAACCCCCAAGAGACTTAAGGCCCCAGGGGGTGGGGAGGTCTGATGAGGTGAGGATGAAGGGTGGGAACATCCTTATGGAGAAGGGGATAGAGAGAGGGGGAGGTATGGGATGTAGAACAGTCAGAGGGCAGACTTTGAGGGGAATGAAGACTGGACTGCAAAATAGATTAAAGAATGCAAAAAATAAATCCCTTTGTATTAAACTGAGTCCATACCTTAAAATGTTAAACTCCTATATAAAAATAAATCACTGTTGTACTTGTATATAGATATTTTAAGAATGAAGGCAGGCTCGCTGGTTCATTCCTGTCAGCATAGTCTTCTGCAGACAGAGGCAGGAGGATTGTTATGAGGATAGCCTGGTTCAAGTAGCAAGTTCCAGACCAGCCAGGACTATAGTGACTCTATTTCAGAGACATTGTCATATCAAGCAAAGTGATAATGACAATTAGAAAGAAAAACATGTAATTAGTAACAACCCATAAAACCACTAATTTTAATGCATCCTTTATATGGCATAAATTTAATTATGTCATGTAGATTTTTATTACCTCTCTAATATAGCAAATTTTAAGGTAGTGACCATTCATAACAAGGTCTCTAATCACAGAATCAATACAAGCTTTACTTGATGTTGCAGTAAACATGGTAAAATTCAGTTTACAATTGTAATAAATTAATATAGTAAGAAATGGAGCTTTTATTCCACTTAAATTCCAAATGAATTTTATTGGTGATAAAGTATAGTCATACACTAAAAATTAGGATTCTTCTTCAAATTTGTATTACTATAAGCTAAGTAACTTTAGTATTTAAATGTAATAAACTGTGATTACTAATGTCTATATGGCTTAGATGTTCAAATAATTTATATTACATTGATTTTAATTTAAGTCCAAATTAACACATTCCCTTTGAAACATGCCTGTGCTCAATTCATTTTTTGAACACTTGAGTAATATCTATACCACTGTTAAATATCATTTGTACAGCTGATAATCTCATAAAAAGCAATAGGTTGATTCTTGAAGCTTCAAGTACTATATTTACTAGAAAGAAAGAAGACACACACAACTTACTTCAAAATGGAATTGAAAAAGAACAAAAGAATAAAGTGAGGGAGGAGGCTGATGTGGCAAGGCTGTTAAGAGTATCAGCTACATAGGGCAGGAATGGAAAATGAAGTAATAAGATATGCCCTGGTTCCCAAATAAGCCTTAAAACATACAGCCAAAAGGACAGCTGGCTTTAGCTGGAGCTTGGATGAAGCCAAGAATGGCCGCCTGGAGTTCACTTAATGAAAGATCTTCGATTAACAAGGAGGTCGAGGGGAATTATACATAGTAACGCAAATTCACTTCTTAAAAATCATGTTTAAAAGAACTTTTAAATTGAGAAATTGATACCTAAGACTATTTGAAAGTATCAAATATTGCCCCTTTGGAACTGATCCAAGGTAAAAATAATATGTCTAAGAACACTGAAACATTTCCCTGAATGCCTTAGTGTTGTTATAGCTATCCTTTATCAAGTTGTAGTGCCTTTTGCTTTATAGATCAAGCACAGATTAGAAAATACAAATGTTGTTCTGAGTTTTCAAACCATATGTGAATAAAACTGTACTTACCCTCATCTGTATGACTGTTACTTTAGAATTTTAATGATATGTTCTCATGACAGAACCAAAGTCTTCCTTTTTACCTTGTGAAATAGTTGGAGACAGGGAAATTCCAGTAAATACAGGTAATGCTCTAAATTTCTAAGCCAGGGACACTCATGAGCCAGGAGGGGTGTTCTAGACCAGTACTAGCTCAGGCCAAAGTCTGGCACAGAAACCAGTGTAGAATGATCTATCTTTCTTTGGCTTCCTTCGTCCTACTTACAAAGCAAAATTACTGAAGCTATTTTCTAAATCCACTGAAGATCAAACATTGCATCATTAAAAAGTATAAAGCACAATAAATATATATGCTTTTTTCATTCTTCTCTAAAGGTCCTCATACAATACCCTAAGTCCATCATGTCACATCTACTGGAATGGGTATAGAGACCAACACAAATGAGTTTCAAAAGATGCCCTTGGATGGACTTATATGACAAAGTGGGCTCACCTGCTGAGTGACACCTGAGATTGTCCTCCCACTCTGACATGCCTGCTTACACTCATACATGTGTATTTATGTACACACAGAGAGAGGGGGAGGGAGGGAAAGAAAGATGCCTGGAAAGAATGTATGTCAGGGTCTAACACCAAGCAGTAAACAACTGAGCCAAATTTGATTTCTTCTTATGTCAGGAATAACAACAGAGTCTGGGACTCAGAGCTAGCTGTATACTGTGACTAATTTCCCACCATAAATTCAAAGCTTGCAACAGCTATAAAACTGCTTCCATCTGAACAATAAATACCTAGCACTTACAAACATCCCACCAACAAACCGATGATCTCACCAATCATGTGAGTCTTGATAAAAATGAGATAGCTTATGAGGACAGAAATCAAAAATATAATTATATACTAGATTCAACATCTAATTCCAAAGATAAAAATACTTTTGAAGCAGAAATTAATATTTCATCTGAATGACGCTTCTTAATTACAAGAAACTTTACATTTGACTGGGAGGAAACAGTCCTACTTTTGCCTGAATGGTATGGTATATGAAAATAATATACAGCAGTAGAAGAAAATTTACCAGAACAAGGCAAATCATTTCTTTCTCCTACAATCATGAAAGTTCCTGAAGGTCAAATTCCTTCAGCCAAGATTTTTCATCAAATAAAAACAAAGTGTCAGAGTCTAAGGGAAAAGCAAAGATCAGAATTAAGTGTGTTATTAACAATGTTATGAAATGAGCAAACAGGTGCTGATATAACAATTCTGACTCTGGAAATACAGAGCAAGATTTCATGGTTATTCATTCTGAGCCAGGGGTCAGAAGAGCAAACTCTCATCATGGGAGCCCAAGAAACCAACCAAGATGCCAATGACCAACTACATCTTTATTTCCTACTCTTCTAGGTAGACTTCCAAAGTGGACTTAAGATCTATTCAAAGTCTTGAATGAATAATTGTGACAAAGATCTGGACCCTGAAGTAATATAGCTGTATATCTAATAGCTGTATACCTAATAGCTGTATACCTAATGTACACTGAGTTTTGGCTGCACCTCTGCTCTATTAACTGAATAACCGTTTTGTTTTCTTGAGTGGCTTTAATTCAGAACACAACTATACATAATGTTAAAACAGGCACTCTACCTAGTTATTGAGAGTCTGAACTTCTGATTTATTTTAAAATTACTATCCTTCCTTCCTTATTTGCTTATTCTTTGAGCATTAGCTCCAGTCTAGACTGCTTATGACAATTTTTAACCTGATGTTTCCTGATAAAGAAGACCTATGTGGACATAAAATATTTCTTCTTCTAGAAATAATCTGCTTTCTTCCCACTGCAAAAGTTTTGCCACCCCTTATTGGACATCTATGAAGCTGTTCATTTCTTCTCAGACATACCCATATACTCTAATCCACCACTTCAATAAATTTAAAGTGGTGGCTATGCCTGTGCCCATTCAAATGTATGGAGTGAGATACTTTAGCACTTGAGGTTTGGATGCAACAAGACAGGAGTCTGGAGCACCAAAGCTTGGGATGCTAATGAAAGCTTTACTAAAGATCAAACATTTGAGTTGAACTTTACTAGTCTGTAGTAGGTACCTAGCTAATGTTTCCTAAAATGACTAGATGAAGTCTATTGTATTAAATGAAGAAAGTTTTATTAGTCACATCGACTATATGGGAAGAGATGCTGAAGGTGTGTAAGAACATAGAACTAGAGATAGACGAATTCTAACTGGTGATAAGTTACATATAATAATATAAAATATTTTGGTGTGACTCTAACCAAGCAAGTGAAAGATTTGTATGACAATAACTTCAAGTATCTGAAAAGAGAAATTGAAGAAGACCTCACAAAATGGAAATATCTCCCATGCTCATGCATCAGCAGGATTAACATAGTAAAAATGGCCATCTTAACCAAAAGCAATCTACAGATTCAATGCAATCCCCATCAAATTTCCAATTCAGCTCTTCACAGAGATAGAAAAGCAATTCTCAACTTCATTTGGAACAACAAAAAACCCGGGATAAGTCCTGCAGAGTGGAGGATCCATTCTGGAGGCCTCTGGCAAGAGCTTTCTGGCCTCTGCCTCTGGATCAGAAACAGCCTCAGCCACAGCATGCCATCTCCAAGCAGTGCAGGAAGCTAGCTATACACCTAGCAGCCAGTGAGGAGGAGACAGCCAGTACAGCCTGCATCCAGAGCTGATCAGGGCCACAGAGGTGCATACCCAAATACAACTACAAGAGAGTGGGTCTCAGATGTCATCTTCGCTTCTGCGACTGTACAACAGATTGCTAGGCAGGTTTCACCAGAGTAGAGGATCACTTGGGACACACTGCACCAGGACTCCACCTACACTCAGGAATTCTGCAGCACCACAGCAATTTGCGCCAGGAGAAAGCAGCTCGCCCAAGGTTGCTGAGATAGGTCTACAGGCACACACACAGGAGGGGCAAGCTCCAGCCAGTGACAGTTGGCCAAACTAACACCAGAGATAACCAGATGGCAAAAGGCAAACGTGGGAACGTTGCTAACAGAAATCAAGGCAATATGGCATCATCCGAACCCAATTCTCCCATAACAGCAAGTCCTGGATACCCCAACACACCACGAAAGCAAGATTTGGACTTAAAAATCACAGATCATGATGCTTGGAGGAAATCATGGAGGGCTTCAAGAAGGACATAAATAACTCTCTTAAAGAAATAAAAGAGAACACAAGTAAACAGCAAGAGACCCTTGAAGAACTAAGGGAAAATGAAACAAAACAGGTGAAGGAATTAAAGAAATCCATCCAGAATCTAAAGAAGGAGGTAGAAACAATAACAAAATCACAAAGGGAGACAACTTGGGACATAGAAAACTTAGGAAAGAAGTCAGGGGTCATGGATCCAAGCATCAACAACAGAATACAAGAGATGGAAGAGAGAATCTCAGATGCAGAAGATACCATAGAAAGCATTGATACAATAGTCAAAGAAAATGAAAAATGAAAAAAGTTCCTGACCCAAAATATCCAGGAAATCCAGGAAAAAATAAGAAGACCAAACTTAAGGATTATAGGCATGAGAGTGAAGATCTCCAACTGAAAGGGCCAGTAAATGTCTTCAACAAAATTATAGGAGAGAACTTCCCTAACCTAAAGAAAGAGATGCCCATGAACATTCAAGAAGCCTACAGAACTCCAAATAGATTTGACAAGAAAAGAAATTCATCCTATCATACAATAATTAAAATACTAAATGTACTAAACAAAGAAAGAATATTAAAAGCAGTAAGGAAAAAGGTCAAGTAACATATAAAGGTAAACCTACTAGAATTACACTGGATTTCTCACCAGAGACTGTGAAAGTTAGAAGAGCCTGGGCAGATGTCATGCACACCCTAAGGGAACACAAATGCCAACCCAAACTGCTATATCCAGCAAATCTCTTTATTACCATAAATGGAGAAACCAAGGTTTTTTCATGACAAAAACAAATTTACACCATATCTTTCCACAAATCCAGCCCTTCAAAGGATAATGAATGGAAAACATCAACAAAGGGAGGGAAACTACACACAAGAAAAAGCAGGAAAGTAATTTCCTTTCAACAAACCCAAAAGAAGATAACCACACAAACATAAAAATTACATCAAGAAATTGCTGCCCTCTCTCCATATTTACTCAATATAGTACTTGAAATTCTAGCTAGAGCAATTAGATAACACAAAGAGGTCAAAGGGATACAAATTGGAGAGGAAGAAGTCAAACCATCACTATTTGTAGATAATATGATAGTATATTTAAGTGGCCCAAAAAACTCTACCAGAGAATTCCTACAGCTAATAAACAACTTCAGCAATGTGGCTGGTTATAAAATCAACTCAAGCAAGTCAGTAGCCTTCCTACACTCAAAGGATAAACAGGCTGAGAAAGAAATTAGGGAAATGACACCCTTCACAATAGCCACAAACAATAAAGTATCTTGGTGTGACTCTACCCAAACAAGTGAAAGATCTGTATGACAGGAACTTCAAGTCTTTGAAGAAAGAAATTGAAGAAGACCTCAGAAGATGGAAAAATCTTCCTTGCTCTTGGATTGGCAGGATTGATATAATAATAATGGCCATCTTGCCAAAAGCAATCTACAGATTCAATGCAATCCCCATCAAAATCCCAACTCAATTCTTCATAGACTTAGAACAATTCTCAAATTCATCTGGAATAACAAAAAACCCAGGATAGCTAAAACTATTCTCAAGAGTAAAAGAACTTCTGGTGGAATCAGTATCCCCGACTTCACGCAGTACTACAGAGCAACTGTGTTAAAAACTGCATGGTATTGGTACAGTGACAGGCAAGTAGATCAGTGGAATAGAATTGAAGATCCGGAAATGAACCCACAGAATTATGGTCACTGATCTTTCATAAAGGAGCTGCAACCATTCAGTGGAAAACAGCCTCTTCAGCAAATGGTGCTGGTTCAACTGAAGGTCAGCATGCAAAAGAATGAAAATTGATCCATTCTTATCTTCTTGTACTAAACTCAATTCCAAGTGGATCAAGAACCTCCACATAAAACCAAACACACTGAAACTAATAGAAAAGAAACTGGGGAAGACCCTTGAGGACATGGACACGAGAAAATTTCCTCAACAGAACACCAATGACTTATGCTCTAAGATCAAGAATTGACAAATGGGACGTCATAAAACTACAAAATTTCTGTAAGGCAAAGACATTGTCAAAACAGCAACCAACAAATTGGGAAAAGATCTTTACCAACACTACATCTGACAGGGGGCTTATATCCAAGATATACAAAGAACTCAAGGAGATACACTCCAGAGAGCCAAATATCCCCCTTAAAAATGGGGTACAAGGCGAAAGACAAATAGCTCATGCTCTAAGATCAAGAATTGACAAATGGCACCTCATAAAATTACAAAGTTTCTATAAGGCAAAGGATACTGTCAAAAGGACAAAACGGCAACCAGCAAATTGGGAAAAGATCTTCACCAACCCTACATCCGATAGAGGGCTAATATCCAATATATACAAAATCAGTCTGGCAGTTTCTCAGAAAACTGGACATGACATTTCCAGAGGACCCTGCTATACCTCTCCTGGGCATATACTCAAAGGATTCTCCTGCATGCAATAAAGACACATGCTCCATTATGTTCATAGCAGCCTTATTTATAATAGCCAGAAGCTGGAAAGAACCCAGATGTCCCTCAATGGAGGAATGGATACAGAAAATGTGGTATATTTACACAATGGAATACTACTCAGCAATTAAAAACAATGAATTCATGAAATATTTAGGCAAATGGTTGGATCTGAGAAATATCAACCTAAGTGAGGTAACCCAATCACAAAGGAATACACATAGAATGCAGTCTTGGATAAGGGGATATTAATTAGCCCAGAAGCTCTGAATACCCAAGGCACAATTAGCATAACAAATGACTCCCATGAAGAAGTAAGGAGAGGGTCCTGATCCTAGAAAGGCTTGATCTAGCATTGGAGGGGAGTTATCAGGACAGAGAAAAGGAGAGAGGTGATTGGAGGATGGGTAGAGAGAAGAAGGTTTATGGAACATATGGGGAGGGGGGAACTGGGAAAGGGGAAATCATTTGGAATATAAACAATGAATATAGAAATTTAAAATGTAAAAAAAAAAAACTGGGATACAGAGCTAAACAAAGAATTTTCACCTGAGGTATATCGAATGGCTGAGAAGCACCTAAAGAAATGTTCAACATCCTTAGTCATCAGGGAAATGCAAATCAAAACAACCCTGAGATTTTACCTCAGACCAGTCAGAATGGCTAAGATCAAAAAGTCAGGAGAAAACAGGTACTGGCAAGGATGTGAAGAAAGAGGAATATTCTTCCACTGCTGGTGAGGTTGCAAGCTGGTACTACCATTCTGGAAATCAGTCTAGTGATTCCTCAGAAAACGTTGAATGATACTTCCAGAAGAGCCCGCTATACCACTCCTGGGCATATACCCAGAGGAATCCCTAGCATGTAATAAGGATACATGCTTCACTATGTTCATAGCAGCCCTATTTGTAGTAGCCAGAAGCTGGAAAGAACCCAAATGTCCCTTAACGGAGGAATGGATACAGAAAATGTTGTATATATACACAATGGAGTACTATTCAGCCATTAGAAACAATGAATTCATGAAATTCTTAGACAAATGGATGGAATTGGAGAACATCATCTTAAGTGAGGTAACCCAGTCTCAAAAGAACACTCATGGTATGCACTCACTGATAAATGGATTTTAGCCTAGAAGCTTGGAATACCCAAGACACAATGCACATATCAAATGATGCCAAGGAAGGAGTGGCCCCCTGTCCTGGGTCCTGGAAAAGCTCAGTGCAGCAGTGTTGGGGAATACCAGGACAGGGAAGTAGAAAAGGGTGGATTGGGGAATAGGGGGAGGGAAGAGGGCTTATGGGACTTTCAAGGAGGGGGGATCCAGGAAAGGGAAACTCACTTGAAATGTAAATAAAGAATATATCGAAAAAAAAAAAAAAAACCATGATAGTGAAAACTATTCTCAACAATAAGAGAATCTCAAACTTACTATAGAGCAATAGTGATTAAAAACCATGTGGTACTGGTACAGAGACAAACAGGTAGATGAATGGAACAGAATTAAAGACCCAGAACTAAACCCACATACCTATGTTGACTTGATCTTTGACAAAGAAGCCCAGTGGGAAAGAAGATAGCATATTCAACAAATGATGCTGGTTCAAGTGGAAGTCAGTGCGTAGAAGAATGCAAATGGATCCATTCTTATCTCCTTGCACAAAGCTCAAGTGCAAGTAGATCAAGGACCTCCCCATAAAACCAGATACACTGAATCTAATAGAAGAGAAAGTGGGAGAAAGCCTCAAGCACATGGGAACAGGGGACATTTTCCTGAACTGAAAACCAATGACCCAGCTTTTAAGATCAACTATAGACAAATGGGATCTCATAAAATTGAAGACAAAAGACACTGTCAATAGGACAAAACAGTAACCTACAGATTGGGAAAAGATCTTTACCAATCCTATATCTGATAGAAGGCTAATATCCAATATGTACAAAGATCTCAAGAAGTTAGATTCCAGAGAACCAAATAACTCTTATTAAAAATGGGGTACAGAGCTAAACAAAGAATTCTCAACTGAGGAATCTTGAATGGTTGAGAAGCACCTAAGAAATGTTCAACATACTCAGTCATCAGGGAGATGCAAATCAAAACAACCCTGAGATTCCACCTCACACGTATCGGAATGGTATCAAACCTAAAAAGAAAGAGATGTTATTTCAATACAGCCATTCTAACCTGCAAAGGAAGGATATTGAAGGAAGGTGAGTTGAAATTGAATAGGTACTGACACCAGAGAGGAGGGAGGGCCTTTCAAATTTCAGAGGTTTGTATCCTTAAGGATAGAAATGTGGAGTTGAACTAGGTGATGTGTTGTGCACTGGGGCTGGAGCTCATAAAGAGTTCCCATGATGAAGCACATGTGAAGTGGTAAGTGGTTATGAAGATACAGCACAGCTCTCATTAGGGCCAACACCAGAGAAGTACTGTTACAATGAACAAGTCCAGCTTTTTATTTATGTAACAGGTAGATTATGGAAGAAAGTAGAAAGACAAATCTTTCATTAGATATATTCTTTATTTACATTTCTTAGAACATAGAAGAGCACTTCTGGGAAATTGTGACAGTTTTTTCTTGTAAACTAAAATGGAGTAGCATTTTTCTTTTACTCAGATACTTTGAAAGATAGATCTGAGGGCTTAGAACTGAAAGTGGAGGCACACAAACCTGGTAATACAAGTCTTGCGAGTCCACAGAAGCATCAAGAATGTCAAGAAAAGAATTATCAAGAAGATATATACAGAAAAGTTTGTATGTTAATTCCTCCATTTAAGCAATGATAAACCACACACAATATGTTAGCAGGTTTTATATTCGTATAATTGTCTTGTTTCCTCCTTTCAATCTCCCATCAAGGTAAAGAAGGTTAAATAGGCACTCAGAGAATTGGTACTGAGAGACCACATGGTAGTCTAAGAAAACATATGCTGTATTTTCATATCTTCACATAAATGTGCATTTATATCTTCATAAAAATGGCTGGGAAGGTAGCTGAGTATGAAACATACTTGTCATTCAAGTTAGAGGATCCAGGTTTAGATCCACAGAACCTACATCAATGCTGGTTGAGCATGGTAGCCTACATGTAATTCTAGAGTTTGGAAGGAGAGGGAGATGTGGGAACCCTAGACCATGCCAGTTAGTTACAGAAGGTGTAGAGGGATCACACAATAGTCTCAATATAAGCTTCAGGTGTCCATGCACACACAAGTTTGCATGTAAGTGTATGAACTCACAGACACATCCCCAGACACATACAGACACACATAAACATTGATAGGCATACCTATCATATAGATATACTAATAATAAGTGTCCTATAAATACTGTTAGCAAATATATGTTATTATTGATGA
Organism: Apodemus sylvaticus; assembly: GCF_947179515.1. Classification (NCBI taxonomy): domain Eukaryota; kingdom Metazoa; phylum Chordata; class Mammalia; order Rodentia; family Muridae; genus Apodemus; species Apodemus sylvaticus. The sequence continues at coordinate 26,737,902 of NC_067491.1, read as the reverse complement.
AGAGCTAAATGTTTCAAATTAGTTACCTGTTTCAAACTATTTCCTGTTAGGTCTACCTGGCTAGTTACTTGTTTGAGGTTTCCAGTTTCATACTGATAAACTGTTCAGGCTAGTTACCCATTTTATACTAGTTACCTGTTTCAGCTTAGATGTATGTCTCATACTATCAGTGGTTATTGATCACTGCACACTAGTTACCTGCTTACCTGTTAGTCATCTACTTCAGGTCTATTAATTGTTTGTGTTTAGCTGCTCCTTTCATATGGCTATTAGTTAATTATTTCACATCAGTTACCTGTGTCGGGTTAGTGAAATGCTCCACACTGGTTAGGTTACCTGTCTCAGGGAGTGTGCTGACATTACATCTGCTTTCATTGCCTTCGCCAGCTGAGGTTGATGCTCTTACTTCAAAGATGTATGATGTATTGGCAAGAAGTTTTGTGAAAGTATACGCGAGATCTCTGGCGGAGATTTTGGTAGAATTCCCTCCAACTGTTATCATATAGTGAATAATTATTCCATTTGATTTCCTTGGTGGGTCCCACATCACTGATACTGACTGCCAGTCACGCGCCACGCATGCTATATTCTGTACAGCATCTGGAACTTAAGTGGAAAACATTTGCTTAAAGTTAAAATTGATACACACAGTAAATTATTCAACTATGCAGGCATGAGATAAGATGAGATTTTTATGAACAAAGAGAAACTACAAATCTAATATGTCAACTTTTCTTATGTATGTGTAACAAGTTCTTAACATACATGACTGATGGACCATGTCTCTACTATATTGCTAATGCCTACAATATAGAGCATTTAATGGAATGTTTTCCCAGGTCTGAGTAGCCAAAACATTCCCATAATCTCAGAAACACATTGGCTTCAAACCTAGGTAATCACAGATGCCAGCTTTCTTCTTTTTTTTCTTTTCCTTTCCCCCATTTTAAAAAAAAATGGATATTTTATTTATTTACATTTCAAAAGTTATCCCCTTTCCCAGTTTCTCCTCTACAACCCCCCATCCCATCCTCCCTCCCCTGCTTCTATGAGGATGCTTATCCATCCACCCACCAACTCCCACCTCTCCACCTTTGCATTCCCCTCCACTTTGGCTTCTAGCATTCCCAGGACTGAGGGTTTCTTCTCTCATTGATGTCCAACAAGGCCATTCTCTGCTACATATCTGACTAGAGCCATGGGTCCCTCCATGTGTACTCTTTGGTTGGTGGTTTAGTCCCTGGGGGCTCTGGTGGTGGTTGTTGGGGGGTGTCTGGTTGGTTGACATTGTTGGTATTCCTATGGATTGCAAACCCCTTCAGCTCCTTCAGTCCTTTCTCTAACTCCTCCATTGGAGACCCTGTGCTTAATCCAATGGTTGGCTGTGAGCACCTGCCTCTGTATTTCTAGGCTCTGGCAGAGCCTCTCAGGAGATAGCTATATCAGGCTCCTGTCAGCAAGTACTTCTTGGCATCAGCAATAGTGTCTGGGTTTGGTGTCTGTATATGGGATGGATCCCCAGGTGAGGCCGTCTCTCAAAATAACCCTGAGATTCCACCTCACACCAGTCAGAATGGATAAGATCAAAAACTCAGGTGAAAGTTAATGCTGGCGAGGATGTGGAGAAAGATGAACACTCTTCTATCGCTGGTGGGATTGCAAGCTGGTACAACCACTGTGGAAATTAGTCTGGCAGTTCCTCAGAAAACTGGACATAGTACTACCTGAGGACCCAGCTATACCACTCCTGGGCATGTACCCAAAAGATGCTCCAATGTGTAACAAGGACACATGCTCCACTATGTTCATAGCAGCCTATTTATAAGCACCAGCAGCTGGAAAGAACCCAGATGTCCTTCAACAGAGGAATGGATACAGATGCCAGCTTTCTTAATCATGACTGTGCAAACTTCTCAATACTTACTACTGAACATTTTTCCAACATAAGTGGCCAACCATTGCTATTCCAAGCCCAACAGTGTTAGAAAGCAAAGCAGATATGTCTTATTGGAGTTCTTTGAAAGAAACATGGACTATTTTAAAAGTCATTGGAAGGATTGTTTAAAGGCTCTCAGGTCTTTTCTGCTAGAACATCTTTCAATCTACTTTATACTAACTTCTATCCTCTGGGCTGTATTCTACATAGTAGACATGAATGAAGAGCAATATGCCATCCGCGAACATGATTATATGTCAAAGACACTGGCCACTTTCCAAGGTAATACCAATAATGTCCCTTAGCTTTAATATTAATAGTATAACTTCATTGTTATGGTAAAATGAGGATGGTATGGAAAAACAACTATCTGGGTAATTCACAGATTACAAACTGTTCAAAGAAGAAAAAAGGGATGCCACTATTGTACAATTGTGATTTAAAGAATACTCAAGAAATCCATAGTTTCTCACCAATCTTTTTCTGGACCTAAGTGTATTTCTCTCTTATAATCCTTTCTTCTGTAGGTTGAATACATCAATGCAGAAAGGCAGCACTAAGATGTGTCTGACATATGCAAATCAAACGTTTAGGAAATGTCTACTTCACTGATTCCATCAATCCCCCAGATGAATCAGAAAACAATTAATATATGAACATAAAATATCTCTATTACCTTTCTAGCTTAATCATTATGCTTTGTGACATAACTTTTTGTTATTACTAAAAATACTAGTTTAAGCGGTAGTTTGTATGTGATTATCCTCAACTTTTATTAATTTCATGTAAATAATATTAAATATTTTATAGGTTCAGAACCTAGAGATATTTTCCTTCAAGATGATGCACACTCCCTTGAGTCACTGCCAGCAGCTCCTACCAACAACAAAGATGGTGTTCCAGTTGAGTTGCTTACTAAGTTTTGAAGGCACATTCTACCTATCCTACCTGGATCATGGCTCCTTTGTGCAAAGAAGGGGATATTAATAATAATATTTACACAGAATTTACTGCACATAAAGCGCTCTAATAAGTAAAATCTAATGGATGTTTTTAAATGTTTTGGGGCATTCCTGCAATGGATGTAGCTAATGTGTGTTTCTTTTCAGTTGAAGGTCAAAGACCTAGAGGAGTCCTGAGTCCTTGTCAAGGCTGTCCAACCTCCAAGTCATGGGGCTCAGATTCTAATTCAGACACTGATTGCCCGGCTTGACCCTTAGCCACTATAATACTAGGGATTTGACTCGTCTGTGGGCACGCTGTGAAAGAGAATCTCAAGTGTCTGTACGCTCATGGGAAAATTACTGACTTATCATCATTAGCATCCCATCTTTGTGTGGCTTTTCATTAATAAAAGTATATTCAGAGCTGCTATGAACTGACAAAGGAATTTTTCAGCCATTCAGTAATCATTGTTAAAAAAGATAAAAAGGAAGAGGGATATCTTGAAATATATGACCTAGTTAGTAAAACAAAAGGGGCATGCTTAACCCACCATTAAGTAATTTATAAATGAGAACTATTCAGGGCTGACACAAAGATTAGGTATGGCCCATACAGTTGTGCTACAATAGTTCAGTTGCAGCAAAAGCCAATAACTAGTGGCCTTATTAGTGTTTCATGCTACAAGGGGATTTTATGCCGCGCAAGAGGTGACACTGACTCCTGCCTCTCAAAACTTCCAGCTCACCTTCCTGAAGAAACAAAAAACTCATCGTCCCAATTCATGAAAATTTAAACAGTTGCATTAAAAGTGACCTATAAGTCATTTCCTTCTCTTCCCAGCCCCACAAAACAAAGTCCCACCTTGTCAGTTCCTTTAAAAAAAAAAACTAGCCTTTTATTTTATCCTTCTCAGTTCTAAAGGCAATGTTATATATAAATACATGTTTATCAATACATATATATGATTTTGGATATACTCCAGCACTGAAATCAATTCTTTGAGCAGAATAGTAGCAGCATTTTATTAAACAGAGATGGATGGTCAAAGTCTTAAATATGAGAGCAAACATGGCAGAGGCAGAAATTGTGACTAACCAGACTCCTGGGTTGTAAATTTCACCACATTACTGAACTGATCACCATTTCCAACTTTGGTAAATGCAGACACACTAATTGAGTAGGTGCTCACTGGCTCCAGTCCTGCAAGTTTGACATCAGTCTGAAAACCTGAAATATTCTGAAAAAGAAAAAAAAATCCTTAGTTACAAGGTATCTTCAAATACTTCTTTGTAATTAACAAGTATATGTGAATATCCTGCATACACTCCTTTTATATTTACCCTAGGAGCTGATGACTATGTATAATTAAAATAATTATTAACATTTTGTACTTGAGGATATGATGAACTTATAATACAAGGGAGAACCGGGTACCATTTTGGTCTTGAAGAACCTCATCATTTTTGTTTTTAAAGTGTTTATTTTTTAGAATCATGTGCTTATTATGAATTTCCTCTCAACTTGCTAAGTTAAAATTTCAAATTTAAATACATTAGGGTCTGTCAATAATATTCATTTTTTTGAAATCCACTTTCTTATATTTCTCATGTCTACCAATATATCATACCATATACAGATGTATATGTTTACATATTTATCAACTCAAGTATTATAGCCAGTCACAGATGAAACACAATCACTGTTTCATGGAATATAAGTTGGAGACAGGAAACAACTCCTAAATTTCTATTCTGGCAAAATATATAGGAAAATGGGGCGGGGGGGAGAACAAGGGATGATAGTTACCCAAAAACAGGGATACACTTTCTTTTACACAAATACCCCACCAATAATAAGAAATTTTATGTGAAAATCTATCCTAATGAAAGTGAGAGGTCAGTTAACACACTCAGGTGCAGACTGTAACAGCCATGGATTTATATAGAGGTCAAAGGTCACCTTGTGAGAGCCCCTTTCCTCCTTTCACCAAGTGGTTTGGGAAACTGGACTCACGTTGTTGTCAGGCTTGGCAGCAGGAATTTTTACTGGCTGAACCACTGTGCCATCCAAAGTCTTAAGTTACCCACATTGATATTAACTTTAGAGTCCAATTTTAAAATCATCTCCATAGGAAGCAGATATATTTAGGAATATATGTTTATATTTGTTTATTTATTTATGTTTATATAGGTGTGCATGCAATAATATTTAATGAGAAAGGAATTTATGAACTTGGGAGAGAGCAAAAGGCTATATTGGAGGGTTCGGAGAAAGGAACAGGCAGGGAGAAATGCTGTCATTATAATCCCAAATTTATTTTTAAAAAGAAAATAATCTCCAGGAAGTCAGGAAGTCTAGTAGGACATGTTCTCCCGCCTCTTCGCATTTACACTTACTATTTACAAATCATGTGGACTTTCCTGTAGATTATAGGAACTCCTAAACCATGGTCCTTGTCAGCAAGAAAACTCTGTATTATGTACTAAAAGTCTACAAAAATTTATTTCTAATAAGAAATTAGTGACAATACAAACTCATTTTGATATTGATTCAGAAGAACTAGTTGGCATGGGAATGGATGAACTTGAGAGTCCAATTATTCAATGTAATAAATTAGTTTATTGTCTGTAAGATACATTTACACAAAAGAAAGTCTTTGAAGAGCTTTTTACTGAATAAACGACTTCTTACAGCACATCAGAGTGACCCAATTTTCCAACAGATGTCAATGTCCCAGTGTGGGCTGATGAGGCTTCAGTGACACTGTGATGGCTCTAATGCTATTCTGTCTCCACAAAGCCACAGGCCATTGAGGACAGAAAAAGAACAAAACAATGGACAAAAGAATGAAATGGAACATAAAGTGGTCCTGGCAGGGAGAGCTGATAAAAACATAAACACACTATCAGGGAAAGCCAGACAAAGGGAAAACAGCTGACCTGGTAAACAAAATACTTAGGGATGTGTGTATGTGTGTTGGGGGGTGGGGGCGCGACATGAGAGCAGATTAAAAGGAACTTGAAGGAAAATATAATCATCTAAAAAGATTGGAAAATAATGACAAATAGAAGTAATCAAATGTCGTAGATTTTAAAGATTAAAACCACTTGTTCTTTACAAGGACCTGTCTGAGACCCACTCGCATGTATGTAATAGAGGCCTTGTCTGGCCTCAGTGAAAGTGAATGCCCAGTGGGACACCAGGCAGGGAAGACCCTCTCAGAGGCAAAGGGAAGGGGGAGGGGTGGAGAACTCTGTGAGGAGGTACCAGGAGTGGGAGCAACATTTGGGTTGTAAATAAATAATTAATAAAAAAAATCATGTGCTCTAAAATTATATACCAATATTTTCTGACATAAAATTGTATATTTGATACTAATGAAACATTAATGGAAACATGATAGAAAGAAGAATGTCTAAAGATATTGAAATCACATTCAGGCAACAGCATACTGCTCGTTCACACTCAAAGCTGCCATGATATTCCAGGGAATGTTTGTTCTTTTCTTAATCTGTGCACTGATTGCTAATGAGTTTATTATATGCCTGGAATTGTTCAAAATGTTTTATATGAATTTACCCTTATAATCTTGATTAATATATGAAAAATAATTTTTTTCTAATTCTTCATTTGAAGGAAATAATCTTAAGATTATAAGAAACTTTTAGAAAGCATTACTGCAAACCTCCATGGAAAGATTCAAACCAGGTCATGTGATGTCAGCCTTTACTGTTCTGTTTAAACTGTTTATATTAAAGATTATCATTCTATGGAAATTAGGTTTTATATATATATATATATATATATATATATATATATATATATATATATATATATACATGTACATTCCAATGAACATATAAGATAATCTTAAAAGGGTGAGATTACTCCACCTGTGAATATTTTCTGCAGCCCATACAGGCAATCCAAAAAATATGAGGAAACTACAGGCAATCCAAAAAATATGAGGAAACTGAGCTTAAACTTTGAACAGATAATAAGGGTCTACATGTTTGTGTCATTAATACAGGCTTTACAGTTCTGGGAACTGGTCCACATTTAGGAAGTTACATAACGCACAACCTTTCAGATAGTAAAATACTATATTAAGTTCCAGGAAGGGAGACATTGTTCCTGATGACAGTAATAAGTAATCAAGCTATAATTGTTTTTCTTGATATTCTGCTCTTCTTGGTATTCTTCTTGTAAGCTGCAAATTCTAGACCGCTGATATACAATAAAAATCAATAATGAAGTCTACAATGTTTAATGTTTATTCTATATTTTGCATTTTTCTTGGAAATATCCCAGGACATCATTTGGTGCCATAAAGGAAAGACAACTTTCTTAAATAAATACTAATCATAACATGCTTTGGCAATCAAATGTTAGTTCTCAGGCACATAAGTTTCAGATCCATTGTTCTATTGGATCTTTGCATGTTTATCACTGGCTCTACATTCTAAAGAAAATGGAAGAAGGAAGAGATATTGAGGATTACAAATGAATTACCACGGAAAGTCAGAGAATAAAAAATTGTTATAAACTACCAAGTGGTATAGTAGTGCACACCATCTAGAAAGATTACCACAAAGCCAGTGTAAATGTTTTTATGAAAAAGCTAAAAAGATTCATTTGATACTTATTTTTTCCAATAAAAAGAAGTCTGTCATGTAGTAGGTTTTAAGTAACCCTCACAACAAGCTGAAAAGTGCAATTAGTTTGTAAAATGTACGTATAGGTAAAATATTCTAGGAAGTACTCAGGTTTTACATCTGACAAAAGTCTCCCTGTATTTCCAGGAGCATCCCATATTTCAGGAAAAGGGATTTTTAAATAAATATTATCATTGTTCAATTAATTATTGCAGCGCTTGGGGTCAAATCCAGAGCTTTGTACACAAGAGGCAAACACCCCACCACTGAGCCATTTCTCTAAACACTCCCCTTGATTAAATCAGCAGTTCATGTTTTTCCTGCAGCTCAAATTTTAATTCAGTCTCTGAGTCTCTGAAATAAACATATGCTGTTATAATCAACCTACCTTATAAAACACAGTATCAGTCTCATGCTCATGAATTTTAAAACTATATACTTTAACAATACCGCCAGGAAGTGGACTTGGACTCCATGTCAGCCAAACGAAATCTGAAGTGTAGTTGATTAAAGTCAAATTCTGGGGAGGTGCTAAGGGCGCTGCAGGGGAAACACATTATAAAACTCGTGTTCACAAAATGCGTTAGCACAGAAATACTATCTTGATTCTAGTTGCTCGAAGAAACTAATTCAGAGAGAATTATAAAATCATCATATGTGGTAATTCTAGAAACAAATTCCATAAGTAATCCTGCCCTGGTATCTACAAACCCATGTTTCAAAATAGCTTTAAACAGAACAGACAATTCTGAAGCCTTGAACTAGAGAAAAAGAAGGAAAATGGTCAGCAAAGTAGGCAAAGGAGTGTTAAGATGGCTAAAAGCAAAAGATCTAATGGTCTTCATTGTTCAGGCTGTGACGTAGAAACAAAGAGTACAGGCTGAATACAGAAATCACTGGAAGCAGTCTATTTTCTGGCTTACCTGACTCATCTGTGTAAAAGAAAAGAATACTGGAAGGACCGAGTCCTTTCATAGTTCTTGCAGCAGCAAAAAAACTATATAAGGTAAATGGCGAGAGTTCTTCCAGTACTATGTGGTTACCGGAAGTGACAAAAGTGTGGTTGGCATGGGGTCCTTGTAAAGTTAAATGGTAACTTAGTATTGCACCATTTGGCTTTAATGGCGGATCCCACGATAAGAGAATGGAGGTAGAAGAAAGGTTTTTAAAAGTGTTGATGATTGGCGGGGTGTCTGGAACTATAAAAGAAAAACAATGTTAATGAGACAAAAAACAAATTTTCATTAGTAAAGAAGACACTTTGAATATAATTGGATTTAATTTTATTAGTAGACTATTTAATTTTAAGTCACTTAGAACTTACCATGTCTATTGAAATGATAATTACTTGAGAAAACAGTTATAAGTACTGTTTTGTAAAAGCGATATAAACAAAGAACAATAATCATCTACATAATAAGCAATGGTGGGGGTCTTTCCTACCGTCCTCTTCGGTTTTGATGTGTAGTTTGGCAGTATAGATCTCAGAGAATCCCTTTTCTGTTGATGGGGTGATTTTAAATATATAGTCAGTATATTTTTCCAGATTATCAAAATATATGCTATTTTCATAGGATATCAGAGGAGGTCTCATGTGCCGCGGGGGACTCCGCTGTAAATTCAGCGAAACATAGTAGAAGATGAGGCCATTTGGCTGAGATGGTGGTGTCCAGCTGACATTTATCGCAGTTGATGAAATGGACTCAAAAGTCAGGTTTCCAACACGACCTTCAGGTACTGAGGTAAGTAGTAATCAGAACATAAAAGCCGTCAGTTATCCAGCTATTCCAATATACAAATTGAATGTAATTACTAAAATTCCATCACTAGTTTATTCTGGTACGTTATTTAAATGAAGATAAATGCATATTCATATGAGTATAAAATCATTCCAAATAATTGTCATTCTTAACACATATAAGAATTATGTCGCTATCATATTCTCCTGACTTTCTTTTCTTACCACATGGAGATTACATGTGTTTACATGTAACATGTATTTCTAAATAGAATCAATAGTTTAGTAATAATCTACATAATGTGTTTATTTTCCTTATTCCAAAGATTATATTTTTCTGAATATCCAGAAAATGATGCTCAGAATACATGAGACTTGCTCAAAGTCCTGTTTGTAGTAATATATATAATGATTTTCTGATTTACAGTAACTAGATATCTCTAGCCAACAAAACACCAACTCACATTTGTATTTTAAGAAAGTATTCCACTTATGAAATTTTGATTTTCAGAGATCAAACTAGGCTGAATATAAAATTGAAAATCCCAAAAGATTCAATGAAAAGTAAATCGTTATTGCTTATGGTGCTTCGATTATAATTGGTAAACCAGTATGAGTTGTAGTGGTCTTGGGGGAGATCTATAATTAAAGAATGAGTGTCTAAAGTGATATTGACAGCATTATGCTAAAGTTTTTGTTTAACAGTCATCAACTGCATAATTTCACATGATAATTATATTCTTTGGGTGAACCTGTCCACTATTCAAGTTATTTTTGCCAAGAACAAGCAAGTTTTTTTCATGTATATATTGGTAAATTAATGATTTTTCAAACAGCAAGCATTGAGATTTAATTCAGTAGAAGTTAAGTCACAGTCATTTCCCAATAAGATGGTTCAGCAGTTTAGAGCACTTGCTGCTCTTCCAGAGGACCTGGGTTCAGTTCCCTGAAACCATATGATGGCTCACAACCTTTGTAACTCCAGTTGTGGGGACAGGGGTTCCATGTCCCTTTCTGACCTCAATTCCAATCACCCAATGCACTCACATACATGCAGGCAAAAGCCCCATACACAAAAGAAGAAAATCTTTAATATTAAAGTAGAAGCAGAAGCCACATGGCAAATGGGCAGCAATCCACTTTGCATTGCATTCTGAAAACTGAAACTGAAATAAACAAAAAATAATAATAATTGTATCAAGCATTTGAATAGACATTGTAGTTTCATGAATGTTCAGCATGAACAGGATTCTGAAGAAGCTGTCTACAAAAGGTTCTTTTAATTAAAAAGATGTTTTGTTATGTTTGACACAAAGACAATTAAAAAATCGTTCATGAATTCCTGTGTGTACTTAAAGTCAGAAAAGAAAATTAGATGCTGGGGATTCGTTTAAAGCAACTTCAGAAACAAATGAGCAGGCATACGACACAGGTCATCCAGGCTTGTTGGAGTATTGTTCCCCATCCATTCCAGATGACTGGAACATCTCTCAAAGCAACAGAATCAACAAGATTTTAATGAATAGGTAACACAGAATCCAGTGTTGAGCCTGCCCGTTATTCAAGTTATTTTTACCAAGGACAAGCAAAGTATTCTCTTGTCATGCTTGTATTAGTCAATTTATGAGTTTCTTCTATCTACACATGTTTAAATGTTTCTATAAAGTATGATTGACAGCAAACGTGGTACTTCTATAGGATGCTATAACAGAACAAAATGGTGAATTGAGATTTACTGTGCATTAGGTATGAAGTCATTGAAAAAGCAGTGGATCTAGTGCGTATGAAGAACCCTGCAGTGGAGAACTTTCAGCTCACACTATAGTGTTAATATTTATCACCATCAGCCCTGTGAAAATAATAGTATAGTGGGGAAAAAGTAGAATAAACTGTAATAGTTATAAGAGTCTAAACACATTTAAGCTCCTAGGAGAAGTAGTTAAATATGTCAAAGAGATTTCAACGTCAGTGCACACAAATATAAAGACATTCCTGATATAACTATCAGATTTTCATTTTTTTTCTGACTAAAGATAAAGATGTGCTCATTTACGTACTGTCTTGGTCTGTGTATACATGAATTATGTCACTGCTTTTATTCCCATTTCCAACTGAAGTACTTGCTGTTAGCCAAAATGTATAGTAGCTGAATATTGCCAGTTTATATATCCGTGCAGACACTGTCACGTTGCCAGACTCCCTGGTTACTTCAAGAAGTGTAAAATTCTGAAAGATAAACATATTACTTTAATGATTCATAATGTGTTTTAATATGCACAGATGTTGCAAAAAATAGTTATTGACCAGAAAGTGCTATCATTTTAATATTTTAATTCTTAGGAGAAACAACATAAAGTGATGTTTTATCATAAAGACTAAATTGGAATTATGATTGTTCTAAAAGTGGAATAGATGGTTGTAGTTTTTCTTACCAGATCAATACATAAAATATTAAAGAGAAAAAGCCCTGAGCTTTGCACAGCAGAAAATGTCAAATGACCAAGAAAGAACTCCATGGGTTAGCTGACCGAGCTTGAGTATCCCTTTGAAACTTTCAGCTATTTTTTGAAGTGTTGGATATATTCCAACAAATTTGAAAAAAAATAAAACAGCTTTACACTGTTTACTTCTCATTAATAATAATAATACAAATGAGGAAGTATTCATTTTATCTACAAACTCAAGCCATTACTACTATTCATCTCCAGTGGCTCTTCAGAGTAGAAAAAAATCAGTTACTATACTCTTACAAACAGAAAAAGATTTTTTTATAGGATTTAAAGAATTTGTATCACAGTTTCCATTCTGGACATTTAAATTCATTCATTTATATATATATGAATTTATATATATATATCTTACACATATATATATATCTTTTGTATATCATATGTAAGATATATATATATCATTTATATATATATATCTTACATATAATTCTTTTTGTTTGAATATATATTCAAACACAATTCGAAAATAAAGAAAAATAAATTTAAATAAAAACACAAATTTAGGTAATAACATACAGCTGACTGTGACTATTTTGTGGGTTCTTCTTTCGTCCACCGTTCTCCACCCCATTCTTCCTTTCCTTCTCCCTCCCAACACTACATAAGAGAGAAAAATAATAGAGAGGAAAGGAAAAAGGTCCCTGAATAAAGTCAGGGAGCAGAAATGGGGCCACATTTTCATTAGACTAGTTCCTGCTGATTAGGAAAATCAGTTCCTTGGAGCAAGTTTGATCTTTACCATCAGGATATCTAATTGCTTCTCATTGTTTCTTCTTTGCTCATGACTACTTAACAAACCATGACCAGTAGCAACCAACAACAACCAATAACCACAAACACCACACACCACACCATACTACACCACACCACACACACACACCACACCACACCATACCACACCACACACATACCACACCACACAACACCACACCACACAACACAACACAACACCACACCTCTCAGGGTCTCTAGTATTTTATACACCCTCTGAAAAGTCCCCAGAGATTCAAATGTCACAAAATCACAGAAACTATCTACAGCTTGCAAAACCATGCCCCTGCCAAGACCAAAGCAAAACTTAGCTGCTGTGAACAATCTGAAGCAGCCCCATGTCCCACAACTGAGTTAAAATAAAAACCCATTTTTATAATATTTCTCTGTTTTTAAAAGGAACCGAAACTCCAAGAGTCTTACTACAGTGTTACAATCTAGTAATTTCAGCACCTGGAAGATTGAATAAAGGGAAATTCCTAGTTCAAAGTCAACCTCTACTACATAGTGACTTTCAGGAAGCCAGAGCTACATGAGACCCTGCCTCAATACTTTTATAAAAATGTTTGTGTACAGTGAGAAAAAATGTACCATATACTGTACACAAATCACTTTAAATCTTACAGACCTGAACTCAAGTACAGCAGTACATGTCTGGACCAATATCTAATTTCAAAGGTTCTCATCCCTTAATAATAAAATAGAAATAACTCTTCCCACTTTGTAGAGAGCTATTGAGGGTTAGAATCCAATGCTATACATGAACAAATTTATACTGTGATTAATCACAATAAAGGCAAGAATAATTTGCTTAAATATTTAATATAGGATATTCTATTTGATTAAGTTTATAGACAGGATGATTCTACAATTTGTCAATTTAAAATTCAGTACATTTTTGCGTTTTTTAACATTATCTGTCAGTAAAATCAAAGATTTGCTTTGATTTTTGTGGTGTTGTTTTTGAGAATAGACTTGTTAAATCCATGTAACAATTTCTCAAAAAATGTGATATATAAGTTTGGATGTCTTCCAATACTCAACTTTACAGATAGAATAACTAGCTTATATAAGCACCATTTGCAAGTATGGAAGATAAGTTGAATGAATTTTAGAGGGATTTTTGCAGCGTAGAATTTATCCTTTTTTATTGGATATTTTATTTATTTACATTTTAAATGTTATCCACTTTACCAATTTTCCCCCAAGAAACACCATATCCCATCCCTCCTCCTCCTGCTTCTATGAGGGTGGACCCCTACTCATCCACCCACTCCTGCCTCCCCACCCTCTCCTTCCCCTACACTGAAGTATCAAGCCTTCATGGAACCAAGAACCTCTTCTCCCATTGACGCCTGACAAGGCCATGTGGCTGGAGCCATGGGTCCCTCCTTATGTACACCTTGGTTTGTGGTTTAGACCCTTGGAGCTCTGAATGGTTGATATTGTTCTTCCTATGGGGTCAGCCCTTTCTCTGACTCCTCCATTGAGGTCCCTGTGATTCCTAAAAGCATCACAAATAAGTAATTATTTTGAATCACCAAAAGTTCATTCCTGTTAGGTGTATGACTTAACGTGTATAGAAATGAAAAAAATTCATAAAATTTTAGACCTTATTCAGGTGAATGTTCCATTTATTTCCTTACCTCGCATTTTTATTTTTATCTTATAATGTCTTTTGGCACCAATTATCTAATAAAACCTTAATACTTTATTCATGGAAACATAGCCAAAAGGCACCTTACAGATGCTTTCAGATTTTATTATCAGGAAAAATTATTTTAGCACTTTTAAATACATATGGCATTCTGTCATACATATTATGAAAATGTGACATGTGTTAGCAGGACCCGAATAAGAGGAAATTCCTGTACTAAACACAATATGTGATGACTAAAGGAATCAAGAAGGATGGTTGATTCTTAAAGTCCTCAAGAAAGCATGGAAAGACAGCTTCAGTCCATGCTCAAATGCTTCTGAATTCTAGCTAAGTGCTAAAATCTTGGTCCATGGCAACAATTTTATATTATTTCAATTAAAATATTTATTGATCATCACACCTATGCATGAAACCATTCCAGGAACAGAGAGGGAATATGAATGTTATATGCCCCACTTTTTAAAGATGTTCGCTATAACAGACGGATGCTAAGACATGGACCAGATGTCTAGAATAGGAGGCAAGTAAATCATGCTAAGTGTGGGGGTGTTTCCACAAAGTTCCAGGGAAGGAGAAAGCAGAAGATAAAAGATATATACATAATCTGTTACATAATTTTCCATTCCAAGTATTTTTTTCTACCAACTTAAAAAACAACAGACAGAGAAGATATGCTACTTTGAACATTAGTTTTAGGAGTGCATTAAAGCCTGAGGGAATATGAAACAACAAAAGACTGTGCTTCTAAAATGTTTCAACATCATTAGCCTGTGCTCTCTTGCAGCTGTCATGCTTAAAAGCATTCTTAAGATTGCGTAATAGAAGATAACCTGTTTTAAGACAGATGAGTTGCGTATGGGATCATGCCATATACTCAGGAATGAATTCCTAGGTTTATATCATGCTGACACCATAGGTAGGTATTCAAAAATAAGGTGCAGTTCTAGACAATGAGAACCATACTCTAATTGTGCCCAAATTGCAAATAAATTGTATAGAAGAAAAGCCATTGTTAAGATTTCAAACTGCACAATTTCGTGATTTTTTTTAAATGCATAAAAATGGAAAATCTTCAGTTTAAACACTTTCATGGTAAGGAGAAATAATATTAAGTCTGTGAGGGATTCTGTAAGGAATAATTGTCTTGCTTTATAACAGATTTCAAAAATATGGAATATCTGCTTGATGTATAGAGAAAAGACAATCCTTTCTTTGGTCTTTGTTTTTAAGGCATTGGTTTAAAATATCTTTGTGTATAATTACATGTATATCTGTATTTAAATATCTTTTATAAAGTAGTCTTCTTTATAGTAGGTGCATAGTATAATATAGTAGGTGCAAAGTTATATCATTCCATTTAGAAGACAAAATATGAATATTGTCCTGGTCTCTGGACATTTGGTTCTGATGCCTTTGGCTGAGATGGTTTCCAAAGTGCTGCCCTGTGTCCAGTTCCTCAGTAGCCCATACTCAGCTACAGATGAACTTGGCAAAGTATATGATAGCCTAGTCCTAGAGACTGTCAATCAGAACTCCTGATTCTGATTAAGCTAAACATCCTAAACATCAAATGGAACTAGGCCATTCCAAAGTATCTGCTATCTCCTTTTAATGAGGATGATACCCAGAAATAAGAATTGACAATCACAATCAATTCAGCAAGGCATTTCTCCCAGTAAAAACTGCATTTTGTAAATTACAGCATTTCCTTTAAATTCCTGTTTCCCAGATGGTATTTCAACTCCCTGTCAGTGACTAAATCACACTACTCTTCTTTTCTTTTTTATATATTAAAATATAAAAAAATAATCTACAGAAATAATATAACAATTTTGGGCAAATTTAAAACATCTCTCTAATATAAATTAGTCTTGGCTTTTTCATTACTTTTATGTTCATATCCCAGATAATTCCTCATTGCAAACTGCAGTACCATGACCTACATTCTGCAGACTAATAATGATATGGTCACTGGCCTTTTTATATCTGATAGTAGGCATTAATAATGTCATTCTGACTATAAAAACTCACTCCTTAATAATAAAGATATTTCAGTTGAAGAAAAAATACTATATTATAAACATTTGTCTTTATAACCACAAATATAAATAAATGTAGCCTTGAGCCCTTGTTACAACAGATACCCTTACACAAAAGTACAACCAACCAAAATGCACAGTTGTGGAGGACAGACCCAATGGATACAACAAAGATGAGTAAAGATTCTAAGAGCTAGAGAATCCCAAAAGTTTACTATAAGATTGTGTCTCTTAGTAATGTCAAAAGATATATTTACATAGTATCTTTCACATGACTACCCAAATGTGAGCTGAACAAGGGCAATGCCTACAGACATGCCAAAGTGGATGAGGAAAGTCTGTGAGGCCCCAACCCTACGCAGAGAATGATGGGAAACTAAGCAATGCAAAACATGGGAGAAATAGTCTTCTCTAGAGAAGAACACACCAATTAGTTATCCAAGTAATCAGCCCTGAAAATATACATACTCGTAACATTATACAGACTGAGCAGGTTATGTTTATGTATTGGGAATATATACATATGACTCAGAAAGAGAGAGAGAGAGAGAGAGAGAGAGAGAGAGAGAGAGAGAGAGATTAATGAAAAGTAATCTTTCATGGTTCACGGATTTTAAAGGTAGTAAGGACAGGTATATGGGAGGCTTTGGAAAAAAGAAAGGAAAAGAGAAGATGATGTAATTATGAACTCAAAAACTAAAAGCAACCATTCAAATATGCAAGAATATTCAACCACTGAAATAATTCATATTGTATACAATCAAAATTAGTTTTTTAGCTAAGAAATAGCTCAGAGTAAATGAAACCATTATTACTTAAAGTGAAAAGTTATTGCAGAAAATATTATTGAATTGTCTTTATGTGAGGCTGCTAAGAGGCATAAAACCGATGTGTGTGTGTGTGAATGTGTGTGAGTGTGAGTGTGTGAGTGTGTGTGTGTGTGTGTGTATGTGTGTGAGAGAGAGAGAGAGAGAGAGAGAGAGAGAGAGAGAGAGAGAGAGAGATACACAGAGAAACAGGTGAGACAGAGAGACAGAGAGAGTGAACAGGCAGAAAATTTAGGAGTACCTGATATTTCTTTTTATTATTATTATTATTTTCTATATTCTGTGTTTACATTACAGATGATTTTCCTGATCCCAGTTCCCCCCTCCCCATAAGTCCCATAAGCCCTCTTCCCTCTGCCCATTCCCAAATCAACACCCTCCCACTTCTCTGTCTTGGTAATCCCCTACAATGCTGCATCAAGCCTTTCTAGGACCAGGGCCCTCTCCTTCCTTCTTCTTGGGAATGATTTGATATGTGAGTTGTGTCTTGGGTATTCAGAGCTTATGGGCTAATATCCACTTATCAGAGACTGAATTCCATGTGTGTTCTTTTGTGATTGGGTTACCTGGCTTAGGGTGATATTTTCCAGATTCACCCATTTTGCCTAAGAATTTCATGAATTCATTGTTTTTAATTGCTGAGCAGTATTCCATTGTTTAAATATATCAATTTTCTGTATCCATTTCTCCACTGAGGGACATCTGGTTTCTTTCCAGCTTCTGGCTATTATAAATAAGGCTGCTATGAACATAGTGGAGCATGTGTCCTTATTGCATGCCAGGGAATCCTCTGGGTATATGCCCAGGAGTGGTATAGCAGGGTCCTCTGGAAGTGTCATGCCCAGTTTTCTGAGGAACTGCCAGACTGATTTCCAGAGTGGTTGTATTATCTTGCAATCCCACCAGCAGTGGAGTAGTGTTCCTCTTTCTCCACATCCTTGCCAACACCTGCTGTCTCCTGAGTTTTTAATCTTAGCCATTCTGACAGGTGGGGGGGTGAAATTTCAGGGTTGTTTTGATTTGCATTTCCCTAATGACCAATGATAGTGAACGTTTCTTAAGGTGCTTTTCAACCATCTAAATTTCTTCAGGTGAAAATTCTTTGTTTAGCTGTATATCCCATTTTTAATAGGGTTATTTGGGTCTCTGAAGGTCTAACTTCTTGAGTTCTTTGTATATATTGGATATTAGCCCTCTGCTGGATGTAGGGTTGGTAAAGATCTTTTCCCAATATGTTGGTTGCCATTTTGTCCTTTTGACAGTGTCCTTTGCCTTAGAGAAACTTTGCAATTTTTAGAGATCCCATTTGTCATAAGTTATTGGTATTCTGTTCGGTAACTTTTCCTCTGTGCCCATAAGTGACACAAAAAACTCCACCAGAGAACTCCTACAGCTGATAAACAACTTCAGCAAAGTTGCAGGTTATAAAATCAACTCAAGCAAATCAGTAGCCTTCCTATACTCAAAGGATAAGCAGGATGAGAAAGAAATTAGGGAAATGACACCCTTCACAATAGCCACAAACAATATAAAGTATCTTGGTGTGACTCTAACCAAACAAGTGAAAAATCTGTATGACAAGAATTTCAGGTCTCTGAAGAAGGAAATCAAAGAAGACCTCAGAAAATGGAAAAATCTTCCATGCTTGTAGATTTAGAGGATTAATATAGTTAAAATGGCCATCATGCCAAAAGCAATATACAGATTCAATACAATACCCATCAAAATCCCAACTCAGTTCTTCATAGAGGTAGGAAGAGCAATTCTTAAATTCATCTGGAATAACAAAAAACCCAGGATAGCTAAAAACTATTCTAAACAGTAAAAGAACGTCTGGGGGAATCAGGATCCCGGACCTCAAGCAATAGTACAGAGCAATAGTGTTAAAAACTGCATGATATTGGTACAGTGACAGGCAGGTAGACCAATGGAATAGGATTGAAGACAGAAATGAATCCACACACCTATGGTCATTTGATCTTCAACAAAGAAGCTGAAAACATCCAGTGGAAAAAAGATAGCCTTTTCACTAAATGGTGCTGGTTCAACTGGAGGTCAGCATGCAGAAGAATGCGAATTGATCCATTCTTATCTCCTTCTACTAAGCTCAACTCCAAGTGGAACAAGGACCTCCACATAAAACCAGACACACTGAAACTAATAGAAAAGAAACTGGGGTATACCTGATATTTCATCATTTGATATATCAAAGAGACTTTTATAAAATATATCTATGCACAATTATCAAAATAAATAGTCCACAATGTTATGGCCATTAAAGGAAATCCATAGCTCTTACCTGAACAAAAGTACCTGAAGTATTTTGGTAATAAACAGAATAATATTGTATGATTCCATTAGGTTTAACAGGAGGAGCCCAAAAGAGAATTATTGATGAAGAACTGAGGTTAACATAATGGACATCTTTGGGAGGATCACTGGGCTCTATAAAACAAATAATTCAGAAACTTTTCAGTTATGGCCAGAAGTTAAGTTGAAGTATCTAAAATTCTGAGCAGTTGGTAAATTGAAAATGGGCATAACCATTTTTTTAAAACCTTAAATTAGGAATACTATCTACGTGAGTGTCAGAAATGAAATCATAGCATACACCATGGTTTCCTTCTACTCTTTTACCATATGATAGTTACAAAGAGTAGGTTCCTACTTGAAAAGGATCTAAAAGATAACCACTGTCTTTGATTTGTATATAACATCATAGCCAATTTCTATTTCAGAGCATATGACTATGCAATCTTACTTTATTGGACATAATAAAGTTTTAAAATAATAAAAGCTGAAAACAAACAGAAAGTCAACGTCCCGTATTTTATATTGTTACATTTAACCTGCAGTAAAATGCTGATCATGCACTAAGACCTGTAGAACCTGTGATGTCATATACTGTTTCCACTTTAACAAATGGAAACTTGAATCATAGACAGATTATGTTCATATCCCAACAGCACACACATAGGAAGCAGACACAATTCTGTATCCAGCTAAGGATGGGTTTTAGGCTTACTAATGCATTTTCATATCTGATGCCTTTTGAGCTGAATACTCTTCAAATTGACCAAGACCTTGAGAACTCACCTCCTTCTGGGGTTCTAAAGTTAATGATGCTGCTTCGTGTTTTCCCATCACCGAATCTAGTGCTGGCTGTTACATAGGCACTATAGTCAACATTATAATCCAAATCGGACAACTCCAGTGATGTTTCAGTGGCATTAATAGTTTTTAATGATGATTTATCCCTAAGTGAGATAGAAAAAAAAGTTAAATTGTCATTCACAATAAATGCTGCTGCATACTTTTGAGGATTAATACACCAAAAATATGTAGCAAAAATACAATAATTTCTTGGCTTAACTTGATAAAGATGCCACTTACTCTGAAATTTTGAAAATAGGAAATTTCAGACTATTTCAATAAATTAACTTCATTAGCTTTCATGTATACTTAGTAATTGAATCAAATGTTTTTAATGACAAGTATCTTGTACCAAATTTAGTGGCCCTTGGGATAGTTCACCATTATTAAATTGAGAAGCACCTAGGGAAATTATGACTCTGGGTAAGTCCTGTAATGTATCTTCAGAGAGGATTAACTATCGGGAAAAGATAACATGAATGTGGGTCACATTACTCCAAAGTTTGAAGGCCTATGTAGAAAAACTGTAGAAAAGAGAATATCTAAAGCAAATATTATGTACTTCTCTCTTCACCCTGGTATCCATGAGGTAAGATGTTCCTTCAAAACCATGTACCATGCTGTGATTGACTGAAACTTCTGAAACTGTGAGCTGTAAGTGAATTACTACTACTACTACTACTACTACTACTACTACTACTAGTACTACTACTACTACTGAAGTAATAATAATAATAATAATAATAATAAAATCTTTCTTAATTTGTTTTGCTTATGTTTATTTCATTTATATTTATGTGTAAGCATGTGTGTCTGCGGGTGTGTGCATGTGAGAGATGGGGTTCTGTGGAGATCAGAGAATCAGGTCCTCTAGAGTAGGAGCTTCAAGTAGTTGTGAGCTGCCCAACATGGGTGCTGAGACCTGACCTCTGGTCCTGTGCTCTAGCTGTACACTCACTCTAGCTCTTAGCAAAATCTCCAGCCCCTTTCCTCAGGTATTTGTCCCAGTAATAGATGAGCAAGCCAGACATCTAAAAATGTAGTGTATTCAAAGTTTCTTTAGCACACTTTGCCCACCAGTGCATTAGTTGCTCCCATAGTTTATTTTTTCTGATGTTGTCAAGATCATACTCATGTTATTGCTTTATCAGGTAAATCCCTTTCTCATATATTGTGTAATAATGCGTTTTACTTCTATGCCAATTCAAATAAGTCAATAAACAATATTGAGCAAAAAATATCTCCTGGTGTTTGGTTTGTTTGATGGCAGGGTCTTATGTAGCCCATGTTTCAAACTCATGGTGTCTGTAAACCCTGCTACACTCACATCCCTGATCCAAGTGCTGAATTTACTGATAGATCTCAAAAAGGGTATGTATATAGTATGAGTGTATTGTATGTATGTATGCATGCATATAATTTTTTAATTATTTAAGAGAAGTACCACCTAAAACAAGATGTATAATTATAAGAGAGAGAGAGAGAGAGAAACAGAGTGTGTGTGTGTGTGTATGTGTGTGTGTGTGTGTGTGTGTGTGTGTGAGAGAGAGAGAGAGAGAGAGAGAGAGAGAGAGGAGAGAGAGAAGAAACCAGAAATGGCACCTGTTATTTAGTTAAAATCTATAAAGTACTTAAAAATACTACTTCTGACAAGGAAATAAACTAAATAAAAATAGAATCTTAATTTTCTAAGTAAGTATCAAAATCTAACAAGAAAAAAATCATTTTAAAAAAAGATTAAGGGGGCTGGAGAGATGGCTCAGCAGTTATGAGCACTGACTGCTCTTCCAGAGGTCCTGAGTTCAATTCCCAGCAACCACATGGTGGCTCACAACCATCTGTAATGAGATCTGACATCCTCCTTGGGTGTATCGGAAAACACCTACAGTGTATTCCTAAAAATGAATAAATAAATAAATCTTTTAAAAAAAGGATTAACATTTTGCAAAAGCAGAGCAATGTGATTTTTTAGTCACGCTAACTCAGTTCCCATAGTTCTGAATTGAGTCCTAACTAGTATTTAAATCCAAGAATAAATCCTTATGTAGTAGTCCTAAAATATCTATTTACAAACAAATATGCATTCTAAGAACAATAAAATTATTAAATAATTTATGAAAGAAGAGAGTAGTATCACAAAAATGTTTCATGTGGTTTCATAGTTTTCTTCTTTAGAAACATATAAGTAGATTTCCCTTGTGAACAGAAAATGTTCCTTCTTTGTCAAGAAAACATTTGAATTTTCAAGTTTTAAGAGAATACTAGAGTTTGTGTAAACTAATGGAATCTTCAGAGATGCATTTCAGTCGTGCCTTTGCTTTTACCGAAGCATTAACTTAATCTAAATGCAAGAGCTGGTATCTGAGAAACAATTGAATAACTTAGTAAAAAAAAAAAATATGAGTTCAAAGTGTGTGACTATAAACAAACTGTAGCATTCGATACCTTCTTCCAGAAATAGTATCATGGTATTTTAAGAAATGAGGTAGAAAATAAATCAACATAAACAAATTTATAGAGCTCACAATTTCGCTTGAATGGTTTATCAGAAAACCAAACAAAGGGGAGTAGAACGGAGAAGTAAACGAGTGTTGCTGAGAACAAGCCTGGCTCTGCAACCCAAACAGCTTCTGCTAGTTTGCTAGTGGCACACAAATTTCTGGACCAAGTGCAACATCCCTGTCTCCAAGGAGCCATCAGTGAACAAATCTGTAGCCTGACAGGTTCACTCCTCCAGGATTTGACACCACTGCAATTGTGATTATAACTCTTATATTAGCTGAGTTAGTTTTTAATTTCATGTTCTGTACTTACTAGTTTGACATCTAATGGAATGCCTAGGTTTATGTTCTTGTGTATATTATGATAGTTCTATTGTCTCATTTGTTAGTAAAAATATTTGACATCTTTCTACATCGTAACTATCTAATATAGGCATACCAGGAATACTTAGTGATTGTTGTCTTAATCTTCAATGATCTCCTTTGTCTTTCTTTAACTATTACTAGTGATAAAACTGTGGTAATCTGTCAACAGATAGCTCTTCATTATGGTCATTTTATTTCTTCATTTTAAACTTTGAGACCATTGAATCAAATGGGCTTGATTCTTGTCTTGGTGATTGTTGCTTCTCAATAATTACCATTCAGAGTTTTAAATTATTGCAACAGCCACATCAAGAATATCTGAGAGTGTATATGTTGAACAAACTCTCATTGTTGATGTGGATACTATTACTTTCTCAACTTGACATAACATAATTTGACAAAATTCTCTTATTTTTGTTTGCATGTCCCTGACCATAATATGGTATGTATGCTCCTCTGTTTATCAATGACATATAATCTACTTTTAAAATAAGCTATTCATGCATCTTACCTATATGCTATTGCAGTTTTTGAAGTGGACAGTGTGTCTTTAGACTGTATCCCAAACAAACAGAGATGCTGTTGCTCATGTAGAGATGATTATATAAAACCAATATTCAAAAGAATTTACCCAGGCTTACTGAACATCTATAATGTTTGAGAAACTATCATAGACATCAAATATAATAAGAAACAGATTTTTTCCTCAAATCAGAGGAAAAGCAACAATTTCAATATAATACAACTCATTAGGAACAATATGATTTCTCTAAGAAATAACTTTTTATTTTTCCACAGGCATTAAAAGAGAAATTTGAAACTGATGAACAATTAATTTAATTATGACCAAAGCCTAGGAAAGGAATGTGTGATAAAGCCAAAGGTGTAGGAAATTGTTAACTTGAAATATCATTGGCATCATTTATGTGTAGAACAAGGAGTTAAGGAGAATAGAGAAAGGAAAAGATCAAGATGGCATCTAACCATTTTATTTTTTTTTTCTGTTTCTTTTTTTTTTATTATTATTATTCAATATAATTTATTTACATTTCAAATGATTTCCCCTTTTCTAGCCCGCCCACTCCCCGAAAGTCCCGCAAGCCCCCTTCTCTTCCCCTGTCCTCCCACCCACCCCTTCCCACTTCCCCGTTCTGGTTTTGCTGAATACTGTTTCACTGAGTCTTTCCAGAACCAGGGGCCACTCCTCCTTTCTTCTTGTACCTCATTTGATGTGTGGATTATGTTTTGGGTATTCCAGTTTTCTAGGTTAATATCCACTTATTAGTGAGTGCATATCATGATTCACCTTTTGAGTCTGGGTTACCTCACTTAGTATGATATTCTCTAGCTCCATCCATTTGCCTAAGAATTTCATGAATTCATTGTTTCTAATGGCTGAATAGTACTCCATTGTGTAGATATACCACATTTTTTGCATCCACTCTTCTGTTGAGGGATACCTGGGTTCTTTCCAGCATCTGGCAATTACAAATAGGGCTGCTATGAACATAGTAGACCATGTATCCTTATTACATGGTGGGGAGTCTTCTGGGTATATGCCCAGGAGTGGTATAGCAGGATCTTCTGGAAGTAAGGTGCCCAGTTTTCGGAGGAACCGCCAGACTGATTTCCAGAGTGGCTGTACCAATTTGCAACCCCACCAGCAGTGGAGGAGTGTTCCTCTTTCTCCACACCCTCTCCAACACCTGCTGTCTCCTGAATTTTTAATCTTAGCCATTCTGACTGGTGTAAGATGAAATCTTAGGGTTGTTTTGATTTGCATTTCCCTAATGACTAATGAAGTTGAGCATTTTTTAAGATGCTTCTCCGCCATCCGAAGTTCTTCAGGTGAGAATTCTTTGTTTAACTCTGTACCCCATTTTTTAATAGGGTTGTTTCTAACCATTTTATATCCAAAGTCATGAGCATGTCATATTTAAATGTATGAATGTTACTCAATACTGAATCTCTAAAAGAGATATTTTACATCCTTCAAGATTAAAACTGTGAACAAATGTAAAGGTAGCCATCTGTAATTGTTTTTACTAAGTTTAATTCTAAGCTTGGCAGAATATTTTAAAACCGTTTTCTGGTTTTTATATTTAAAATAATTTGCTTTAGAATAAATTCTGAAAAATTATGTGCTTTTCTTATTTTCATTCATGAGCTGTATGAAGAAAATATCTTGAATTAGTATCAGTACAGTCTTAAAGATCAAGCTACTTCCTATTTTTACATGTAATTATCTGACTGCTTTATAGCACCTAGGTTAAAGCTAATTGTTTTTTTAAAAAATTTTTTATTCGATATATTTTTTATTTACATTTAAAATGATTCCCCCTTTTCTTGCCCCCCACTCCCCGAAAGTCCCATAAGCCCTCTTTCTTCCCCCTGGTCTCCTATCCACCCCTTCCCACTTCCCTGTTCTGGTTTTGCCCTATACTGGTACACTGATTCTTTCCAGAACCAGGCCACTCCTCCATTCTTCTTGTACCTCATTTGATGTGTGGATTATGTTTTGGGTATTCCAATTTTAAAGCTAATTCTAAAGCAATAGTTTTCAACCTTCCTAAGACTGTGATCTTTTAATATAATTCCTCATGTTGTGGCTATCCCAAATCATAAAATTAATTTTGTTCCTACATCTTAACTAAATTTGCTATTGTTATAAGCCATAACATAAATATATGATATGTAGGATATCTGATATTTGACCCTGTGAAGGAGTTGTTCAACCCACAAAGGGGTCATGACCTCATAAGCTGAGAAATACTCTTCTAAATCATGAAAGCAACTCTTTCATTACCAATTTTCTTGTTTCTGGCAACATTAAGCCCATGCTAAATGATAAATCCTGACAAAATAAACAAATGAATATTTCTAATATCAAAATTACTTGAATAGATCTAAACAAATTTTCTCATTTTTGAAAATACATATAGGTAGACATACTTTCCTTGTCAAGGTTGGAAGTTAATAAAAGCTGAGTCTTAATTCTACAACATTTGATAATTTGTTTCATGTTGGTAGTCTTAATTTGATGCTTGGTTTTACATATCTAGTTTATAAACTATTTCTGTTGTTTAAATATTCTAGGCTGGTAGAGGAAATCCAACAATGTGGCTGTTCTGGCAAGGGATCACATCCAAAGTCCTAGCCTATGTGACAAACACACCACACACCGTTAATTCCTCTGGCTAGAATACAGACATGCCATAATACATACCATTAATATCTAATAATGATGTAAGGTTCATTTGTAGAAGGAAGCAGCCATGTTTGAGGGGCAAACAAAATGATAAAACAGAGAAAGATATGACAAAACGAGTCAGAGATAGGATATACCCAACTCTCATCAGAACAGCACAGGAAAGATAAGAGGAGAGCAGAGACTGTCAGTCAGTTGGGAGTCAGTTGAGTTGAGTTGAGTTGAGTTTGGTAACTCGGTTGTAGTCAGTGCAGTGCAGGGGAGTTGAGTTTGTTAGTGAGATCATGCAGTGCAGAGCAGGTCAGCAGAGGCGGGTAAAGTGAGAAAATAAGAAGGAGCCAGAGGATTAGAACAATTGCCAGAATTAGTGTGAAGCCAAGTGGAGCAATTCAGTGAGAAACTGAGGGGAGCCAGTTTGGAATAGTCAGCTTGGAGAGGAGTGTGAACCAGAATATCTGATTTGAACCAGTCAGCCAGAGTTCAGAAAGGATGAGCTTATTCACCAGTAAGCCTCTGAAATGACAATTACATCAGGTGAATAAAAGATACTTTTACATAGGCTCATTCCTTTACTAAGTATAGATAACTCAAATAGTGTTAATATTCATTTATTTTTATTATTTATGATGGTAATTAATTTTTATTATGCTATTATTTATTATGCTAATTAATTTTTCACTTGTTGGAAACTTACTAGAGTTCCTGTTTGATCTTGCACTTAACTAATGAATCTGCTTAGGATTGTTTCTTTCATTCACTCAACAAACCACAGTAGTACATTCCATAATGCTGCCTTCCAACCTCTTAAGGGTCATGGGGACTTCATTCTTCATACTCTGCCTCCACTGTGATACTCTCTGACTTATTAAGTTACCTTTACTACCTACTTTCCAAAATGAGAACCCCAGTCGAGAAATATCCCATTCTTTATGGTGGTTTATATCAAGTACTTTAAACTTTGGGTAATTTTATTTTTTGAAATATGGCATAACTCTGCATCCTAGGCTGATCTTGAGCTCAGCTCATGGTACTCCTGCCTAAATATCCCAAGTACTGGTATAACTCATATTATTCTATTAAGTCATTTTCAATAGGATGAAAATCTTGAAAAAAACAACAAATATGGACCATAAATAGTTTATATCATACAAAAAGTCCTGTATAAAGCTTTTATATTATCTATTACATAGATTCATAGGTTTAATAAAGAACGTACTAGAATTGTTTTAAAACTCCCAGAAAAGACCTTCAGCAAATCCTTTTAAGTTATTTTATGTTAGTATATTATTGTATATTAAATAAGTCTACAATCACATTAAGGTTCTACAAACTTTTTATTTCTATGAGTGTTAATATACATCTGTCAAACATTAATTTAGTATTGTTCCTCACAGTGTTTAGAAAAAAATATGTTCAAGTTAAGATTTATATATAAACTAGAATAATAGCATTACTTTTACTCCAGAGTCTTTTACCTATACCTTGTAAGGTATTGCCTTGGCATTTTTAGAGAAAACTAACTCTCACTTTTACTGACACATACAGAGGCAAAACTGTTAAACAAATCCGAGCTGAACTCAAGAATTTATCAACTAAATTAGCTTTGCATGGCTTTATAAGAACACTGCATACCAATTACATGTGCTTTGAATGAATATATGTATAGTGTTCTAATAAAACTGTTTCATTAATATATTTGCCTATAGCAAGGGCTGTGTGTCATTGAAAACAAATAATCTGTTGACATAAATGAAAGAAAATATTATCATATTGATATAATGTGCATTGTTTCATGATGAAAATTTTAGAGGGACAAATTATTTTAAGTTATAAAAGATTAATATACATTTCTGAATAATTCATCTACAAACTAACTAACATGGTAGTGGAAACAAAATGAATACACATCAATCATTATGAAGAATTTTATAGAGAAATTTTCATGACAAGGAAATAGTCACCCAGAATGTTAACACAGAATCCTTCTTCTCAAAAACAAACTAAAAGAGAGAAAACTATCCAAATGTACATCTTTATGAGAATTTGTAAATAGTTCAACTGGGAAGAAGGAATCTAAGAATCATGGGAGATTGAGGAATTCTGGATTAGAGCTCTGGCTCCATGTAGCAGACAGCATTTTTTAAGACTTTAAGGCAGTAGCATTCATCCTGTGGGTAGTAGCTCCTTGTGGGCCAATTGGCCCTTCTACAGGGGTCATATATATGATAACCCACATTTCACAGATTTACATTATGATTCATAGCCCATTTCAAAATTACAGTTATGAAGTAGCAATAAAAATAATTTTGTGATTGGGGATCACCACAACATGAGAAACTCTACTAATTGGTTGCAGCATTGGAAAGGGTGAGAATCACTGCCTTAATGAAATCACACAGATAGCTATGGATCAGAGACAGAAATGAATCCTATACCTCAATAACTTGAATCTAGGTATAGTGAGTGATGGTAGCTGTATCATATCTTCCCACTTAAATTGATAATAGCAAAGAAAGAAAAAGTAAAAATCTATGACCTCTTCATAGCTGTACTGTCTAATGCTTTCAAGGAATGTCTTGGTAAAAGGTTGATGGAAACTAAAAAATACTTTTCTAGCTACTTCATCATCATTCACATGTATTTTATTATATACATAATCTTCTTGAATATATTTTATTTATATGAAATAGTCATTCTACCAAAGAAACCATTTGCTGTATAAATTGCATTATTCTCAGGTCAAAAACAAACTATAAAATAATTAGAGTTTTAAACCTTAGAACTACACTTTTTACTTACCCACTCAACAAATGATAAAAGTTTCAATCAATTGTAAATGATAGCTTACTGTCTTTAATTCAATAATACATAAAGTATGTCTTTGTAGTGTTTGTGAGTGTGTGTGTGTGTGTGTGTGTGTGTGTGTATATATATATGCTATGTATTTTGTCTATGTCTGTGTGTGGTTTTTGTAAATTTGACTACGAAAGTCAAGGGTGTTGGCAGCTTTTCTTATACCTTTTGATATTGAGAGTCTACCTTACAGCCTGGAGAGATGGTTATGTGATTAAGAGCCAGGGTAGATTTCCAATATCCCCATGGAGGTCCACAACCATCTTTAACACTAATTGTAGGGAATCTGATGACCTCTTCAGGCCTCCTCAAGCAACAGATACACATAGAGTACACAAACATCCATGAAGGCGAAACACTCATATATGCAAATTTTAACTAATCAATTAATTAAAAAAATTATGTATGATTTGAGATTCCCAAATTTCATAACCCAGAATGAGAAGACAGCTCAGTCATCGAGAATGTTTGCTATGTAAACATGGAGGCCTGAGTTCAAATCTACCATACTCAAGAAAAAATACTAAGCATGTGTGTGTGAGCCTGTAAGCCCCATGTTTGAGTGAGTATATGTATATGGAGTCAGGCACCTACTGGGGAATTTCTGGCCAGCCAATCAGGTTAAAGTCCTGAAATAAGGTTCTGTGAAAGACCCTGTATCAAGGAAATAACATAAAGAAGGATTGAGAAAGACAACCCTTCCGTCTTCTGCAGTCTGTATATGCATATCATACAGAAACAAATGTATGTATGTATGTACTGTACATGCGTGTATAACACACACACACACACATATTATTTTTAAGAAGTATTCCTTGCTATGTGTCAAGCAAATGAAAATTTACTTTCATTATGATAAAATGTTCTGAGAGGGGGCCAGGGCTAGGGAAGTCTCTCAGGGGAGTGGCAAAAGTACTCAAATAGATTAGGAATGGAAAGGCCATGAGAGCAGACTTCTTGAGGCAAAGAAAAAAGTGGAAAGTCTGTGGAAAATCTCACCTGGTGTATCACCCTTTGCAGCAAGGTCTAAGAGGTCCTGACACAACTATGCAGAGTGACAGGAAGACTTGGAGGAAAGGAACCCTGCAGGTGCTACACCATGACAGCCTGGGGTTGAGGAAAAAATAATTGAAAGAGTCTAATATCTGAGGGTCAAGATAGATGAGGTAAGAGGACCCAAGTACTTGGATAAGTCTTGAGAAAATCAAGAATAGAAGAAAAAGTAAGAACTTTCAAAACAGGAACTACGACTTTAAGTCAGCGTCAAATAAACCTTCAAAAGAGGCCAAGGTCAGTGAGCTACAGTAGCACACATTTGAGATATTGGCACCTGCTTTTCTCCCCAACCTTCTCCTGTGCTCAGGTCTATCTTGACAAGAATCATTAAAGAAATACCTCTTTAAAGATGAGTGAAAAAGAATTCTCTGGGGAGAACTGAACTTTGAATTTATTGTTTATTCAATAAAAATTAAACTACATCTATGGAATATGAAAGCATGAGTTATGTGAAATGTCTTCAGAGTCATCAACATCATTACAAAACGCATAAAGAACAAGTTATTGAGAATAAATTTCTTGTTTTACACATGTGACTCTGGCCTTGCTATAAGGTTAACTAAAAAAAAAAAATCTGTCACCATTTATTTTTTCCTCCTACATTTATGCACTTTAGTATTAAAAACAGACAACTAGAAATATAGCAAGGATCTGAAAATATGTAGTTAATATAGATCATCACCGTCTAAGTCCAGAAAGATAAACCTGGTACAGTCATACAGTTTGGTACATTCTACAATCTTATGTGTGCTGTGTACTATGCTGAGACTCCTGGATGCTTTGTGAAGAGAGGCATGGTCACAGTACAAAAGAACATGTTTCACTTATATTTTACCCAAACTTCAGATATCAAGGATTTAACTGGCATGGCTAAAATATCCAGGAGCCATTAGTGATTCATCTGTTTTATTATTTTGGTTTTTATCCCCATAACCAATCAACATGTCACCAGTTCCACTGAGTTTTCCTTCCTAAATTTAGCACAATACTGCCCACCACTCCAGTCTACTGCCAATATGATCTCTTGCCTACAATATTGAACAACCTACTTCTTGCTATCTTGCTAACAATTTCATCCTCTACAATCCATTCCCTGTAAAGAGTTCAGATTGCTGTAAATGTTCTGGCAATTATAAATTAGAAGGAAAAACTGTCTCCATGACTTGACACTGAACTTCATCATACCTGGTCACAATTACAAGGAGTCCATAATCAACCTGACCCTCTCTCACTTTCAAAGTGACAAGTCATGTTTCTCCACAGGGAGAAGTAGAGTCAATATCAGTTCCTATTGGAAATTTCCCTGCTGACCAATACAAGACAAGGGCGTCTTCTGGATACTCAGATCGCAAAGGAAGACAACTTTATGAAGACAACTTTATCTTTCTCCTGATATTTTTCTGTTTAGTTTGTTTATGGGTACACAACCCAGCTGTCTCTTCAGAGTTGACTCAAGGCAGGGCCTTTAGAGATTAGAAAGAAATTTTACCAATATTGTTGTATGAATAAATGGATGGATGGTGAATGAATAACTAAGTAGAAAGATGGATGGAGTAGAATTACTTCCTTCTTTTCCATTACTTCCTTCTCACTAGTATATCTCATAATATTCCTAGTGTCACCCAAATGAAGCAAACCAACCAGAAATCAGGTATTTTTGTAAGAAATGTAAACTTTAAAGAACAGTTTGCACAAGGTCTGCAGAGAAATTAGGGGGTAAAAATAATAATTTAGGGAAAAAATCTGCTTTTGAAATAAGGCAATGTCTCCTATGTTGCTTCTTCTCAAATAAGAAGTATAAAAGTAAGCAAATCTCTATTTTTAACAAAATAATTTATAAATTTTAGTTTCTGAGTCGAACTAATTTACAATGTCTTTGTTACATGGGTAGTAGATGTTTAATGATATACATTAGATTGAAATGAGAATTTTATTATCCTGGATTGCTATAAAGGAATCTCATATAAAGGAATCTCATAGGAGACACACTGAGATTTCATCAGTTTCAAAATTAAAGGATAAGTACTTAAGATCAAAATAACCAATAAATAACTGCTTCTCATCAATGAAAAATTGACCTCAGTAATCTAAAAGCATTTCTTTGATTTAAATTTTAATTAAAATAATTGTGCAAAGTATTTGCTTTAAAACTTTCAAATAGCCAAGCATGGTGGTGCACATGTGTAGTCCCAGCTACTTGGGAAGCTGAGACAGGATTTCTTGAGTCCAGGAATTCTAGACTTCAGTGCTCTATGCCAATTGATCTGATGTTTGCACTAAGTTCAACATCAATATCCTGACCTCCTAGAAGCAGAGACCACCAAGTTGTCTAAGGAGAGGTAAACCATCCCAGCTTGGAAAAAGAATAGATCAAAGACTTTCAAATATTTTAAATCATACATTTGTAATTATGTAAATATATCATCCAGACCTTCAGGAGTATACATTTAGTATAACTTTGAAAAACATCCTTTTTGATTTTAGTTGCAAAGACTTTTATTTATTGACCAACTGCTTAGCATGATGCAAAATTATTTCTTAATAAAAAGCATTTTAATCCAACTATTAATAATCAGGGCCTTAATGTGGCATCACATTCTGAGATAAACATGGCATTCCTATTATATTACAAATTAATATTTGTTCTCAGAACTACTTCCAAAAAATCCTTACCAGACATAAACTGTGTAATAGAGGATAATTCCATTTGGCTCCAAGGGTGGTTGCCATGACAACATCACGGTGACACCAGACAACTGTTTCACAGAGAAGTTCTGTGGAGGAGAATCAGGAGCTGGAAATTTTTAACAAAGAATGACACGTTTCATTAAATATATAAGGAAAATATACAAATAAAAGTGTACAGATTTTTTCTGATAAACTCTATGCTAAATGAATCATGTTCAGTACTTCTCTCTATAGGCAGAAGAACCTAATTGTTTATGCTCAGAAAAAATTGATGAAAGTAGATTTTCATGGTGCTGTTAGAACATCTGCTCCTGTGAGTCAATGGAAAAAAGTATGTCATGAGAAAATACCACACAGGTCTGTCACAGTGACTCATTGACTGTTTAAGACTATTTTGGTGAATTATCATTCTCTAATAAAAGCATGTGTTTTATTTGGGTGAATAAATGTATCACATAATAAAAGATCTCCCCCAGATAATGAAGAGTTGGGAGAAAGGATGTTATCCATTCAAAGAATGATGAGCATCAATTTTGAAGGCACTAAGAATGTCTGACCTCATCCAGACAAATGATATTCGTCAAACCCAGAAGTGTCAGAAACACTAGTGTAAGATCAAAATCTAGTCAGTAAGGCTTTATAATTGAACGGGTTTCACAGGAAATTCCATTATTGTGGGAGAGCACACTAACAGAAAAATGATTAGAATCGCTCTCAGTATTCTCAATTTCCTTACAGTAGAGAATAACTTGTTACATGACATGAGGTCACTGAAGTGGTGACAACTATAGCTGCCGTTTCTGTTTAGTTCTGTTCTGCTTTATTTTCCCCCAAATGGTGCCACATTGGAAAATGCTGTTGAGTACCGACATCACATGAGTCTGCATTTTGTTTAGAGACCTGTGCTTCCTATGCTAAGAATTACTTCCAAAAGAGAATAATCTTTCACTTATGAAAGCAAACCCTATAAATACTCTCTTAGCATAAAGTATAATTTATGTTGACTTTTAGAGAAAAGGATGTCACTCAGAAACTGGAAATAATTTAGATACAAACATCCAGCAATTCCACATTTTTATTCTACAATAATCATTAAAAATCTTGGGAAGAACACATGAATGTGTGTGTGTGTGTGTGTGTGTGTGTGTGTGTGTGTGTGTATGAATATACATATATACTTTGGGCATTTTAATTATCAATAAAATCCAGGAAAACTGAAATTTAGGCCACCAAGAGGGGTAAGCAACTTAAGTTCCTAGCTTCTCGACATAATGACCTGAGCTCAATCCCAGGATCTCCACGGTAGTAGGAAATAACCCAGTCCCAAGAGTTGTCCTCTGCCTTCCACATGAGTGCAATACATATACATACAATACAATTCATGTACAAACATACATACACACACCAAACTCCAAACACATATGGATATATAGACACACACAAACCCATATACCAAACACACACAAAACACAGTAAAAACTAAAAATAAATGTATTAAAATCATTTTCAACATAATCAATTTGGCATGGCAGAGCATCAGGACATGTGAAAGGTCTTCTGCTGGCGAACTCTCTCTTCCTCTTCCTCCAACTTCCTTCAGGTCCCAGCATAGACATACTGCTCACCTCTACTTTCCCTGATGTCCTAGAGAAACTTCACTTCCTCATTAGGCCTAGTAAATAATTTTTGGAAACACTTTCTACCATTAATTATGATTATACAAATGACTTCTTTACATATTTGTCAAACATCGGTCACATTTACACTGAAAGCTTTCTGAGTCAAGGCCTATAACTCAGAAACGCCAGCTTTGTCAAACTAGTCTCCATTTGGTGAAGCTGTTGAAGAAGAGACAGAAGAGGTGTTTGTTCTTTAGTATATGCAATGTGGCCATGAATTCAAGTGAACATTTGCCTTGTCGGCCTACTTTTAGGCCAACTTGCATGATTCAACTGCAGAACAGTCTGCATTCATGATATAAAACCATCCTACTCTGCATAACTATCTACTGGCCTTGATTAAGTCATAATAGACTTAATAGTTTTGAATTGTCATGACTGGGATTTATTTTTATTAGGTCAAAACTTTAGATGAAGACACTATATCCCACAAAGGAACTGCTAAAATTATTAACAAATGAGCAAGTTTAATCTATGAAAAAAAAAGAAGAAAATGCAGAAAAGGTTGAAAAAGCAGCAATCATAGTGAGCAAAAACAATGACCCAAAGCCTTCAGAAACTTTGGCAATCCAGTGTGAAAGATCAGGAGGCTTTAATGTAGAAAAACACAAGATGAAAATCGTATAGGAGGGGAGTGGTAAAATGGAATTCATTATTGTAAGCAAAATGAGAGAGGTACAGAGAAAACATACTGGCCCTTGAATAGTGTCCACTTAATATTCTCCCCAATATTTTACTCTACATCCTGAACACCCCCAGGATCAATCTCAGGGCTTGATGGGGCATCTTGAGAGAAGGAATGGAGAAAATATACCATAAACATGAATACTACCTCCTTGCTGACCTAACATGGTAGTAAGGAATCCTTCTACATAGAAAGTCAAAATACATGACATATAAAATGTATGTGTTATATGTTTACATGTCCAAATACTCTTCCACAGCATATCTCTCAGGGTCACTTTCTAGCACAATATGTGCCTGTGGTTTTGCTGAGGT